>NC_056529.1:27064305-27184775 GCF_019175285.1 Sceloporus undulatus
GCAGCCCATGATATCCTGGATCCAAACCCCAGCAGATAACAAGGGCCCACTGTACCTGTAGGTTTTCGAAGCATTTTCTGTACCATTTATGAGGACAGCATGTCCCAGTCATTTGAAAAGATCCTCTTTTGATTACAAGTTGATAAATGGCCTTGTAAATAGTGTAATCCCGAAATGGTGGTGATTTACAGTTCCATTAACAATGTTAAACTGATATATCAGCGATAATATAATAGGTTGGTAGTTTGCAAAGAAAATGTTTTTCTGGAAGTAAAAAAGAGGTGGGGACTGCAGGCTTCAACAGTTTAATGCCTGATTGCTTTTAATCTATAGCTGCCAGTGTTAATTCTGTTGTTGTTTTTTAAATGTGGAAAAAGTTCATTGCTATGAGGTTTTGCTAATCAAGATTCATAAAGGTAAAATATCACATGTCATTTCTTTGCAGTACATAATAAACCAGTTTAATTCAGAAGATACTCCAGGAGGATTTCAAACAGAGGATTGAATAGAGGAGGAAAAGCCAATATATAGAATAAAGAATGACACTTTTTACATTTAAAACAAGTATATGGATCCCTCTAATGCAAAGTATCACATCCCTTTTGAGTGTGTGCACTAGAACACCAAGAACAACGCATGGCTAGTTCTAGATATTGATCAGCACACTCTTCTGTTAGTTTTTACTGAAATATGAGAATGAATTATGAATCTTTGAGGGTTATGTTGAAAGCTTTATAGTTTTGACTTCCCCACAGGATTTTCTGTTAATCTTTCCACATGAATAGCAGTAAAGGCTAAAAGGTGTTACATCTTAATAAACACTAGAGCTAAATGCATGTGCGCATTTAATATTAAACAATTTGATTTTTCCTTGTTCTTTTCTTCCAGGTAATGATAACCAGGTCTTGCCTGATACAATATCCTATCCTATCTTATCCTTTCCTATGCCTTTGTCTATCTATCCAAAATTATTTTAAAGATACTTTGGACTCTGCCCAAGGTTATTATTAACATATTATTGTCAACATATAACATTTTATGTTAGAATGCCAAATATAACAACTTTGGGGCCAATGTGTCCGAACAGATGGTGAAGCAACTATGCTAATATTTTCAAAAACCAATTGTCCCTAACGTTTCATTCATTGGTGTGAAATGGTACAATGCAGTTAATAAGGTGAGAGATGATAAAAGAAGAAAGATCTTTGCTTTACAGTTAGCTATGGAAAATATAGTTCCTTTTGTGAAATTGTTGAATGTTCCCTTTTATCCTCCCTCCAAAGAGATTTATCAGAATGAGTAATTTGTAAAATATTGAATTTATCAATTAATATTTTGTCATGCTTTGAAGACGTGGTTGCCTTTCTTTTTGCTTCAGATCTGGAGGCAATAGGTTTATGTTCAGGGGATTAGAAGCCCCATTTGCCCTTAGAGCCTGTGCACCAATCAATGAATTTTATGATACAGTTTGGTATGCAAACTAATAGTGCAGCATTAGACAGGCGTCTATATAATTGTCATAACTAGGACAGTAGATATATAGAGATGGAAGTTACTAGAAAACATTGGTTTCCCCCACCCATCCCAGCACCTCTTTATCTTAAATGAGCACAGTTTTGATGAAGATTGAATGATTTATATGGAAGACCTTTCAGATACGTTCATGCTTAAAGCTGACACTGAAACAGCTGTTTTTGACTACGCCAAATGGCACGGCAAACTCCAGTTTGCTTGATGCCATGCATTGCTTCTTTTTCTTGTGCTTTGGAGAGAAGGATCAAGAAGCCTTCCATATCTCTTGCTGAATCAGTTGTGTGTTTGTTAGTTTGACTCCTATATCAGTACTGGATAGATGTAACAATTTAGGGGCCAAAATGAAAACTTTTGTGTAATATTTATTAGCGATGTTGATCTAGTGAAGAGCATACTGCCATCCAAAGACTATTGAACTATTGGAGACTCTTTCAGTAACGGTAGAGCAGTGCAACCACCAGCGTTGCTTTATATAGGTTTCTGTGGAGCTGAGTGGGTGATAAGACTTGGAATATTCTAACACATATGTAAAATGTGTCAGAAAAACATCTTATCACTCCCTGTCTACAGTTATGAGATTTTCTTAGGAGATGAGAAACTGTTGTCTGAACCCTGATATGAAAAATGTCTCATGAACCAGTTTTGCATTTGGAATAGGGTGCAGAAATTAGTATGTGAGCAATAATGGGGTTGGCATCTTGCAGCAGTGCCAGTAGTATCATACAGATTGATTCACACCTAGTTTGAGAGCGATTATGGCAATGTTCTTATTATCTTTGCTATCTAGTGATTTCTTTAAGTCTTCCTTCCTTACACTACCCCTCCCTTTAACTGCTACAGTGAGCTAAAAGGTTTATCATCCTCACAAAGCATCTGTTGTTGCTCCAGCTTCCCGCTGCTTTGGGTATTCTCTTACTGGTACATGCGCTTAATTATATGGCAGCCAATAACTTCACTCGGAGGGAACAAAAACAACTCTTTGACTCATTTTTAAATTATATTGTATTGCTCTGTTCTAAACCTCCCCCTTAAAATAAACGTCGAGAGGAGAACTATTGATATGGGGTTTTTAAGCTTTACATTTCACTTAGTTCAGATAATTTTAAATGGTCCTTCAGTGAGCATAAATCAATTTTTGTACCATATAACTCTCAATTACAGTCTTTGAAATGAATTAACAGCGTGTTTGAAGGAGTTTAAAAGGATCTCAGCAAGATTTTCTTACATTGTCTGACTGTCTGATATCTACTAGAGGTCCCCCCCCCCTTCCTTTCCCTTTTCCCCAGGGAAATCCCATCATGTATCATTGAAAAAAACAGTTTAAACACCAGACACCTTGTGTTCAGTGCATTCAAATCTACCATCATACATTTTGGTAGATTTTCCACAGCTCATGTAAGAGTATTTCCATGTGACTGATGACAAAAAAGAAGGAGTGAGGATGTCCCAAATGACACAAACCAATATTTGCAAAAATTGGGCTCTTTTGCACACATTGTGTGGGTAGGAGTGAGTTTCCTTAACAAACCAACAAGAAAGGTGTGAAGGGACAGCCACTGACACTCAACCAAGTAGTTGTCCAGTCACAGAAAGGCTGTGAGCCACAAAGGCTACCCATTTCCAATAACAGCACCCTGCATCTGGATTTGCACCATGAGCTCAATGCGTTTCCAGTGAGAGCTGAGTGAGACTTTTGGTTTCCCAGAACTGACACCTTCAATTGCCTCTCTTTAGCTGCTCTGCGGTGCAGGAGTTCTTGGAAGTGGCACAGAGTGAATTCTCAGATGTTCAGGACTTTTTGGAGGAAAATGTTGTATTTTATTAGATAAATTAAGTTAATATGGCTGTGTATGAAAGATGAAGGAACTGGCAAAACCACCTCTGAGTAAGAAAACCGCATGAAAGCATTCATCTCATGTTACATTGCTTACATAGGAACAATTGGGTCGTAGCTGATTCTTTTGTGCGGGCCTGAGAGCTCAGTAGTAGAACATATGCTTTGAATGCAGAAAGTCTTAGGTTACTCTTCAGCATCTCTAGGTTCGATTTTAAAGGATCAGAAAGTAGGTGATGGGAAAGATCTCTGATGGAGAACCACTCGCAGTGAGAGCAGATAGTGCTGAGCTGGATGGGCTCCTAGTTTTTTGCTGCATAGAATATATGGTCTCCATGCCTCTTTGGTAATGGCTAACTTTTCCACGCCATATAGATCCCCACATATAGCTGAGAGTAACATGGGAAGGAGCCATGTTTTATAACCACAATACAAAGAATAATGTTGGAAGCACCCCTTGTATTACTTCTTATTGCTATCTGGGAAAGACAAAGACAATTTAATTGATATAAAATATTTTGTGTAATTAATTCATATAAAGCTACGACAGAATTATGGCTCCTCTGAGGTGTTGCATATATATCCAAATACTCTACATTAGACATAGTAGGTTGTATGTTTTAATTATTATCCAAAATAGATGTAGATAATAATACCAGAGAAGACTGAGGAAATGAGCTTTAGAGGTTGCTGCTTAGAGTTCTCTCATTGCTCATTTTTTTTGTTGTTCTTCACATTTTTATGTCCCTTTCAGTAACTGGAATGCCTAAGAACTATATTCGGCAAGGGTACATAATATCTTATGACATCCAGCTTAAGGAGAACTCATAACTCATGAATGTCATAGCTGTAAAACAGCTGAGTTAGAGGGCCATTTTTAACCTGGGCTAATAAACTGTGCACCAAGACTTCACTTACTGTATTAAAAGGGCACCTTATAGCACTAGACAATGAAGATGTGATGCTGCTGTGCATTCAACTGTAGTAACATAACTCAGCCTGCCTGTATGCGCCAGCAAAGCACACCCTTTTTCATTTCTCACAGATAATACATGTTTTGGTTGTATGTAATAAGAATGATAGAAAGAATGAATGAATGAATGGAAGAAGAAAGGGAATTTATTTAGAAAAATCCCTAAAAGGTAAAATGAGAGCACACTAGTTACTCAGAGGCTGGAGCTAGCTTACACTAACCTGGCTTTGTGCAAAGTATTTTTTGTTGTGCACATTCAAGTAGTTTCCAACTTATGGCAACCCTAAGGTGAACCTATTTTCTCTGCAGATTTCTTCAGTGGGCGTTTGCCTCTGCTCTCCATTGAGGCTGAGAGAGTGTGACTTGCCCAAGGTCAGCCAGTGGGACTCTAAGGCTGAGCAACAATCCACTGAGCAGGGGGAAAGCTGGATAAAAAAAGCTTGCTAGAAGACTAAGTAATTGTAAAGAGGGATTTTTTAAATGAAAGTTAATGGAACTACACTTGTTCTGGAATCCCAAACATTTAGCTGAAGCGTTTTTTCCTTGTCTGAAATAACATTTGGGGCTAACAAGGGTTAGCAGGGCACCTGCAATGCTTGTAAATGTTCAAATGACTTCCCTATCAGCAACCATGGGGGACAGGTATGGCTTTGTTTCTAGCTGGATTCTGCATAGTGCATTCAGCAAGAACATCACCTGACAGGCTTTTAAAGTCAGCTTTTAAAGTCATGAAACATACAAGGACCAAATTCCACACGGTTTTTTGTGCTATTTCACAGGAGAATTTTGGAGAAGTTCAAATGCTCAGCCCCTGCTTTTCAGCTAAATTATGCTTTCATTGTTGTCCTTTCCTTTTGCACTTGTCTGAATAATATCTGGTGCTAAAAAGGTAGCCCCACAGGCAGACCATTCCTTGTCTTTGAAGCCCTGTCTATCTGCAAATTCCCCATCTCCTTTTTTTGAACCACAGGGGTATGCTTAGCTGGAGAGGTCTTCACAATCCTCTATCACTACGGAGTATGAAGAGTAGCTTCCCTGTTTTGATAAAAGCACTGTACACAGCAGTCAGAAAATGCTGTTGCTAATGCTAATTAAGTTGCTTCCTTTCACCTGCCATAGCATTTTTTATTACTATTAAACTGAAATGTCTCAGAAAACGCAACACACAAAAAGTCAGTCTCTTTGACAGACCTCCCCAGAGGAGCAGAACTGGTGGCACAGTCCTTGAGA
This sequence comes from Sceloporus undulatus, assembly GCF_019175285.1. NCBI lineage: Eukaryota > Metazoa > Chordata > Lepidosauria > Squamata > Phrynosomatidae > Sceloporus > Sceloporus undulatus. The sequence goes on from NC_056529.1 coordinate 27,069,876, forward strand.
GCAATCTCTTTTGATAACATAATCAGATAAAATTGCTTTCCATGCGACGAGAAGTTACTGTACCTTCAGCCTTGACATTGTGATATGCCTTGGCAGGTGTTATTAAGGCACACCGTTTGCATTGTAGCTGTTTATTTCTTTTACTCCATGCTGCAGCTGATGACTAGATATAAGTTCTTCAGTTACCGGTAATTCTATAGCATCAGTGGATTCTCTATCACAGTGCCATGGTTTATTAGGGTCAGTACTAATAAACAGGACCCAATTAACTTTAAGAATCATGATTGGGACCAGAATACTACAAATCATGCTCCATGACATCTATTTTATTAAAACATTTCTAATCTACCCTCTATCAACAGATCTCAGGATGGGTTACAATCGATAAAGCTGGTTTAAATCAATCCAAGAGATTCCAAACACTTTAAAAGAATTTAGAACATTAAAACAATTACCTTCTCTGACAAAACCAAACTAGGACCGAAGCGCTTGGTGTATAGTCAGGTTTTTAACCTGGCATTAAATAAAGGCAATGTTGGTGCCAGTTGTACCTCCAAAGGCAACATAATCCATAGCCAGGATGCTACAACTTAGAAAAACCGCTATCATATAACATTAATTAGCCAAGCAATTCCCATTTTTAGTTTTTGGGGCTCTGTGGCCATGTTCTAGAAGAGTTTATTCCTGACTTTTCACCTGCATCTGTGGCTGGCATCTTCAGAGAATGCTCTGAAAATTTGATCTTATCTATGTCGACATTGATGTTTCCCATAACACACAAAGTATTCACAATATAAAATGTGTGTGAATTGAATATATTATTCCACATATTGCATATATTTTGAATATATTATTCTGTGTTCATATAATTTGCAAGTATTAGTAGTGTGTAGTAGTTGTGTATCATAGTCATGTATTAGCCGTGTGTATTTACAATCCTGTGCTGGCCAAATGGCCGTAATAAAGTTATTATTATAATTGTATTTACAATCCCTTGTTTTGGTTTTTTGGCATTTCTATTTCCGTTGTGATTTCCATAAGTTACATTTGGTTTGGGAAACAGAAGTGTAAGCATTTTGTAATTCTTTACTCAAAACATGTGTGAAATTGCTCCAAGCTATTTTTATTCTTTATAAAAAATCCATTCACAAGGCTTACAGAACTAAAATAAAAATAGAAAGGTTGGCTCTAACACGTTTGGTGTAATGCGTGATGTTTTCTCCTTGGGACTGAAAAAAATACACTGTTCAGAAAAATAGGCTTTAGCAATATGAAGTAATTATACAATCTTTTCCTTTTAGTGTTATGACATATTGGAGAAATGCTCTCTGGCAAAATCCAATGCAGAACAATTGTATTGATTTCCCCTCTTTTTTGCTGTGACCTTTTTCATCTAGTCCAAGTATAAATGTGTTTCGGTTAATATTCTTCCTAGTTAGGCTTATACTCTTGAAAGTTGAGAGAATGTCTAAGAAGCTAATTCAGTGCCTCGCAGTCAAAACAAGGCACACAAAATCAACAGATCAGATTTAATAATAATTCCAGATGCGAATGCACTGAGAATAGTACAGGACTGCAAATATTTCACATGCCTCCCAAGTTCATTTTTGATTTATGAGCGCTGTGTGGGTTGCATAGGCAACAATACAATTTATTTGCTCTCTAGATTATCTTAAATGCCATTCTGCAAGATGGCTTATACCTCTCTTGGGCCACAAGGAAGCAAAGTCTATAACAAAATGGATTGGGGGCTGCCTCTAAGAACCCCAAACTCTCTCCTTCTTCTGCCTTAGTTTAGGAAATAGCAGGCTTTTTCTTCTTCCCAGAAGGCTTCAAGATCTGGAGACAGAGAAACAGAGGTCTACAAATCATCTTAAAAGAATTTTGTAAGCTTTTGGCTTATCCTAGAACAGGAAGGTGGCATTTCATGACCCCTTTGTAGTTCTTTTTTTCTCCCTTTGAATGCCGGACACTGGCAACTGTTTCCATAATCCCACCTTTTACCTGGAGCACATAGCACAAAACACCAAAACTGTTGCATTGTGACAGCCCTGGGGTGAATTCTAGAAGCTCAGTGTAACACATCAACACTGCTGCATGCTCCTGAAATTGCACTTATGGTCTCACAAAATCAGTTATCATTGTGATATTATGCTAGGACTATCTATATGGTTTCTCTGGTTCTTGCTTGGGCCTGCAAAAGCCCAGGTCATCCCTTTCCTTCATCCACATCCTGAACATAAAACCATCAATCCAGGACATTCCTTCTCTCTCCAGAGCAACTCTTCCTACTTGGAGAGCCTTGGCAAAATAAATGGCAGGCAACCATAGTGGCTCCAGATGCAGAGGAGACAAAAGAAAAGGCAAGAACCTAGGTTTGTGTGACACATGTCAGCTGATTCCTTTGCAACCCTGCCAGCAGCATCTGTTTCAGATTCTTTGCGCACATCAACATATGGTCAGGGCTTAAAGACTCTATTTCAGAATCTTATGCACAAATATATTCCCTCTGTGTTGGGAAGCCAACATGTGTAGAAAAGATCTTTCAGGTTGCACACCTGTTTAGGATGAGGAAATGAGAATGAGCAGAGAGAACGTCTTTTCTCCCTTGATACATGAATTGGAATGGCAAGAAAATGTTACTTTGAACAGCTCTTCTGAAGATTCAGAATATGGTTTACACTTGTTTTGAAGACTTGCCTCTCTCTGTTTTCAACAAGAACCTGCCATAGGGTCAACACACTGTTGTGTTGTGGGTCTTCAAGTAATTTCAAACTTATGGTGACTCTTAAGCGACTCTATCATGGGGTTTTCTTGGTAAGATTTTTTTTCAAGGGAGGTTTGCCGTTGCCTTCTCTTGAGGCTAAGAGCATCTGACTTGGCTAAGGTCACCCAGGAATCGAACCCTGACCTCAAGGACACAGACATTGCTGGCTCTCCAGTCTCCGAGAAATTACAATTGCACTGTCTTTTCTAGGAGAACGATAGCTATTTGGGACAGACAGAAACGCAGGTTTTCAAAGACACTGGCAGGCTCCAAAGAACCACACTTGTTGCCTTCCTGTTGCATTTAGCACATGGCTCTCCAACTCTCACAAATGGATTGATTAGAAGTGGAAAGCCAAAGTATGTGTGGGCAACCACTTTTTCATTCGTGTTGTGTGCCACACATTCCACAATGCAATATTGCCATTTTTGGCTAAAATATGGAACCAAAAGTCAACTTCCTTTTAGGTTCCTTGCCCATTCTTTCAAAGGGTTTTGATATTTAAACTCAATCTGTTGCTCTTAAAGTCCCCCAGAAGCAGCAGTTGTTCATATGGGGCTTAAAAAGGGCCCAGTATTTTAAGTTGTTGATCGAAGGGCTTTGGGGAACTCTGAAGGAAGCCTAGAGAGTTGTTTTAAGAGAAGCATCTAGCTTATGACCCACACAACTCCTACTCCTGCCCTGAGAACAAAGTAATTTTTCCCTTTTCCCCCCTTTTTTTGTCTTCCATCATAATAGATCAGATTTGGTAATTCAAGGAGTATTTCTAAGGTTGTTAGTTGTATATTCTTTTGTGTACCTATTTGTATAGTCTTCCATTTTTGGCCTGTCTCCATGCTGGTTCTTTTGATTATTGTTGCTGTGAGCCTGCCTTGCCTGTGTAGCTGTTTCTCCATTCCTCTAATATCTTCTTTGTCTGTAAATGGTGCAAATACATTATTACAAATGCTTCCATGCTGCTGTCCTCCAGAGGAAACAAGACCTACAAAGGTTGCCCTGGATTATTTCTGCAGAAAAGAGTGAATGCCAATGCTACTCTCGGTGCCCAAATTCAAATAGCAGGGCACAATTCCAAAGAGCATTTGTGCACCTTCTATTAGTTTCTCTGGAGCTTGCATGAGGACCCACCTGTGCTCCTTTCCCCTTTTGCTTCACATTTTGTGAGACACGAAATTAAAATCTGAAAGAGAAATTCATCTTATACCTCCCCTCTTTCTCTGTTCCCAGTAGTGTCTGACTAGTTCTTGTTATGACCTTGGATAACAGCAAATAAGCTGAAGACCACCTACTGCAATTCTTTCCTCCACAAGAAAAATAACAATTATAAGCTTGTACAATCCAGTAGTTTTCATATTTCCCATCTGCTCATAATGAGGGGGGGGGGGAATCAATGTATTTAGATCAATATGATTGCAATTATTGGTTCTTTCCCAGCACACTGCAATTTATAGTACTTTGAAGGAATGTCAATTACCAATTTGGTCTTTCTGATTTGATATCAAGCTATTTAACAGAAACATCTTACCACCTAAGAGTTTCTTGCTCAGCTTAGTCTAGTGTGCAAAGGGTTTAAATCAGGGAGATCCTGGTTAAATTCCCCACTTGGCCACAAAGCTTACATTACGAACTTGGACCAGCATTCATCTTGGTTCCTCAACACAAAGCCAACACTCCATTATCTTCCTTCCCTCCCCAGGGGGAAAAAAACCTTTTCACTTGCACAGTTTTCAGGAGATGAGAGGTATCCATATATAAGGTCCTCACTAGCAGCTCAGGAATGTGTCACCCAGCGTTGACCATAATGCTTTAGAGACATGGATCTCTGTAAGGTAATGTGTGATGTTTTCTGGCTGGGCTTCAGTTTGTATTAGTTCATATCCATTTAATCATAAAGCCAGCTCCTGGATTTAAATATTGGACCAAAACGTCATATTAACAAGCCTGTGCCAAGTATTAAACCAACCTCATTTCAATGCCATATTGTTTCGTCTGCCAACAGATTGCCAGTTGGAACTGATCCAGTTCATCCATTATATGGAATCTGTCTGTTACAGGCCTTTCTCTCTGTGTATTACAGCCATAGCAGCTATAATAGTGGAAGATCTAGAACAGGAGTTTAACTGCCACACCAAGTCCCCTGAATGTAACTAGGTGATAAAAATGGCGGGTCACTACTTAGTGATTAGCTACAGTAAACGTAGTTATTTATACCCAGTATTTGTTAATTAACATTATTTGCATGCCCCCCCATCATATACAAACCCTTGGGTAGCTTACAAAGAATTACACTAAGTATATAAAACCAATTAAGAACCCAGCACTTAATAAATAATATGTCTGAAACCCCAAACAGGAATTGCAGGATATTCTTCCTTTGCAGGTACCACTGAATAAGCAAGGAAGGAGCAAGCAGCATTTCCAAATGGTTTGGGGAAGTACAGTTATGTAATGGTGTGCATCATTATGCGCTCACAATCTGGCAGCTCCAGAAGCCCTGGGAGGGCTACAAGCTCAGTGGTGCCCAATGGTGAGCTTATTGCAGGCCACCAGATACAGAACTGGATGCCCAGCAAAGAGATGATACTGGCAAGCTGGATATCTTGGAACAGACCTGTGTAGCTTGGCAATAAGTACAGGCCAAAATTAAAACAGCTAAATTTCTTTGGGCTTCATATAGGGTTTTAGTGGCTCGCTTTCCAGCTGAAGGCATTGGGGAGAAGAGGTGCCTTTGGAGTTGCACATGGCAGCCACCACATGGGATCCTGAAGGCCTTGAGTCCCACATAGCATGAAATGAAGCACTGCAAGCTCTAGAGTTATCTGATGGTGTTATTTTCCATTTGCGAAGCCATTGTGTGACTCTGCAGGTTCTTTGAGGGTTAGCAATCTTGGCCTTGTCCAATGCGCTTGCTTTCTCAAACGAAACAATCTCTGTGCAGTTCTCTTTTGCTTTACTTGACACAGACAAGATACACTTTGCTCTTTGTTAGTAAAACAGAGACTTTATATCTTTGTTTATTTGTAAGAGAAGCAGAAACAGATCAATGATGGGAAAGGAAAAAAAGGCTTGTCTGGTATGAATTCAGAAGCAGGTATAGTATGGATTGAATAGCTGGTTCCTGCTTTTTATTAGAACACTCTAAGAATGTCAAACCAACAGAAGAAGACCAGAATGTAATATTCCGCAGCCAAACTCCATATAACTTCTTTAACACTAAACCTAGATTGGGAGGGGGAAGAAGTTTAAAATTCATTGCCCTTTAAAACAACATTAACAACCTTCTGTGGGTGGTAAGCAGCAAGGTGACACCATAAAGGTGGAATAATAGGAAATGCACCAGGTTTCAAAAAGAGTTTCTTTTAACTCCTTCCATGCTCATTCCACTCCATGCAACTTCAGCATGATATTGAATTCTGGACAGCGAGAAGAAAGTTGGCTTCTTAATGGAAAGTGCTAACTTTATTGTATAAAAGTGGAACAGTTGCATGGCTAGACATAAGATAAATACTATTTGGTGCAGGACACTCTCAGTGCCTTCTGCCCCATCATCTTCGAACCTTATAATATGTGTGAAGTGTTTATAGTGTTTATAATATTTCTTGTGCTTATATTGTTTGGTTTCATTACTTGTCAATAGAATTCCACTAACTGTATCTGGAAAAAATGATGTTAGACTTCCAATGAGAAAGAGTAACTTTAAACCTAGTTGTTAGGGGTTAATTTTTGTAGTTATTATCGAAACGCAAGAGAAGGGTGAAAACAAGCTTATTTACACTTAAAGCTTTTCTTCAGTCTAGCGCACTGCAGAGAATACATACAAGAAGCAACCTAGTTCTTCTTTGCGGTCTCTGTGACTCACACAGTTGGGTATTCTGCACCTGCGCAATGCATCTTTGGCAACTTCTAGAATAGTTAACCTATGTGCCAGCCGTCCTTGGGTGATATTTAAGTTGGACCTTAATGATACTTAGGTTGGACCAGTAAAAGTGTCAATCTGCTATCATTCTATTCTTCTCTTGTTAGAGCTGGCATAATAAAACTATGAACAATCTTCAAACTATTGCTTTGATGGAACGTAAATGTATGGTGACAGACACCAGAAGCTGTTGCCATCTGTATGTAAACTCGTGTGAGTGTGAACGTTTTCCTACCTTTTTCCCTTGTGTGACCCTCTGCGCTACTATATCAAAATCTTATTAGAACAAAATAGATGGCGAATGAAGTTAACAAACCCCAAGCCTCTCAATTAGCTCACATTTCCAAGTGATGGCTTGAGGACTCATTGAATGCTAAGGCAGCCTCTCTTATAGCTCCCTGTGATCCAGAATAATTGCACATATCATTAGCATTCAATTAACATGACTTGAATTTTTTCTAAGTACTGCTAACTGCAAAGACCCCATTTATTGACGTACGGCAATAGATTCCCCTAATTTGATGGCTACCAAAGACAAGCATCTATGCTAACTGGCCCCTGGAAATGAAACTGAATCTTCTATTCCTTGTCTACCAACTCTCAAACAACAACACAGTTTGTCATATTGTATTTAGAGAGAGACAGTTTTCACAAAAAACCACAAGTAATTCCCCCGTTGTTAAATTTAGCATTCTTTTACTTGAATTTGTTCGATCTTTCTGCTCCTTTTGACACTGTTAACAACTGCGTTTTCCCTTCCAAACAAATTTTAGAGCACAGTTTCCATTTACCTCCCTTTTCTTACACAATCTCAATTAGAGATTTTTGGTTTTGTTTTGCGTGGCGTGTTTCACAGGGTTTGCCCTCTTCAAAGCAGGAGTCACTGCAAGTTTTACTTTGCGGGGTAAATATGAACCATTCGGGGCAAATTTAAATGGGTAAATGAATGTTGCAGGAAATCATCAAATGTTTTGCTATACATGATTCTGGAACCCAGCGTGGCTTTACGTTGCCCAAGCAGTTTATTTCCAGGCTGCATCCAGTTCTTGCCAAGCCTCCAAGCCACAAAATAGTTCTATTATATACAGTACCATATTGTCTTACAAATACGGGCGACTCTCATACTTTCCATTCTTGGGGTAAGGTGCTCAACAGCAAGTTTTTAGGTAAGGGCCAACATTGTTTCTGTTGTTTCTTATGCCATACCTGTGCATAGGAGAAAGAAAACCAGTAAGCCATTTCTGCAAAATTGCATGCAAGAGCAGATTGATTTCTTGGCCAGATAGTTAAGCTTTGATGAGCAAGCAATGCATCTTTCTTCAGGCCATGATGCATCACAAGAGCAGGATCCAATCATTTTATCCAGTTATTTGACAGGTATTCTTTATTCTGATAGATTTTCAGGACTATTCTAGAGGAATTGTTTAGAGGATTATGAATTTGTGATATAATCAGAACCGGAGAGGATAAACATTGTTCCCTAATCAATGTTTAATCATTTTATTAGGGAATTGTCCTGACCAAAATATCTTCTTAGGAATGGGCTTAGAGATGGGGACCTTTGTGGCCAACAAAGGGGTAGACATGCCTCAGAAAAGACCTCAAAACAGGTCTGCTTTACCTTCCCTCCCCCTTTTTCCTTCCTTAACGTTGTATCATAGACACCCAGGAAAGACATATTGCTCAATGACTGTTTACATGGCAGGAAGAGAATTCAGTTACTTTTAATTTAAAAGGCAACCGTGGTGCTGCATTGATTTTATCTGACTCCTGTTTGTTTCTCTGGAGTGATCTAATGTCGAATCGGAAGTGCTAAGCAGGAAAGACGCTCAGTAAGTGCCTTATCGCTTAGTTTGAAATGACAGCAAAGCTAAGTTTTCTTTTGAAAACACCCAAATGTTTTATCCTTTCTGAATGATCCATTAGAAGTGCCATCACCTTCTATGAACTCGTGCAACCAGTGAATGCTTCTAATGTGACATATTTACACCTGGAGGGATCCTATGAGTTCCCAGAACCTTTTCTGATGTGCTAAATGCTTTTGTCAGTCATGTTGTAGAATATTCGTAAACTTTGCTTGAAGAAACTGACAAGACAAAATCATCTAGTGATGACTGAACCATTCTGGTCCTTGGTCACAGAGACACCATTGTGAGGAAAGGTTGAAATGTTTGGGACCAGGGCTCCCTCCCACCTCATGTAGGACTACTACCAAACCCTATTGCCACAACCATAATTCCTGCTACACATTTATTATCCATTTTGTGTCATTTGTTATATTTATATTCTCTTTGCTTTGGTGTGCTTAAGGAGCCTAAGTGCCATTGCACAAAACAAATGCAAAGCTGAGCCCAAAGTTGCTCCTTTTGGCCCTACGTCTACTTATTTAAAATATTTGCAGCCTCTAAACAAAGAGCAAGGAAGCGTGGGAACAAAGAGCCTGTTGCGCATGGACTATCCTCCATTGCCTCCGCTGTGACTCAGTGTTTGAAGGCTAAAGCAGACTAGAAAGTTCAGTGCTGGTGCTTGCCTTGTAGAGATGTACCTTCCCAGTCCCTTTAGTAGATCTCTCTTTCCTATACAACCTGGAACTAGTTTGTAGGGACAGGACAGCCTTACATTACTCAGGATACTGTGAAGCTGATTGATCATAAACACTACAGGTTCATTATGCGACGTGGCATGTTTCATTTAGAACCCAGACTCTGGGGTGATAAACACAGCTGGCCTTTTCCAGCTGGCTGAATACCTCCATTGATTTCAAAGTAGGTGCGTCCTCTTAATTTCAGTATTAAAACAAAGGGGAAATTGCCTATAAAAATTGGAAATTAAGCCGCATGGGTGTTACTGGGATGTAGACAAAACACATATAGGGAGAATAAGATATCATTAAAATATAATTAAATTATCTATAGAATTTAGAACATACCCAAGAAATAAAAGGCAGTATAGCACACAGTTAAAAGCATATAATCAGCTTCAAAAGTCTCTTGGAAAAGGAAAGTATTCCATGTTTCTTCCATTTAGCATGCTTTGTTTTGTGATTGATTGGTTATTGAAAGTTAAAAACGAGATTCATTTGCAAGTCTGATTGGTGAGGAAACCACATTGCTGGAGGGAAAGTAGGTTAACCTTGGTTAATACTTACTCCTCTTCAAATCTTATTCGGACCTATTAATGAACTCCAGAGGTTTTTGGTGTGAGGGTTGAAAAGGGGGAAGTAATAATAGAAAGTATGACCAGTTTTTCTATGTAGCTGGAGATCACATTGAATTGAGGAATGTAAAGGCTAAACATGGCAAAATAGTACCTGAAGATGTTGGGAGGAACCCAGCCAAGTTAAATAAGTGAGCCAACTCCCTGAAGATGCAATAGACTATCTCATATCTCAGATGGGAAAGGACCACTTGAATTGTTTATTTGAACCCTACAGAATGAATGCTACTCTCATTCTATTTACACAGGGAATGGAGTTTCACCTTCCATAGTCTGAAATATCTTCTAAAGTTTGGGATCTTTAGGAACGGAGATGCATTGGATACAAATTCTAGAAGAAAAAAAAGAAAACGTCTTGCATCTTATCATTTACCCTTCGCTGGAGCTGCAGATCCAGTGCTTATGGACTAGGATGGGAACATTACAGGGCAAATTGTGCAGATGGGAATGATGCTGCTGTGGGTTGTTTTAGCTAAACTGTGTTTATCTGATTGTCAGTGAGGCCTTGTTTTTGCCATATCTTTGAAGCTCCTTCCTTTGCTTTCCCTCTGCTTGCTGTCATAGAGGAATGGCATAAAATGCAACTCCATACACTCCGGTGTTCTTTTGATGGCAGGCCTATTTTTATGGTCTTTTATATGTCGACACATTGATGATGCTGTTTTTTGTGCTCCGGTATCAGGCCTATTTTAATTTGTTCTGTAATTGAGATTCACCACAGTGTGCGTCTTCAAAAGGTGAGTTAAGTAGATACAATTTTACATCTTTTTGACAATTTGTCATCTCACTTAGAAGGAGACAATAGAAGCCACAGGGATATAAACATTGTCATAATTTCAGGTCTTTGGAGGAGCCAGGCAAGGAAAGGTGAGGATCCAGATAGGCATGTAAAGCTTTCCTGTTAATTTGTCTTTTGGGATTATGTTAGAAGCAGGATCAATGAAAAGCAAAAGAGCAAGGAAGTAGGAATTTTAAACAAGATTAAGGGATTTTAAACAAGATGATTAACAATTATGCAGTATTGTTTGGATAGTGGAAAATCTGTCGTCTTCTCTTTCTACAAAAGACCAGAAACTGTAATGCTTCCTTATACAAGGATAAAACACAAAATATTTAACAAGGTGCATATCTGATTCCTTGAACTATCTTTAGGTTATTTGCTAGTGTGTGGAGACTTCCAGGTCCTCAATTCACATGAGATACGGATCCATGCACCTAGCAGATGCGCACTAAGGCAATACTGAAGAATTAGGGAACTAGGATAGAAATGTTATACATCCTTACATGCTCTTCTCCTTTCTGTCTCTCCATCCCCGATTCTTTTTAAATACTAACTCAGGCCTGTTACAGACTGCCAAAATAAAGCTGCTTCAGGTCTCTTTGGAGGTATGCTATTTAAATGATGCATGAGTCCTAAGAGTCCGGAGGTTGCGCCAAAGCCACACTCCATTCCTAAGTACTGGAGGGCAGCTTTGGTGCAGCTTCCGGATTCTTAGGATGCATGCATCATTTAAACAGCATACCTCCAAAGAGATCCAAAGCAGCTTTATTTTGGCAGTCTGTAACAGGCCTCAGTCTCCTTGAGAAGCAGCATGGTGTAGTGGTTTGAGTGTTGGACTTGAATGTATGGCTCAATGGAGGAAATATCTTGATGTCAGCCTTTGCTTCTAATACTAGAAAAAGGTTCTGACTAGAAATAAGGTGGTCTTCAGAATTAAATGCAACAGTGCATTGCATTAATATTTACTATCAAATATACAATGAAAAGCAATAGTGTGAAGTGGTTTAATATTGTGATCCAGTACTTGTACAATGGGGATGGGGATGTTCACCTCAGGAAGATGTAGCCAAATTCTTGTACTGTATTTGTGTTTTCTTTTAAAAATCACATATTTCCATTCTTTGCTTTTGAATGAAACCTAGATTCCTTTTCCTCCTGTGTTTTGAAAACTAGAAATCAATGAGCTTTCACTAAACATCTATTTCCTCTAGAAAGCTTTAAACGTGTTTTTCTGTTTTGCATCCATTTCCCCAGTACCTTCTGCTGAGCAAGATGTTAGTAGCTAGATGCCTCTCTGGGGTTCTTGGATCATTATCCCTTGGGACTACCACTAGATGAGTACTTGATTGGCGTTGCTGTTGTAAGATTTCAAATGCCTTTTCTTTCCGGATAACTGAATGGTCAAGGAGGCATAGCAACTCTTAGAAAATGGCCTTTTCTTACTTAAATTAGTGTAGTATAAAAACTATGAGAGCTAGGAATACAGAAATGGAAGTATCTTTGAGTATTAATGGTGAGTGAAAGGTCCATTATGCCTGCTTTCTGTTGCAAACACCCACTAAAAGATATAGTTTTATTGCACAGTAATCTTTTTATTTGTATCTGCTTGGAAGGTCAGGCATTCAAGATCTGGCCTCATTTTTGACACTGAATGAATTAGGGTTAAGTACATCCTTTTCTATTCTCCTGAACTGCTTATTGAGGAAGCTATTATAAGTCAATTACTTCATAATTTGAACCACTTTAGGAAAATAGGGCCATGGTTTTAGCAAGGAATCCAGTTGGTTCAGCTTCAGCATTACACTCTGTATAAGTCTGAAGTAGTTTCACACGCAAGGACTAGTTTCTAGGTCTTGTATGCTGTTAGTTTCGCATGCAAGAAGGACTAGTTTCTAGGTCTTGTATTCTTGTACTCTGCAAAAGCCTCTCATTGGGAAGTGTAGATATCTGGTCACACTTCTTTGTATGCGGCAGAAGCCAACACATAATACCTTCAAAGGATACAAGGCAGCGCTTGGTTTTCTACTTGCCCAAAGCATTTTTGTGGGCTACCTGCAGCAGATTAAAGTACTCTCCTTCCCATAGTTTCCAACATCTGTCTGCAGCTTTGAAGATACATGAGCTTGGCAGGTACAATCTAGTTTCAGCTGGTGTATATGCATTTCAACATATTCTCTTTTCAAGTCAATTTCCATCCCTTAAATCATATCAACACCAATGTGGAAAATAACTGTAGATCCTTACTTTTGTGAGGAGAAACATGTAAGCAGACTACCCAGCTCTCACTCAGCGCATGACAAAAATCATTCAAGCTTGAAGCCTTTTTAAGGCAGAAAAGGTAAAATAAATGTGCTTCTTGTGTGAGAAAATCCTTTAAATTGATGATTTTAGATGAAGCTGCCTCTTCCAAGTCAAACCGTTGCTCAAAAATGGTTGTCTTGGCCCGGATAATAGTCGCCAACCTTAACAGAGAGGGGGAGAAGAAAGGCTGCAATTGGGATGCCGAGGAAATGCATCCAAACCGAGTTCAGAAATATACCTTTGGGAATGGTTCCCATTGGGAAGCGAGCATCAAGGATCTGTCTCAGCCTCTTCCCATGCCCTTTTTAACAGATCATTATCCCATCCTCTACCATTCCCATACCCTGAATCTTTTCTGCTTTGCAAAGAAATCCTGTTCTGTTTTGAGACTCATACTTTTATATGTAAAGACGACTTAGTTTCTCTCCCTGTTATTTTGTCCATGGCTATATTTCCAAACAATTCCCTTCACCCTTGCACTGTAAATAAATCTGCTTCCTTTAAAAATACCATAGATGTTGATCATTCCTTGAAACCTTGCTCCTAAGCCCAGCACCTTGTGGCTTGGACACAAGTACTCCATACTGGTTTTTGTTTGAGGCTTGGGGAACAGCACCTTATTTCTATTATTGATCCTTGTACCTTATGTTTTGGGACAGAAGGGGTTGTGACACCATACAACTGTGTAAGGTTGGTGTTAGCTTTGGAAAATTCGTCTCTCTGGGATCTGGGAGTGAGAGAACTGGGAAGTAGATTGTCAGGCTGCTTGAGTTTCCTCTGCCTTTGATACCTTCCTTCCCTTTCTTCCTTTCAAGCAGGGAGCAGTTAGTTGCAAGAGAAAAGTTGCTATGCTTCCCTTTATGCTCCTAATGTGTTCCATGCCATATCAGCAGTGAGAGCAGTGGCCCTTGGAGACTGGAGTCTTCTAATGAGCTACTGCTGTTGCGATGCTACTTAAAGATCCCATTCCTTAAAATCCGCTCTTATCTATAATGCACTGTAGAGTGCAGTGTCAAGTCCCTACTCTTCTTCCATCCAACTATTTACATGATCAAGTTGTTGCCTGCTTTCACATAAATCTTTCGTTGTTGATGTAATGACTCCTATCACCTCCTTTTCAACGTCGTGGTCACAAATAAATGAGACAGTTTTGATGGTATATGGGAATATCTTATGCGCGTATAGACCCTGGACTGCAGCCAAAAGTAGACTGCTATTTCAATATCCTTCACACTCAAGAACAAGTCGTGCAAAAAAATATCCAGGGTCATCTCTCTATTTGGTCCTTAAAGATTAACAAGTCTAATTACAAAGTTGTTTATCTCAGCCTAAAGTCAAATAAAGCTGCCTTCATTGCCTAATTTAGTATTAAGGACATTAACATTTAAGGTTTTATGAGCTGGGGTCACTTGGCCCCTAGTCTTGGAGTTGAAGATAGTATTGAATGAGGAACCTACCCAATTTGTATCCAGTTTACAGGCTGTGAAATTTAATTACATCTGCCTTTTGGATGCTACCAGTGTCATCTTTCCGTTCTCATCAAATTTTATTTTTCTCTTTAATAGGGGTCTTAAGACCCTTCATATTCAGGGAAGCACTTAATGGCTTGAGTCATCTTTATTCCCACACCCTTTTGTGCTCTCTTAGGTCTGTTCAATTTATGTTTAACCAAGAGCAATATATCTAGGAGAAAGAGGACATGTATGGTACCACAGCGATCAACCAATGACACTGAATTCTTTCTTGATAACAGGATTTAAAATATCCCATTGCTTTTGCAATGGCACCGGAGAACCTGAACTGACATAACTAGATGTGAAAGGATGTTGAGCTTGTCTCAGGAAGAATCACACACCCCCTGCATCCATTTGTAAACCAAATCAATGAAGTACAATATCTGACATGGATGGGAACATGTTATACAGTACTCCCATATACAAGGGTAGTCTCTGTGCTATTGAATTCTAGTACTTGGGAGATGCAGGGATTATCTATCAATCTAAATTAGTGATAGAAAGAAACATGGTCCAGAATAGACAGAGTGCAGATTCTAAAACAGACACCCGAAGTTTAAAACTAGTTTGCAAGTCAGCTGTAGATGTCTAAATAACCATAGAGGTTAAAGAGGACTAAGGTAGTTATATAGACAGAACCAAGTAGCTCAGGGAGCAAAAGTGAAACAAAATCCTTACACTAGAGGTTTGCTCAGACTGTGGAACAAGCTCTGGACCAAGGGCTTTATATGGCCTGGTCAACATGGATTCGCTCTCAAGGGTCAGCAGACAATGTTCAGAAAGACTAATATTGAAATCTAAACGGCAATGTCAAAACACAGAAATTGAGGTTGTATATGTAACCCTGTTCCTAATGCAAGGGGTAATAAGTTGTAATGTAAAAGATCTTCTCTGGGAGACAGGTGCTTCAATACCTGACAGAGCATCCATCCATACGTCCCAAAATGGTAGCGGAAAGTGATGCATAATCCTATGGTTGATTTAGATAGTGTGGATATGATAGAGTGGTAATTAGAATAGACCCATGCTATAGGCTTGTTAGTTCGTATACTCTTAATTCTGCCTTAGAGCTGAAGAACAGAAAGCGCTTGTCAAGTGCATATCAATTTTGACTATAGAATGACATGATGGAATAAAATCTGTCATTGGATATTCTTGCTAGTTATAAATTAGGCCTGAGAATCTTGTGGAAGCAAAAGCAATCGCTAATTAAACAATAATGTCATGTTGGTTTGGGGCAATGAGCATAAATAGCTGAGACAGAATTGCTTTTGAGAAGTGTGTGGTGTTTATGTTGATGGCTCTTCATGCATCTAACTAGCCTCGCTTAAATTGCCTGCTCCGTGGAGAGAAGTTATGTCATATAAGGGGGCTTTCGGAGGGACAGATGACAGCCATCTCCTGGTGACAGTTTTTCGGAATGAAATGCCAGAAGCCATGCAAATTTACTTAACAAACTCTAAATAAACTTTACCAAAAAAAATCTATTTGGCCACTTCATTTCTAATCAAGCAATGGATCAAAAACATTGTGACAGTGAATAACTTATCTGTTTATGGATCTCCCACACCATTATATATCTCCAAGCAGATGTCTAGGCAACCTTCATGTGACCCTCAGTGCAATGTGTGATAAAGGCAGTAATGCCAAGAAGAAAAAAGCATCTTAAAATAAAAACAAGTTGTAAAAACAGGGGTTCTTCAGCAGGTTTTTTTTTTCATTTGTAGCATTCATCTTTATATATATATATATATATATATAGTTTACTGCTCTTGCTGTTGTGTGCTGTGCTTGCAGTTTAAGTTCCATGTCTTTTGTTGCTGGTGAAAAAATGGCTTCAGTGACACCATGATCCTAAGATTTATTACCTTGGAATTGAGTGACAAAACAAAACTTAATGCAGAAGGAAACAAAATGGGTAATGAGAATATTTTATAGACCATAGTTTCATTATTCCACACCTCCTGGCTTAATCAGATAGTTTAATGTAAAATTGTATTGCAGAAGGTCAGACGAGAAGGACAGCTAACATTGAAAATCAGGACAGCAAAGAGGTCAGGATAGAAAAGGGACAGTTATGAAAGAAGGAAAAGGATAGAGGTATAGTAACCATCTCCTTTCTTTGTGATCGCTATCCCACTCCTAACATACACCTAAAAGATAGTGCTAAGGAGACAGAAAGAGGTGCTAGACATTGTTGGATTCAGGTGGAAATACAGCAGAGATATTTTTAAAAAGTGTGAAAGAAGAAGTGTTAATTGCATTCTGGAAAATGAGAGGGAGAATTTAAGTCTGAGATTTTCCAGATATCTACAACTTGCAGAGCAGTTTACAACTGTGTAGACATTGGTGATTCAATTTACAATTTGGGTCTTTTCTCTTATCATTATTTCCTTATTATTATTATTATTATTATTATTATTATTTTCCCTTATTAGTTACCAATATGAGCAAGTGAACACATGAGCATTTGTTGAATCGTAACTCAAAAAGTGCAATTCACAGATAGCACCATGATTCCTTTCCTCCCGATGCTTTAACCATTCCCCATTCTTTGGTCACCTAGAAGAAAAGAAAGGACACAATGCTGAAAGCTACAGCAAACTCTGCATACAAACATTGTTCAGAACCAAGTCTGAAAATCCAATCAACATCAAACAGTAGAATTGCAGACGATAAACACATCAGTGCCATGCTGCAAACCGAAACAGGAGATACAAAGGGAGCAGTGAGAGAATCATCTCTATTGATTTGAATAATAATTACTTTCAAAGTAAAGGCCATTTAACTACAAGAGATGCTAAGGGTTCATGACCTTTTTATTTCTGTGCTCTGAAACCTGGGAACATGTAGCTTGTTCATCAGGCTGAGTCCCATCCACTGACCTTGCATTTCCCCAATTGGGTCAGTTATTTGCAAGACTTATACTTGTTGCAGCCAGTGATAGCTTGGTCTTAATTGAAAAACCTTCTCCTAGCCCAGTTTGGCATTTGGTTTACACCTGTCCTTTAGCCCCAAACGAATTCAAAAAGGAAGCTTTTCCCAGGGAACAATTTGCTATCATCTGCTTGCTTCTGAGAAAACCTTGGGCACCACTTTCTGATTTTAAAGGGAAAGTAGTCTTAGACGTGTCAAATATTATGAAGACTTTGTGCAGCAATATAAAGCAATTATATTGCTTTAATTAACTTTGTCCTTTGTCTTGATTCCTCTTTCCTGTACAGTGAGCTTGTCAGTGGCTTGTTATTCCGAAACTGCAGCGCTGTCACAAATGATCTCCCAGGTCTCACTACAGCAGGTTATTTATGATTAAGAGTGTCTCTTCTGGCAGAGAGCTGAATAAGGAGCTCTCTCAAAAGAAACTTTGGAGCCCAAAGTAGCCTCCTGTTTCCAAAGACAATCAATCTAACCATTAGGCAAAGTCTGGCAGAAAGTGGACAAGTCATTTTTCCCCTTAGATTTGTACCTGGGCTGCCCAAAGCTATTTTGATGCATGAAACAGGAACTGAATTATGCCCTTGCCATGCGACGTCCAAGACTTTTCTCAGTCAGCTACATTGTTCTGACATTTGTCCTCTACATTTGGGGTTTTGTTTTGTTTTGGCATGTCACTGAGGGACTGAGGAACGGACCTTCTTTGAAACTCATAGAGCCCTGACACTTATATAGGGAGATATAGGCATCAGATAGCGTGGGCCTGAGTCATAATGGGCTTTATAGGTCATATATAGCACTTTCAATGGTGTTTGGAAAGTTATCAGTAGCCAGTGGAGTTGGTGCAACAAGGGGGTTGTCAGCTTCCTGCAAGCAACCCCAGTCTCCTAGTGTAATGGAACAAGGGCATAATACAACACTCTTGGCACTTCTGAGAAATGGTGGAAGTTAATTTTTTTAATATGGCTGCAAGTAGATGCTTAGTGTGTTGTTTAGATTTAATCACATATGAATAAGTCTGAGTCTATCTAAGCATGTTAGAGATTTTAAAGACTGCAAGTAAGGAAATACACCAATCCATTTTTTACTTCATGCAAAGAAGATGTATTATATACTCAGATTCACTCATTTAAAGTGTCTTGAATAGGTTTGCCCAGTTGGGATTAACCACCAGCATTCTAGCCATTGTCTGTTTTACCCAATAAGGACAAAACAAAGTAAGGGTTTGGTCTTGATCTGTCAAGTACTTTGGATACTTCCTAAAACGGATTCTGTTGTTGTTGTCATTGTTTGCTCTAGAATTTACATTTATGAACTGGTTTTACAAAACTTGATGCTGAGATTTAGACTGGCCTCCAGAATATTTCTGTACAATTTCTGGGCAACACTAGCTAAATTTCTCAGCAAGGACAGATAATAACCATGACCCTGTTCTGCCAAGGAAGACAAGAGAAAACCAGCACCTGATGCCCTTAGATAGAGGTAACTTAGTCAGTTTATCGCGTGGAGCCTTTAGCAAGTATAGGGCGTTTCTGTTTTCTTTGTATGTCATTACTGATAGGGTTTATGAGGCAGTTTACAAGTACCTCGTGGCTGAAGGGCTAAAAGTGACTTCAGCAACTTGCCTCCCCTGGCACTTATTCTGTGATGTATTGGGCCATAAATTTTTACAACCAATTTACTTAATTAATTTAGTAGATCAATTAACTTTTTTGGGGGGGTTGTATTTCATTGAAAAGGCGTTCGTTGGTTTTCTTTTGGGAGGGGTTCCTTCACTGGATGTTTCTTCCTTAGTGCTGCACATCAGTTGTTGCTCAACATCAGGAGTGATAAGGCAAGGAGGAACATGGGAACTTGTCCTCTATTTGGAGCAAGGCTCTTCCTTGAGTCTAAGTTCAACGGGAAACTGTTAAGCATTTCTAGGTTGCTGCCTAGTCTAAGACATCAGTCAGTAGCATTAGCTGTGAAAAAGAAGAATGACACATATGGCAAGAAACCAAACCATCAGTATCAATATGTGATGGATACCTGTGTTGAAGTAACATCTGGATGGGTATAATATATTTGTTTGGAGTATCACTCAGCCCTGGGGCAAAGAGGAAATCTTATGCGCCTCCGCATGTTGTAGGACTGCATTTATATAGCATCACTGGATGGGAATTGCAGTCTTTCTTGGCCACACTTTATACCATTGTCTCTGGCTCATTCTTTCTGCCTGCTCCTCATACCTGCATCTTAGATTACACTTTTCATAAACGGCTAGTTTTAAACGTTGAGGACTTGGCTTACTCCTGGGTCTTGCTTAGTATTGCAAGTGTACCTCATGGTCTCTCTGCTACAATAAATCATTTAGAAGAACACCTCTTTCAGCTGTTACCTGAGAGGATCTTATTACAAATGTTAGCAAGTGTCACTGTGAAAGAGTGAAGAGTTCTCTGGGGCATTTGGTTTTATATGCATAGACCTTCATACTTGTCATAGGGACAGCCAGGACTGCATAAATAAGCAGCGTTGTCTGAAAATTCAGTCATTTTCTAGAACAGAAATGACAAGCAGAGCTTAAACATGTTATGCCACCATCATAGTCACCCTCATCATTTTGTTTCTAATCGCAAATGTGGTGGGATTTTATTTCTGTTAAGTGAGAAACACCATTACATGGTTTACGGCTCTGTTAGGACGGCAGCAAAAAGACTGAGTTTCCCCAAAGGAAAATAGTTGTTTTATACCTTTGCCTTAAAGTAAGAGAAGAAATGCATTTTAATAGATAGGCGAATGTGTGTGAGTTTGCATACACCACTTTTGCACCACATTCAATTTTTGTTAAAATCTTATTTTTAAAGTAAAGAAAAAACTTGACAGGAAAATACAGCAGTTGTTTCAGAAAATGAGAGTCTGCATAGCCATCAGTATTGCATTGCAAGATCAATGAAAGCTATGCTGAAAGAGATCCCTCTTTATGCAGCTGAACTGAAATATACTTGAAGGCAAACACTATTACTTTTAAGCAATTGTCTTGCTTCTGTAGACTCTGGGGATTTACGTACGGTTCACAACTGAATATTGAATTGTTTTTTTCCTGGATATCAAATGCATTGCTTCCTGCAGGGAATTTGGTTCTGTTCCTTCTAGACATTTTTCAAAGCACCATGAAGCAGTTTAGCATATATTAATATTTTCCATCATCATATATTCAAAGATGCTTAGTTTTCATTAATTTACTTGGGGGGGGTATCAAAACTGTTAGAGTATCTTACCAACAGCTTAAATGCATCCATACTCTTCCAACTGATGGAAGGAGGATAACTCCCCTCTCAGAGTATTCTGGTTTATGGACCACATTGTTTCAGGTATGTTCTGAATTGAGGCTGATTCCTCAGAGAGGACTTGGAGTCTGGAGAGCATGTATCAGTCCCGCTCTTCTTTTGCCCTCTTCCCAAATGTTAGGTTATTCTGGGAGCACTGCGGCTCTATCGGCATGACCTGGTTTCTAGGTAACCAACAAAAAAAGGAAGAAAGGAAGGAAGGAAAGAAAAAAAAAAGCTTGTCAGCTGTAACAATCCAAAATGAATGACTCCTGGATGATAAAAGCAAGAGAGATTCGTTAGACAAGGTAGCACCTGTTTCCCTGTGAACAGCAAGTGTTGAAATAATGATGGGACAAGGCTGGGGAATGCAAGAGCTTCAAAGATAGTAAAAATCATAGTGAATTGTAGTACAGAGAACCATGCTAACGATCCTCTTAAACGATTAGTGATGATGCCTGTTGTTTATTTGGTTTCACATTTCTGTGTTCTTATGCCTGTATCTAACCATTCTTGGCATTAGTCTAATGATGAGTAGTTGGACGGTCACTCTCCAGTGAAGTTAACAGATTCATTGTACTGTGAGTTTTATGAGTGTGTATAAACTATCACAAGAATGTGTACAAGGGCCCACAAATGGACAGCAAGCAAAATTGATCTGGATCTTGCAGCTTAGTTCCAGTCAGAGGCATCACAAGGGTGAGGCTGGCAGCCCAGGTGACACCTTTGGTCCCAAAACAAATGGGAGTGCCATGAATTTGATCTTTTTGATGTGTAGCCTATATTCTGGTCCAGAAGCCATAAGCAGAACACTATGTGGAGAAATAGGTTTGTGTTATTGTTTGTTTTTTTGGCATACATGCAGTGCTGTCATATCTGCTATAAATACAAATTGTGGAAGCCAGAAAGAGATTTAAAGAAGCCAAATGATAGCAGTGGCTCTTCAGTTTTTTCCCCCCAAAGGAGAGATGCCTTTCTTGTTCATGTTGCAAAACAGCCAAGAGTTCATAAAGGCATGTTGCAGGTTTTTAGAGCAATAATGTGCAAAAGGAAAGGAAACAGGTATGCATTAGAGGCCAAATGAAAGAGCCAAATTGTAAAAAGACAAGGGTTTAGGCAAGGGAGGGGAGAGACAAAAATGGCACCTGGAAGAGTCACCTGGAACCATAAAGAGAATATGGCACCATAGAAACAGAGATGAATAAGCTGCTTATTCAGAAACAGCAACTGGTGAGACGTGAAACTGAGGGGTACATTATCAAGGGAGGCAGGATTGCCATCCAGTTTAGCAGCTTATCCAGGCCAAAGATCCCATTTCTATAACAGAAGAAGGCCCAGGTGCACAGACATCCCTGCACCATAATAGTATAGGTAACTTGTGTTAAGCTTGGTGCTTCATAGAAACATCCACAGTAGTCAAAATTGCTCAGTAGTCTCTATTTTTGTGCAATGTGGTGTTTCACATTGCATCTTTATGCTATCTGTACTGTAGAAGTATGCCCCCTCCATTTTAGCACAAGAAAGAACATTTTCATTAGGTACGTCAGCTCAATCTGGCTTTTTCCAACAAACATGTGTAGAGGGTTGAAACTGTACAAGTAGTTTGTAAATATGAACTAGCACCTGGGTCTGCTTTCCTCACTCCTACCTTCGAATGCCTTTCCTTCTTTGTGTTGCATCTTTCAACTTATATGCCTGAGGGTTCAGACTGGCCTATTATAGATCTTTATAAGTGGGAGTATTTTTTTTCCATGTGTAGAGCAGAGCAAAATGCTATAAATATATAAATAGTGCCCAGAGAGAATCAGGTCAGTGTCAGTTAGGACTGCAAGATTAAGGCTGCAGTCCGTCCTGGAGATGCTTTTTTGGGAATAAATCCCACAGCATTCAATGAAGCTCATTTCTTAGTAGTTATGTGTAGGAGTGTGCACTAACATAAGAGAATCTTTACTAGCTCTCTCTTTGGCACTGCAGCTATGTCACTTAACTGTATTCTTTGCCTGCGTGCCAAGACCTACTTGGATATAACACTGAAGGTTTGTTCTTGTTAAGCCTATTGTTTCTGCTCCATAATGAATTTGGGCATAATGGAAGCATTTTCTTTCTGCAACATGACAAGGAGCCGGTTTTTGTGACAGGACACAGTGTGCAGGTTCGTAATGGTCATCATAGCAAGGGAAAGAATTTGATCCCTCCTTACACTCAGTGTCAAAAATCCCCAGAAAGATGTTTAAAACCCATATGAGATATGTTTAACATGGTTGGTCATATGTGCCAAAAATGCATAACAAGACTAGCATAGGGGAGTAAGAGAGAGACTCAGAGAGAGAAAGAAGAGGAAACAGGGTAAGAGAAAAAGATGGGGAACAAGAGAAGATGAAGGAAGAATGTTGCTTTGCCCCTGCCCTGTCCTTTGCACTTTGCCTGAAATACTGACTCGTAGCAGGGTTATCAGATTGAAAACTGGAGAGGGATCCTGTCCCTTTAATGGTTGTGTAAAAGAAGGAATTTCAGCAGGTGTTGTTTGTCAGACAACTAGTTATTAAACAGCATCTGCTAAAATATCCTCTTTGGTAGTTAATGTTAACTGCCCTCAAGTCAGCCCTGTGACCCCTGCGGATGAGACATCTCCAATAGCCCCTATCTTCCACTGCTCTTCTTGGGTCCTCTAGACAAAGGCCTGTGGCCTCCCTGATTGAATCTATCCATCTGGCATGTAATCTTCCTTTCATTCACCTGCCTTCTGCCTTCCCTAGCACGATTGCCTTTTCTAGCGAGTCATGCCTTACCATGATGTGGCCAAAGTATGACAGCCTCAGTTTCATCATCTTGGCTTTAAAAAACTGGGTCTGGAATCTTGTTAGTTAGTTCCAACTAGAGTAGACCCATTCAATCAATTGTTGAATGGTTTTGAGTCAACACAATGGGAAATTTAATTGATTCAATAGGCCCACTTGTTTGAGAACTAACAACAGGATTTAGGTCATTGCTCTTCAGGCAGTTGCAATTCCTGTTAACATATCTGTCAAGAACTATGTCCCTTGTTCCCCAAGTTCCACAAATTGTCATAGCTGACAAAGTATCGCATTTCCAAAGACAGAGTTAACATTTTGCATTTGGAACCTGGCATTCCGAATCTTTCCAAATGTGCGACTCTTAGCTTTCCATGTCTGGGGAATGCTAGCATTCTGTAATGTGATCAGATCTGGCTTCGTCGTGTTTCATGTAAAATATGCAAACTAATTCTCCATCCACCTCAGTCTGAATGCTTTGTGAATTCATGCTTCAGTAATCAGATCCATTTTAGACATACCATCCAAATATCATTACCTGCAAACAACACGTGCTCCCATCCCTTGAACCTGTTGTAGCTGAAAGATTTATGATTAGCGATTTTAGCTGTAGCTTTGGTATATGGCTTGGATGGATATTTGAGTTCTGTATAGATTTTTTTCTCCTGAGGAGCACTTGATAGCAAAAGGGCTCTGCCTTCCTTGTTGCATCGTGTAATTTGCAGCAAGGAAATGCATTAAAACATTTTGGATCCTTATTCAGATAAACAGAATTTGAAAAGCTGATAGAGGGTTTGTGGTTTTCCCCCCAGTTTTCAAGCTACACAGTTGGAAAGGTGCTGTCAAAGGGATGTCTATTTAGTTAGTGATTTAGAAATCTCACACAGTTTATTTGTGGACATTTTTAACCACAAATGAAGGTATTCCTGTCTGCGACCTCTCTGCTCACTCTTGCATTCCCTATACAGCTCCAGTGCTCTTACTTGAGGACGGGAACAGGTTATCATTCACCCATGCCAGTGTTGTTAATGCTGTGGTTGAGGATGAAGGCGGTCTATGCTGCCATGCCTCCTCTTGCTGCCCAGCTTTAGCTTCTAATAGTGGACCCAAAAGTGTTAGCTAGTCCCTACGTATCCTTCCATTCCTTTCCCCATGTATAATGCTGGAAGCAGCCCAGTGTCATGAGCGCCTCCCCTTTTATCATATCCATGTTGTGTACCCAACAAAGGCCTGGCCTCCCTTCTTTCTCCTTAAAAAGAGTCGTCATCCCTTGAGTGGCTCTTGCATACAGAACTAGGGAGGGGGGGTCTAAAACACCCATCACAGTAAATTTGCCTAATAGCAGCCATTTTAAAATCTAATTTTCCTACTTTGTCATAACATGCATTTTAAAGCTATGAAAAACCCTGTTAGTATGACATCTGTAGTTATAAATTAGGCAGTGGGTTGCATTAGTGGCTCAAATTATATGCTGTTTTGTTGTGTTTCTAAAGCTTCTCTTTTTTGTCTGGGACTACATTCAGCCCTCCATAGCCATAGGATTTGTTTTATCCATGGATTGAAGCATTCATGGCTTGAAAATTTTTAAAATATATATAAACTCCCCTAAGAAATCTTTGACATTGCCATTTTATATAAGGGGTACCAAATATCTATGTCATAGTATTTAATGGGACTTGAGCCAATTTTGGTATCAATGGGGGGGGGGGGGTCCTAGAACCAAACCCTTGCAAATACTGAGGCCCCACTGTATTTTGTCTGAAGTATGGTCCTTCATAATAGGCTTCATTTGCTTTTCTGCCATGTTTGCCTCTGTCCTTTTTGTATTCCTCAACATATATTCCTGCAACGGTCATTACCTGTCAGTAAGTAAATAAATTGATCGATGTAGTGATCAGTGAAGAACATCTTTATTGAATTTATAATCTCTTCTGTGCCTAACATTCAAGGTGCCTTCCTGAAATAATGAAAACTTTCAAAAGTGTTTAAATTCCTTTAAAGATAAAATTTCTTTATGCATTAACGGTATGTGTATATTTCCCAAACTGGCCTAGCCTTGTTGTAGCATTTCACATAATTTTCTGCACCCTTGTAAATGTTGACCTACCCTCGCTATTGTAGTTTGCAACTTTCCACCTGCCTTGTCTCTTTGAAGCTGATACCATATTTACACAGAGTATAAATCTCTCTGCACACAGTATTATTATTCATAAGGAGGAGAACTGCTCTCTGGATAATAGATGGAGCTGAGTGGCTGCGAGGATACGGCTTGCCATAGCGACACTCCTGTTTTTGCAGGTTGTTAGCACAGAGATTACTGGGAGCATGTAGATTAAAAAGCAAGAAAAATAAAACAGATTCGTACTAGAACAAAAGACCATATCCCACTAACCATATTGGGGAAGTATTTAACATTTCCTCCCTTAGGAATTAAATCATCATCATTAAGTTCTCTGGAGGAACATGGCAGGTACCACTTAGACTCTTCCCTTCAAGCAAGCGAGTTTGCAGAGTAAATATATGGCGAAAAGTCACTTTGTGAAGGATTTATTATTTATGTTTATATTTGGCTTCACGTATTGGGCATAGGTACAATGTGTGTCGAACCAGGCAGGGTTATACTGGCAGAAACAGACAGGGAGCAATCCAAGAAACTAGCAGAATTTAGTGGCAGTAGCCAAGAACAAATCTGCAGAGGGCAGTGTGAAGTCCAGAGGAATCCATATTTGAGACCAGAAGAAAGGAAACACACCGAACAAACCCAAGTTTGTTTACAAGAAGACTGGATTAGATATGGAAAGAAATTTCTTTGAACATGGCAGTCTCATCTAAATCACCGTTTTTCATGTTTTCTGAGACGTGTGAGAAAAGGTGCACCTTGCTTTGAGCCTTCGCAGATTTGAAAGGTTTATGTATAATTTCAATGCAGGAAGAAAACACAAAAAGATTAAATCCTGTTAGTGCCTTATGCTGGCATATGGTTTCGGTGTAATGTACTTTACTCCAGCGCAGTGCATTTTCCTCAGGTGCAGAGTTAATGGTGGGAGAAAGGAGAGAAGGCTATCACTTTTAGGATGGAAAATAGCTTGGGCTTTGGCAGCAGAGTTTTCCCCTATTAGGATGCAGGTCCAGCTGAAGCCAAGTGTCACCCTGTGACCATCCCTTCAACCTTCCCTTGGGCAACACATGTTAACCCTTTTTAACCCTTTCCCACCAAGTTTCTTATTTCAAAACTGATTTAATAGCAAAACTGAATAATATCATATTCCTAGACTGAAGGGGATCTGAGGCCAAATCCAGGCTGGAATTTAAGATGATGAAGGAAGCAACCGATTAATGCAGGTGCATAGATCCAGTGAGACAGACAGAGGCTCTGCCCATGGCTTTTCCAAATTCATGCTTATTTCTTTGATCTGTGCATGAAAGGGCCTTAAATTGTAGATATTCTAACTGGGAATAATCCTATTCATTTTTAAAGTCAGTCTAGGATAGAAAGCTTTCATTTATTAGAATGTTTCTATATCTGCCAGTCGCATACTTCTCCCATAATTTATACCATCCAATATCAAGATTTAAATCTGAATCATGTATCTCTGACATGATTGTAAATTGAAAAAGGCTAATAATTCCATCTATATTTTCAAACTATTGATAATTAGTTTTTTTATAGTTTTGAGGTGGGAGTTTAGTTTTAGATACTTTCCCTCCATAAAACAGCACATGAAGGTGCTTTATAAGTACCTTTTCATACTGTGAAACTGAGGTATGTTTTTAATGCACTTTATGAGCCAATTTCTACAATTTGCATAGTAAAACATCTTTTTATATTGAAGACCGCAAAGTCTCTCTTTGTGTAGAATAAGAGCATTACATTTTGCTTTTTTGTTGTTTCAAATATAGTTAAATATAATCCTTCACCATTTAATTAGCCAATCATTTGTTACTTTGACTGGCATGCTCTTAATTTGAAAATAGCAATTTGACTAATTGAAGCATTTGGACCAGTAAAATAAAACATTTCAAATTTCCTTGATATATTCCAAGATTCAGTTCTTAGTGAATTTCCCAACTATACTAATGTTACTGTTATCCAGCATCCCCTTTGTAACATCCCTTTTTATGAAACTTCATCGTAAACAGCTGTTTATTTAATGGGCCAGATCCATCAGAATGGCACCCAATCTACTTGTTCTTGGCCCAGGGCTGTTGACTTGTGTTGTCCGAACAAGATGATGCCAGGCCAGGGGTGAAATGGGTATTTTTTTGGCTGTGCCTACAGCCCCTTATAAAATATAAAAATATAAAAATCAATATAAAAATCATAATTGTGTTGGATTGAGTCCAAACTTGCTAGGAATGAAATTGTCCGAACTGGAAGCAGAAGAGAAGTGAGATGCTTTTTGCCATTTCCCCCTAGATTCCCTTCTTCTGCCAGGGAATGATTCATGAATTGAGGAGAATCACAAATGAAACTAATAGATAGAGGTAAAATTCAAAGATATAGCCCCGTTACTCTGTGGAATCAGTATATATAGAGATCTTGTAACATAGAGGAAGTAGAATGAAGTCTATGAAAGCTCATGTTGCCAATTTCTTTCAGTTAGTCTCAAAGGTGCTACAAGATCTCTCTCCTTAATAGATAGAGGACATCCATTTTGGGTACCTTGGATAAAGTAAGGCCTATTAGCTCACTCCAGATCAGTGTAAATATATATATATACTGAACCAATTTCATGCCCTTTGGCTGTACTGCAAACGTACTTTGGTGCCATAGCGTTTCCTTTAAAAGAAATTAAGCACATCTCTCTAACAAGATGTGTAATATCCCAGCAGAGTGCTTCCACATCTTGCTTGGGAGCCTGAGCTTCCCAGAAGCATCTGCCTGGCCAGTGTTAAAAATTGAACGCTGTATCAAATAAATTACTATTCTGATTCAGCCGGGCAATTTTTATGTTAGCAATAGGATAGGATTTTTTTTAAAAGTTGCAAATGTACAAATTTATTCAGAATTTAATGGAGAGAAACACAGTTTGAGCCACATTTTTGGACCACAGTCATGCTTTGAACAAAATTCAGAATTATTTGATTCAAACGGTATAAGGTTAAGGAATCCTTTGAGGCTCATTATTTGAGCGTCTTTCAGTGATTCTGTTTGATAGCCAAAATATTGCCCACGAAACAGCAGTCAGCTGGGATGTTTTCTGACAGTATTATAAAGTAGCTAAATGGCCTTAGACTAAGGAATGTGTTAGTTTTGTAGGTTTAACATCCTTGACGCTTAATAGGATTTGGATTTTCGTTTTACCGGCTGCTTTTATTATGTGACACTTTAATTGAATGCCTGGGCGTAAAAATGAAATTAACAAAGACAGTGCTAAATTATTGACGTTCTCTTTTCTTTGCTTCCGACCAAGCGGTTTGTGGGATTTCCTTACTCGCTGTACATTTTCTTTCTGTATTGATTGATGTGAGAATAAACATACAATCTGTCTGAGTGTGTACTGTGGAGAAATTCTACACAAGTTGTCAAAAATTCAGAATGCAGGAGTTGCAGAGCTGAAGTTTGCCAAGTTGTCTGCCTAATGTGGCGGAAGTCAATTACATTAGAACCGCAGTGATTTGAACAGAGGCTGCAATAAATCGCTCTTTCCTGAGTGGGAGAAGGCTGCAAGCAAATCTGTTGTTTGTCATATGATAATTCTGAATTACCAATTCTGTCAACCTGGGAATAATGGGGAAAGGAGCAAGAATTAGAAGTCTTGTTTTTGGAAATTGTAGAAATTGATACACAGGGCATATTAACCTGTCATGGGAGAAATGATAGATAGCTTATGAAAAAGCACATGCTGTGTTGCATGTAGACATTCCCAATTTGATCCATCTTGGGTGTCTCCAATAAGAAGGGACAAAATAGACAGTGTGAAAGACCTCCATCTGAGACCTTGAAAGTAGAAAATATTGCCTGTCTGGGTACTTGTTACAGGGTTATAATAATGATGATGATGATGATGATGATGATGATAATATTTATTTATATCCTGCTCCTCCAAACGATCAAAGCGACTTATGTTAAAATAAACCAATAAAATACGATATCAATACAATGTCATATAATAACATTATAACCCTCACCCTCCCATCAGTAATAATAAAATTCAATTAAATCATCAATTATTAAAACATATAGGCTTGGTTTGAGACATTTCACTGGAGCCCTTCCCCACTCCCACCCCATTTTAAGCACAGAAGATGACCATATTGGCAATTATTGACTCTTGTTTCAGGTGTCTGTATCGTGCTTGAGGCCAGTCTACTAGTTCAGGGACACATTGCAGGCTGCGTGGCACATAGAGCCTTTCCGTGTAACACATTGACACCACACATATTTCTCAATGTTGTACTTGCTTTCTCAGACAAATGCTCCAGCGATGCAGTGCTAGCATTTGAGTGGAGTGATGAATGGGCATGGAGAGAGTACCTGCAAGATGGCCTGAGTTGTCTGCCCTTCTCGGCTAGCTGGTGTTTCCCTAAAACATTATGCAATGGCAACCACTGAGTTGGTGAAGCCAGCACTATGGAAGCATTGTGATCCAAGGTTGCTAACTATAGATATAGGAATGCAGTGGGTGGGTGTAGACAGTAAGTGCTTGAGAGGAGTGATGGCTGCCACCCATCATTTCCAGTGCTGTGTATCCCAGGTGCCTGCCACACTTTGCATTATAGTATAGCAAAGATGGGCAGATTTGTACTGTGATTCGTTTTAATTGTAATCTGCTCTTTTGTAATTCAATCTTTTGGAGAAACAGGATATAAATACATTTTCTTATTTATTGTTATTATAATTATTATAATTATTATTATAATCATAGGCTGAAATCCTATTGGTCAGTTCCAACTAGAGTACACTCATTGAACCAGTTGTTGAATTGTAAGTCAACACACAGATAAATCTCATTGATTTAATGGGTCTACTAATGTTGAGACTAATAGTAGGGTTTTAGCCCATTCAAGTGGAGTGAGAGGGCCCTGGATAGGTACCCAGGGAGGAAATGGCAAACATAAAACCCAGTAACTGGGTACTGTGTGCCTCCATCCTCAGTCTAGGAATTGGTTTCCAGTACCACATTCAAATCTTTTCCCATAAAATACGTTTCTTATCCTCACCTTCCCTCCAGCTTCCATTATTTGCGTTAATTTACTAAGGGGATGTTGGATTTGTTGATTAACGTTAAAGTAATAGGAAGCTGAAAGCCTTTGCCGACCAGTTACCTAGAGAACGACCACTATATACTTATCTAGCTTTCATACACTCCATCACAATCCTTTATGGCGGCCTGTCCAACCTTATTGGATTTATCTGTTTTTCTAAGAACAAAAGTGTTCTGCAGTAGAACATGACAATTGCGTAAAGATTCTGGCTTGTAAACGCAACTTCCAAGTGCTTTTTCTTTGGCGTTTGTCATATAAAACATACCTTGACTAGCAGATCAGGGTGATTTTCCTCCAACGAATAATACAAGGCAGCGTGAAATGAGTAAGCTAGGAAAAGAAAAGTGATGGCTGTGCCTTCAAAAATGTCAGCAAAAGCGAGGAGAAAGATCTCATAGTTTTGCAGTGTAATTGAGTAATTTAGTATTCAGTTTACTGAATATTCAACTTATTTCCTGTACTTCTAAAACTTTTGCAGTATGAATGATTAATTTAGTATTCAATCTATTGAGTATTCCACTTATTTGCTGCATGTTATGCATGAAAATTATAATGGCTTTTAAAATGTCACTGGATTTTGATGACATAACTCAACAAGAGGTATATTTGGCTGGATATTTTGGCTTGGGGTCAAATCTCAAGCAATCCTAGATCTCCTGGGTGGCCTTAAATCCTCAGTTTAGGATCCTCAGAATGAACATTACATGACATCACCTTTTCCTTTTTATTGTATGCATGAGGTTGCATTGTAAAACAGTTTCCATATGCTTTGTTAATAATAATTTATATAACAGTTGGATAGCTATTACATACATTATTATTAACAAAGCTTATGGAAAGTTAGCAAATATTGGAACGTTAAAGCAGGCAAATATAGGATAAACATATCTGGAATACAGTCCACCTTTGCACACACATATAGTTTAATTCGGATTTAAATCTATATGTACATATACAGTGGGGATACTGTGAGGAATGAAGTTACAACAAAACAAACTGCAGAAAATGCAAAACTGCTAGGAAGGGATCTAGCAACACCTTTAAAACTAACTGATTTAGCATTTTTGATTTTAGTGTAACTTCAAATCAGTGGCACTGCTATGGGCCCCTGCCTGGCATCACAGTATGCAAACATTTTCATGGCTGACCTGGAACAACACTTCCTCATCATATGCACCCAGAAACTGCTTCTCTACCTGAGCTACATCAATAACACCTTTATAATTTGGACCCAGGGAACTCATCACTTGTGTGGTTTTGCTAGGATTTCAATAACTTCCATCCTACCATCAACCAGAGTCTGATAAACACAGCAAATTCAGATTCTTAACAGCACTGTTCAACTGCACAATAGACTTCTAAACACCATGTTGTATTGGAAACCCACTGATCACTACAGATGTTTATGTGCTTCCATTTTCCATGCAGAATCTATTGTTTACAGCCAAACCTTCAGATACAACCACATCTGCTCAGACTCACAAGACAGAGACTCATACCTCTTTGCAGTAGCTATTTCTCAAGCTACAATATCCACTTCAGGAGGTGAAAAAAACAAATCAAGACGACCCAAGAATAATCTACTACAAGGCAGACCAAAAACAGAAAATGACAGAACACCTCTAGTTGTCATCAATAGCCTCAAGCTGACACCATCATCATTGAGCTAGAACCAGTTCTGGAGAATAATATAGCCCTCTCTGACTTACAGACAGCTTCCCAGACTTAAACAATTTCTCACCTACAACAGGATACACAACATGGATGGCAAAACAGGGACAAGATGTTGTCACAAACTCAAATGCCAACTCTGGCAGCAAAATTTCAGGGGCCAATAGCATCACCCACAATGTTAGAAGTACATTTCCTTGTTCATTCTCCAATACGATAATTGCCGTCCTATGCACCTCTGCATTCTTTGGACACAACAGAGCAGTCTCTATGCAAAAGGATAAATGGACACAAATCTTAGAATTAGAGATGGCAAGGCCCTGAACCATTTGGAGAACATTTCAGTATTCGTGAACATAGAACATGGGACTTAGAAGTGGCAGTTCTCAAATTAAAAATATGCCAAAGACAGACTGGAAAGAGAAACAGTCAAATTGAGTTATCTCCACAAATTCCAATCCTTTAGCAGAGATATGAACAAAGAAAATGGTTTCATGGCACACTAGTTATATTAGATGTCTCCTCACATATAAGTGTACATGTAACAGATCTTCTCAGATCAAGTTTTTGATGCCAAGGAAAATGACTTTTGGAAAGCAGATTTATTGCTTTCACCTGCCAATATTAAATGATCCCTCTTAGAAGATCGGTATCACCTCACAAAGCTCTTTCAAGATTTATGGCCAGGGTAACAATTTGCATCTTACATTTTATGCTCGTCCACAACGGTTTAATTATGCTTTAAAACCTGTGGCTTTAATATCACTTCCTCAGTACATCTGAGGAAATGAATTGATATTTGCAAAAGCTCATGCTAAAATTTAATCAGTTGTTCTTAAAGGTGCTGCTGGATTCCTCCCCTCCCTTTTTTTATATCACATCTAATGTGAATAAGTAACACCTTTATCCCCGCTTAAGCCAAGGGGGATAGAACTGAATCTCTTGATGAATTTTAACTCAGCAGTCTCTCATTATAATCTCCTTTTCAATTTCTTTCCTTAGTAATGGCCACTTTAAGTTCAGTGACAGTATATCAAGGAAAACTAAATGTTACAGGGACTTGCGGTCCAGATATTGTTTAACTCCCATCAGCCCTAGTCACCATAGTCCATTGAAAGGAAAACTGGCATTATAACATAACAGTCTTGCACAAGTTCCATTCATGTTTTAGAATGGCGTATCACAATGTGTCACTTTTAGGTATCAACAAAAGACATATATCACCTCATTTCTTTCCAGTGACACTTCTCTCGAATAGGCTTTGGATGGCAATCCTGCACTTGTTTACATACAGCCTCCCAATGTAAAACACCTATTCATCAGCAAAAATAGAGGGGTCACATTTCTGTTTGTTCCACAAACGTTGATTTCTGCAAAGATCTATTAATCTGCTCAAATGCAGATCTAGTATCTCCTGTCTCTTGCTGCAAAGACACGATAATGTAATGTTACTATTCATGCAAATGATGCACTTAGAACATGCTAAAGAACTTTATAAGTGCTAAGTAGAAATGTCATTTTGCTGGCACAACAGGAAGAGGAGGAAGGAATAGACTCGTAGTAAAACAGCAGGGTTGTCTTTATTTTTGGTAGTAATTGCTAACTTATTTGGCAGTATTCACTCACGTTCACAGTTTTCAACAACATAGTCAGTATGATGTTTTCCTCATCTACACTAAGTTTGCCGCAGCGATGAAACTTTCCGTATTAATTTAACACTTGTGTGAGCTGTCTCTTCAGTGTGTTGTATAGTGTATAGCTTATTGTCAACTTTCCTCCAGCAGCAGATCCCTAGCGATGGCCTCTGAGTGCTTTCGAGGCACTAATGTTCCAAGAGGTGTGCAAGAATCCTTTGTCATCCATTACTCTCTCACTTTCTTACCACAGTTGTTAGCTCTAATCTGGAGTAATAGTTCTTTTGGGGAAAAGGTTTGCACAGGCATCATATTTTTTTGTCTTACATAAGAGTTCGGTCTTCTGTAGCATTGCTGCTGTTAAATTCCGGGGCTTTGAAACCACTAGGCGATGGTGCTAAGTAATTTAACTATCTATAATTGTACTTTACAGTTATACAAATGACCCTAGATAGAAAAAATTATGAATACAATTAAATTATTTTGCGTCATTAATGTGTTAATCTGCTTATGGTTGTTGTGTGCCTTGAAGTCATTTCCAGCTCATGGCGACTCTAAGGCTAACTTGTATACGGAGGTTTCTTGGAAAGATTTGTTCGGAGGGGTTTGCCATTGCCTTTCTCTCAGTCTCCCAGTGGGTTTGCATGGATGAATGGTGATTCGAATCTTAGTCCAAAACTCAAACCGTTATTTCATTCTGCCTCTCCTAGTATTAATCCTCTACTTATAAACATTTGTTTAGCATGGAAACCTGTGCATAGATATGAAGAGTAAGACTCAGCGAACATAATGGGATTTCTGAGTAGACGTGTTTAGCATTGTGTTGGTATTACCGACTCCAAAACTAGCAAAGATGGAGATTAAATTTAGGTGGTGCCTATCAACAGTAAATGTGTGCTAAATTTATGCGTATTTCTCAGCAAAAAGAGGAAGCTGTAATACAGTCTTTCTTAAGTCGTCGTGAATCTCCTTCCTGTTTTCTGTGGTTCGCTATGGTACTTTGCACGGAGAAGAAAAATGCAACATGCTCGGTTTCCCTCAGTTAGTGACTCCACAACTCTAAAAGATTCTTTGGAAGTTAGTCACATAACTATGGCCCTATACAGACTGCCAAAATAAAGCTGCTTCGGGTCACTTTGGAGGTATGCTGTTTAAATGATGCATGCGTCCTAAGAGTCCGGAAGCTGCGCCAAAGCCATACTCCATTCCTTAGGACTGGATTGTGGCTTTGGCATGGCTTCCAGACTCTTACGACGCATGCAACATTTAAACAGCATACCTCCAAAGTGACCCGAAGCAGCTTTATTTCGGCCTGTCTGTATGGGGCCTATCTGTCCATCTCTCCAGAGCTGTATGGGCTGTTATTGCAACCAACCATGTTAGAAGTTATCTTGAGGGAACAAACACTGAAAAACCCAAGTCTTCAGAGGGACAGGCCGACAAGTGAAGACACTACTAAGCTTGCATCTGTGTCACCAAATCTGTTGCTTCTTAATCAGTCACAAACATAAGTAGTCAAGACAAATGTGAACTTGCCTGCAACCACAGTGTCATCTCCACCCTTCAGTGAAAGGATGGACAACTGTTGCAGGATAGATGGTTGCAGTGACACACACCATTGGGACATTTTAGGGCCAGAAGATACTTTTTTGTAACAGAACGTGACCAAGGGGTACTGTTTTTAAAAAGACCTCCCTAGGGCTTCAAGTGGTCCATGGTTCTCTCACACAGCATTGGGAGGAATGACAAAATTGACCCCTGGAGACACTAGGCACCACATAAATGGCCCCTTGGATTGCATGTGGCCCATGGGCTGCTTTAGCAGAATTAAATGTTCAGCTGGCTGCGCTGAACCAGTTTTTTCTCAACTTGAAATAGAATGGATAAGTAGTGCAGAGATAGAGAGTAAATGAAGCTAAAGGTACTGCAGTTATGCCCCAGCAAATAAAGTTAAATTGTTGATATAAGATATATCAAGGACGGCTCTTTTTAGGCGTGTGACCTTGACAGTGTCATGTTCTTTCAGGTGCAATCATTTGGGTTTAACGATAAAGGAATATTTTCTTTACATTATTACAAATATTCAACTGAAATTATTTTCACATAAAGCCTTGAATGAGTTGAATGTGCATACAGTGTTTAAACCAAATACTAAACCCAACAACATTATTCAGAGCATTTTCCAGTTCTGCTTTTTTTTTTCTCCTGGAAAATGCCAGACAAGTACCTTTTAAAAAAATATTTATAAGCCATTTAGATGAAATTTTAATCCTCTGGTGATCATTTCATGCTACTCTCATCATTCTGTAGCATTTAGCTTATTTTATTTTTTATTAAAATTTTAATAGTTTTATTGTCTTTATAATCCATCCTGGGTGTATAATTGAAGGCTAGTATAAAAACACTTACAATAAACAGGGAAATTAAGGTACAAAAGGAGAGGCACACAGTTTAAAACAGGCATCAATTCCCAGCTTGAAACTATCTGTGGAAGCTAATGCCATGTTTGCCCATTTCGATCTCGCATATTAAACCTGCATAGACCACACTGCTGATAACACGCTGGCTCTTTTATGGAAGGAAATTAGGAGAATTTGCTTCTCCAACAGCTCAGAAATAAAGTCCATTAACAAAAACTACAAAGGTTATATTATTTCCCTGTAAGGTGTCAGGTAGCACTTACAGACGGAGGTAATGCAAGTCATTCAGTCTGCCCAATTCTGCTAAAACTATTTGATTTCCCTCCCAAAGCAAATTTGAGTGCAGTCTTTTTAGTAGTGCATCTGAGAGCACAGGAAACTTAATTTGAATGATTGCCTCTCATGGATGCTAGCGACAGGACAGGCTTATTCTCCACAATAATGCTCTACAGGATGTTCACATTCTCTTTGACAACAGCTTATTGTTCTTATTTTGATTTTCAAACATTTTCTTGAAAGATCTAGATGCTTGTTGCGGTTGTTTTCGACTTATGGTGACCTTTGGATGCCGTGATCCAAAGTACCGGATCGCAGGATCAGAGTGGCTTCTGGTGCTTTGGTGCTATGTGTCATTTGAACACCACATCCCCACAGCGGCTGGAATCTGCTTGATTTATCATGGTGTTTGCCATTGCCATCCTCTGAGGCTGGCATTGCAACTTGCCCAAGGTGACCCAGTGGGAAGTTGAAGGCTTTCATGGCCGCCATCCATAGTTTTTTGTGGGTCTTTCGGGCTATGTTGCCATGTTCAAGAAGAGTTTATTCCTGATGTTCACCAGCATCTGTGGCTGGCATCTTCAGAGAAACATGGCCACATAGACCAAAACCCCCACAAAAAACTATGACCCAGTGGGCTTTGGTGGTTGAGCACAGATTCGAACCCTAGGGTGAAGCGCATGGCCGATAAAGAGCCGCAATCCGGCCTCAATCTCATTGGGACTGTATCAACCGCATGCATGCCCTGCTTTCCTGGCCACTACCAGAAGCCAGATTATTTCCACTCCTTTTTTGATCTGGTCCAAAGGAGCAGCTTCCAGCCACTTTGAGGCCATGCATTGTTTGAACACCATGCTTCCACTTTATTTGGTTTGTGTGTTTTGAGCCACAGGCTTTAAAGTCATAGTCCAATGCTGAAACCACTATGCCACACTGGTGTGTCAAGTGTGCACCAAGACAAAATAAGGAAGCATACAAGAGAACTATTCCATATAAATGAGCAATAACAGTTGGCAAAGTGTAATTATAAGACTGAAAAATAGCATTTCACTTGATGGAAGGCACTTTTTTTCTATGTGAAGATCTCTCTCTCTCTCTCTCTCTCTCTCTCTCTCTCTCTCTCTCTCTCAAATTTTTCACACTAAAAACCACTGACCCAGAAACACACTTATTTAAACCATGTAAAATTAGTTGTTCTGTGTAAACCATCTAACTTTGAAGAAGAAACTATGGCTCTGACTCACTGGGGCAGAATACCTTGGGAGCAGCCCAAAGCTGGCCTGAAGTCCTCCCATTTCAGAACAATAAAAGTAGTTGCGTGTTACCCATGGTTTAGTTACACAGCTGTTACTAGAAACGGAATTAATTTTCTCAATTGTTTATTCCCGAATTGGAACACAAAGAAGATCACCATCACAATAGATTGCATTTGAGAAGTATTTTTTAAAAGCTATACATTTTGAGAAGTTCAAATAAGACAAAAACAAGCCAGTAAATGTGGCCTGTTTTCAATACACTTTCCAGAGGAAGGGGTCTTCTTAGTAGGAATTGTGATAATTTGCAACTGGTTCCCTCCAAAGGAAGTGAATGGCAGCAAAACAGAGAGGTTGAGCTGGCCAGGGAGATACTTCTTTCAATATCTGGCCTCCTCTTACTTCCCATTTTAATTGCATCATTGAACATCTCCTCCCTGATCCTCATGTGGCTTTATGGAAAACCTCTCCAGCTTTGCAAGAGTTCTAACTGCTAGAGATGATCTTACTGCTGCCTAAGAGGCCAGTGCAGGCTGGCTTAAGTATAGCTGGGAGCATTCTTAAAACAAGGCAAGCTGGTTCACATCTGGTTCTTTAATTTTTCCTCCAGACAAGATCTTTGGCTTGAGAAACTACGGTGCATTTAAACAGGAAGCTCCTGGTATCTGAACTTGGTCGAGGCACATTCATTACAGTGTTATGTTTAGAGGTTTAAAACGTTTTCCTTTTATTTGTGACTTATGCTGTCTTCCCAATGGACCAAATAAATCTTGTGACTTTGTGTCACCTGGGAAAATCCTCATAGAGTAACCTAATTGAATGAATTGTTGCGTCAGATGGGTTGAATCTGTTTGTCCCACTCTCTGTAAGCTCATTTCAGGAAATGATCATAAAGATGTCAAGTTACCAAGGTCCTAATGGTGCCATTGATGGAAAATTCATGAAGGAGTAGAATGTGTTTCTATTTGGCTGAAAATGAAATATAATTGAATGTTTCCTTCTGGTCCTGGTGACAAGAATAATAAAATCAGTCTTTCGACACTTGCAAAGTTTAGTTATGAAGGGAAAATATATTTATTTGGTTATTTTTAACTCGAAATCAATTCCCCTGTTTAAGTTGATATTCCTGCAGCAAAGCGATAAGGACATTTTTAATGTTTCCTAGCATCTGCCTGTGCATTTTAGTGCGTTGCAGGATTAGTGGATAGCTGATGCTGCGGTTACATAAATGTGAGCAAGCAAAGTGAGATCCTCATTACAGAGTGAAGTGGATAATATGAATCAGTAACACGGGGTTGATGGAACGGTGTATACTGTCCATTAACTCAGTAATAGTTCCTCTTCTTCTCCAGATGAAGGGATTCACAGGCACCGGCATTTTGCTGTGCTGCCCAAGAAAATCCCAAAGCTTCAGCAGTAGAAATGTCTGCAAGTTGAGAGATAAATATGTGAAGACAGATGCAGTGAATATTATTTTGGAATTACAGGCATCCGGCTCTTGGCACGGCTATTATCAAAGTCCCTGGCAAGGTGAGGGCATCAGCATTCTGTTCACAAAACGGGAAGACGCATTGCTTGCTCCCAGGCAAAGCTCATCCAGGCAAATTTAGTCTAGTTGGCATCAGGTTTGACCATGTTTATTGCATTTGTCCAGTACTGTGTAGATTAATGAAGATGGTACGTAAGGTGTTACCAGGGTTTGGTGTTATGTTTTGACAGTTGAGTGGGATATCAGTAGCCACAAAATAATCTCAAGAGCTTTAATGCAGTAATCAGACGGAAGCAGAACATTTTGATTAATTTCCGAGGTCTCTATTTCTCCAGGAGCAAAAGGAAAAAAAACATATTTTGATTGAGGAGAATGAATTTAGAAATTGAACTTGCTCAGGTATTTAAAGACAGTTCCTTTTCAATTATAAGAACATTAAGTATTTTTTCCTTATGATAATGATATTTATTTTAAAGGGTTTGCAAATCCCAGTTATGCAAAAAAACAAACAAACAAACCCATAAATAGTTGCCGGTTCATGGTTGGTAGACTTCCATTGGTGCATCTATAATTAGGAAATGGAGGATAGTGTGGCCTCATTCCAGTTGCTACTGTCTGATACAAAAGTTATTGGATATAGGCCTATGTTTGCATTATATTATATAGATAGGTGGTGACGTTATTCTGCGGTCGGACCTCAGTATCCACAGGGGATCTGTTCTGGACACTCCCCCATGAATATCAAAATCCACGGATGTTCAAGTCCACATTGTCTCCAATGGTGATGCATGCCTGTGGCTGTGCCTCCATTGGGGACAACCCTAATGGTTCCATTGTCCCCAGTGGCAGCACAGCCACATGCATGCGCTATCACAGGACAACAGGGGTTGTCCCTAAAGGCCCTGTGGCCATAGTCATGTACCACCATTGGGTACAGTGTGGGCCTGCTCTACGCGGATGCTCAGATCCTCAGATGGCAAGTCTGTGGATACTGAAGGCCAACTGTACTATGACATACATTAAGAGACAGAGTGACACAGGAGTAGAAGAATTATTCCACCAAGACTAGATCAAGCTGTTTATATCGTCAGTGAAACCACACCAGATTTGGCATTATGAATGGAGGTCTGAAGTGAATTTTTCCACTTAGGTATTTTTCCAAACAAGCAGCTAAATGACAAGCGCTGTG
This sequence comes from Sceloporus undulatus, assembly GCF_019175285.1. Classification (NCBI taxonomy): domain Eukaryota; kingdom Metazoa; phylum Chordata; class Lepidosauria; order Squamata; family Phrynosomatidae; genus Sceloporus; species Sceloporus undulatus. The sequence continues at coordinate 27,110,543 of NC_056529.1, forward strand.
CACCCCTTTCTCTCATGTAGATTTACAAACAGTGACTATTTTGCATTTAATGTACTTTACCCATTGAATGTTTTAGAACAGTACACTATATGAATCTTATTATTTATCACTCATTATTTGTAAAAATAATATTGATAAGAATAGAAATGAAAAAAACTGGTATAAGAGGAATTTTTTTACTTTTAAATAATGTGGTCAAGATTAAGAGTAGAGAAGGAGAAGAAGCTACCTTATTCTCTGTTCATCTGGGGAAGGATTGGCAACATGGACAGGCTTTTAGGCTGCCACTTTTCCCAGCCCTGGAGGAGGATGTCAAGATCTGAATCTAGGACCTTCTTCATGCAAAGTATGTCCCCTACTACTGATTTACATCCCTGTCCGTTTAAGCTTCTTACCTGGAAACCCGTCTTGGAATTGTTGTAGAAACCATCAGGTTTAACTAAAATATTAGAAACATCTTCCTAACAGTTTTGCTTATTGTCTTTACATGCAAAACGTCTTCCAGTCTTTGGTTATTAACAATTGTGAATAGTTTCTTCGTTCCCTAATTCTTGTGAGCATCATCATGCTTTGTATTTTAACTGATAGGTGGTATTTCTACTTAAATATTACATTATCTCCAGCTTACAGAGATCTGCAACTAATGATCGTTAAGCTGTTCCATCTCATTATATTTTATATCCAGGATATTGCAGGTAGATGGATGTTTAATTGATTCAAGACCAGCTTTCTGTTTAACAGAGAACATATTATAAATTTTCATTAGCAGTTGTACCAAAAAAAGAATAGGAACGATCTAGAGAGAAATTCATTTCCACTGCCTTGTCTTCAATGTCCCCCTCTCCCCCATGATGTAAAGAAAAGGTGTGTGTGTGTACCTCTCCCCCATGATGTAACTAAAAGGAATATATATATGAGAGAGAGAGTGTGTGTATGTGTTAGAATCCTGTTAGTATTCTACCAGATAGTGTTTTGTAGTATAGTAGTTGGGGGATGATGGGGCTTTAGCTGCAGTAGAAGAGTAGATAGTGATAGTTAGTGCTTAGCAGGGCCAGGTGTCTTATCTAGTGGCCTTGAAGGCCTGGCTCTCCGAGCGCTCAGAGCTGGGAATGTGCTTTCGCTTCTGTGGGAACCAGGAGGGGCTTCGCTTGGCGGGTTTCTGCTTGGGAGGGGATTTGGCTTTTGGGGATTCTGTTACTTTGTCTTTGGGAGGGTGTGGTTAGTCTCAGCTAAGAAGCTGAGTGAGGCACATGTCTGATTCTGGATCTATCAATAAAGTGCTGTTGATTATATCAATCAAGCTGACTGGTTGATTGTCTGGGATTCTGGGTGCTAACTCTGACAGTATGGCACCAGGTCTTCTTCCTAGAAATGTACAGTCTAAAATTCACTATTGAGAAGACAGTGGGAAATATATGAATATATATATATATATACTGTATATATATATATATATATATATATATATAGAGAGAGAGAGAGAGAGAGAGAGAGAGCTTAGTTCTATAAAGTATGGGGACTAAGGTTTCAGATTATATATTTCCTCTATCTCTTTTGTTACTGTTATTATTTGATGTCAAGTCAACTTCAGCTTAATGATAACGTTATGGTGTTTTTTGTATTGTTATATGTTGTTCACCGCCCTGATCGATGGAAGGGCGGTATACAAATAAAACTTTTATTATTTTATTATTATTATTATTAACGTTACAAATGATAGACCTCCAAGAGGTCATCTGTATCTCCTCTCAGGACTTGCAAACTCAGGGCTGAGATTTCTTTCTTTTCTTTCTTTTTTTAATTTTAAAATATTTTTATTATTTACACCACACACACATATTACACATATATCTAACATTATACAAATAACCACATACAGTCTCTACACAATTATTACTAAAATTAAAAGAAAAACTATATCTAGACTATTTTTGGATCTTTTCCATCTTCTCTATCCTTCTTTCTATATTTCATTCTCGTGTTTTCTCTTTCATTGTTACTCTCCTCCTTTCTTCCTCTACTCTCTCTCTATTCTTCCAACTCTCTTTTTCTATCTTCTCTTTCTCTTTCCTCCCCCTCTTCTCTTCCTCTGCTTCTACACTTCCTCTAACTTTTCACACTTACTATATTCCTTCTTTACACTACCTTGGATCCGAAAATAGTTTGATTTCTCCTTTCTCCATCTTCTCTTTACTTGATCTTACTATTCATCCTCTCTTAGGGCTGAAGTTTCCTTTGTTGAAGCAGTCCATCCATGATATTGCCTTTCTCTTTTCCTACTGCCTTCCACTTTCCCCAGTGTTATTGATATTTTTTCACCCCAGTGTCTTTCTCCTTTCCCATAACTATTTCCTTCAAATGCACATACCACAACCAATGGAAGAATGGCCAGACAGGAAAGTATCCAAAACAATATGGCATGGATGGCATGTTTTCAGTCCTTCAGAAGGAGTTCCTGAGGATATGCCTTTGTTTGGATGCTGGGTAAAATGAATAGGGCTTTAGGACTCAGAACAACTCCCAGATGCCCAAGTCATCATAGTTAGTGGACAGGGAGGTTGGAGCCTTCTCTGCCATATATATATATACACCATCCACAGACTTTTAGGATACGAATCTGGTGTGCCTGAAGTTTAATTTTTAAATGGTTTGATACTTTACTTGCATCATGAATAGCACTTTTGTGGATCTTGCAATTCACTACTTGTTATAAATTAGTCCAAAATTGTATTTATCCAGATACATTGCCAAACGTGAAAATAACGTAAAGAAAAGAACATTTCAGAGAAGACATGAATATCTGAGACAACGATAAACATGCCCATTATAGTATGTGTCTGCCTTTCATGCAAAACGTGTGAATTCAAGGGACGTGTGGATTGCCATTTGCGACGTCTTCCAACACAAAGGGTTGTTGGGGAACTAGTCTTTGAATCAGAAATACCCACCCACCCACTGTGTGTAATTCAAGTGCTATTAAAGGAATTGGAAATGAACAGGCAAGTAGCAGTTGTCTATTCCCTGCAGTCATAACAGAATGTCTGACAGGCACACAAAAAGGCATTAGGCAGAAGTAGGGGAAATTAAACTACAGTATTATAGAATAATACTAATACTTAGAATTGAGGTAATTTTTTTGCCACTTTCAGGTTCTTTTAGTTTTAACTGTTAAGTCCCTGGTATATACCCCCCTCTCAAATCAAATGCCCTATTCTGCTTGAGGCTCAACTAGTTGGGTCACAAATAGGAGACCCATGCATAATTTCTGATCTCAACTGTGATCTGGGTGAAATGTGGAGCTAGCTCTTTTCTACTGCACCAGTTTCCCATTTAAAATGCATCTTGACATATTTTTCAGTTATATTCCCAGGACAAACCGACTAAAATCCTAAAGAAATATCAAATAAATAAAGCCGATGGACTCAGATAAGTGCATTGAGTCATTGATACTAAAATCAGAGTTTGTTTTGTTTTATTGGCTCATTGCTGCAAAATGAATTGTGAGGAATGCATTTAGTTTAAAGGAGGTTGCATTTAGTTTGTGTCAAAGATAACTCCTTGCTGTGAAAAACTTAAATAGTTTGGCCAGAATCATATTAGGGTTTTATGATGGCCTGAGGGCTGTTAGCAAATGGTTGGATTTTCTCAGAGGTTGTGCAAGGCTGGGAAACCTATTGAGGGATGTGCAAGCCAAGTAATATTATTGTACATTGTTTTGCCAATCTGAAAGAACTGCTTAGGTAATTCATAAGAGTGATCCACAGCAGTGAATAGGAAGTAAGAGTGACTTCTGCTTTCCAGGAGAGTCCTAGCTGCACTGTTTGTTGCATAACTGTACAATGCTACAAACCAGTAACACAGTAGAGCTACACCTGCATAGGTTTATGCTATGTAACTGGTGAGTATTTGAACTTTCCTGGTCAGCATCTTTTACAGTTTCTTCTTAACACTGAGAATAGGGGTTTTGTTTTTCTAAAAGGATGTCCAAAGTGACTCACCTTAAATGAAAAGGGAATCTGGTGTGGACCAAGCGACTTTTCATGATGGTTTGGAGCAAGTTCTTTCTTTGAATTAGAGCATGACCTTAGGAAAAGTCAAACAAGAAAGTCTGATTGCAAGGCCATATTTGCTGCACTCTTAGGAGCAGACCTGAATTGATGGGGAGGCACATATGTTCCTCTCCCCAAAGAGAGTGCCAATGGAGCCTTTCTAAGCATCTCTCAGGTTTCTCAGACAGAGGGCTCTTAGTGCTGCCAAGACAAAGGACTGTGCAGCATTTCCTTCTTTTCCTTGTTAATGGATTTTTTGGGGGGAGAAGTGGTATGGGAGAAAGATAGGCCACAGATGGAAGATGATACTGTCTTGTCTCTGGTAAAATTGCATGAATAAGGCAAGGGGTTGCACCATAAGAACCTCGTCTGGAAGTGTTATTTGACTCAAGGAAGATGGAATGACAGACTAATAAGATACTGCAAGAGTATTCCTGGCTTTTCAGCACAATGAACAAGAGCAAAACATTCGTGTTGGTCCTGATCTGGGACCAGCAGCATGATAATATGTCATGTTTCCATCCTGGTATAAAGGGTGGCGGAAATATGTCTTTGCTCTATAGTCTTCTTTGCCCTTTTTAAAATGCACCACAAAGTGATTCACTTTAAATGAATTTTGTAAAACAACTTTAGTTGTATAATATCCAACAAAGTGTTTCAAGCAAAGGCAGCATCAGAAGAACTTTGGCTTATATATTAATTGGCTTTTCTTCACTAGTGAAACTGTTAAGGATTTTAAAACTTGGGGCATATTGAGTGGTTCCACGACTAGTACAAACTACTGATAGCATAATACCTGCTAGCCTTAGCTACCCTCCTGCAAGAGAAAGAACAATTTGGCAGCATCTTTGAACATCTTGTTTTCTTTCTGTGAGGGGCTAGGTCTTGCCAAGCAGAGATGTGGATCTACTTGGCTTCATAAATAAACACAACTTGTATCCAAATGGAGTGGGAATCCCCTGGCAGTAGTTTCCTGAGAATATCATTCTATATATGGAGTGTGTAGGCTTCTCTTCTGTGCTAACATTGCAAAGGAGGGATAGCCAAATGCTGTTGTCTCGGGGAGGGCTGTCATTCTCCAAAGAGTTGCCCTGGGCTGAAAGTGTATTTTATCACTCAAACTGACAACTCACCAGGAACATTAAAAATATGACTTGCATCTTATAACCTAGAAACACCCAGTCTTTTATGTGTGAAGCTATGGGAAGCATTTTAACCGTAACTTTGATTCGGATTTGGTAGAGTTACTTCAGACCGTCCTTTTCCCGGAGGATTGTAAATCTTCAATTACATCCATAATTAAGCAGAGGGTTGGCAGAGAGGATATTAGATCGAGCCAAATGCAAATGCAAGCTCTGGTCAAAAGATCTAAACCCACGATTCCAAAACAAGTAGCTGTTTTACACATTGCAGCATGCTTTATTTTATTGAGTCATTGGGATCAGAGAAGTGAATAAGCATGTCAGCGCATGTTGCTGCCTTCGTCTCTGAGACAACAAATAATACTTGTGTGAAAACTAAGAAGCAAACATTGCAGCAACGTGGCCCAATGTAAGGCTAGAAACAGCGGTGGGTCAGCATAGTTGGCAGTGTCAATGCTTTTCTTAATTTATGGACTAAAACAAGTGCTCTGTCATTAAAAATTCATCTCTGTCATTGTCACCTCATCTGCCATCTGCTCACTATGTTGCCCTATGACAGAGGCGGGAGCACTTCATTGCTAATTTGTATTTTTTGTTCAGTACAGTATAGTATTTTCAAGTGGCCTTGTCAACGGAACAGTAGGGGAAAATCTATCACTTCCACAAGGAGTTCAATAAAGCTTACTGTAGCCGCAGCATAGCATGCTCTGGTGATGCCATAATACATCTGAAAGCTAGGTGCTATTTTAATAACTGAGGAGGTTCCCTCCTGGTTTGGGTGGAGATGATGATAGAGAAAGGGTCTGTGTGAACTAAGAGTGTCTCTTCGTAGTAACACAATGATTTCACAATGATCTGCACTTGAAAATGACAGAACCCTCAAAACACAAGGCAAATTGATTTCATGTCTCCCTTTTGGAAAGATCCATCCCTTTGTAGACCGGTGAGTTTAAGAATCCTTTCAGTTAACACACTGTTTATAAATGCAAAAACTGGTACAAGGATATATTATTAAAAGGGAGTGCTGTGGGTTAGGGTTGTTTTTAAGAAATGTAGAAAATAAAATTTCAGAATAGGTTTTGTCTCAAGGAAGTTGAGATGTATGTGCATCCTTTGGTTTGCCAGATGTTTTGGATTGATAGGAGCTCTAGGCCGAATTACAGTGGGCTCTTTTGGACTCGCCCCATGTAATGGAAAAAAATGTGTATGCTTAAGCCCCATTGAAAATAATGGCTGCGTGGGGGCCATTTTGTACCCCTGGGCTTGCCATAAGCGTATGCTCAAAGCAGCGCAGCGCATATGGCATGGGCAGACTCTATATGAAAGGCTAAAGAATCCTTACTCTCCATGTATGAGATGTGACAAGGGCAGTGCAAATGGGCAGTCTATGAAAATGTCAGTCATATTTTACTCACTGGCTAAACACACTAAAAGATAGCGGCTCCTTGTTTCTCATAAATACACATTTCATTCCCATATCTCACATCCCACATGGGCTATAGGCCTGGGGTGTTCTTAAAGTGAAAGTTTGTAATGTGGGAACAAGCTTCTGGTGACTTCACGTGACATGCCTAAAATCTGGGTAAAATCTGGCTGCCCAAGTAGTATGGTGACTCTATACTAAGCACACACACATTATTTGCACTGTGGCTGTAGCTATAGAAACCACTTAGTTGGAATTCCAGGAGGTGGAACAGTAAAATAAGTTGATGATACCATAAACCAATAATAGCAGTTAGTGAATATTCTAGTTTTAATGGAATCAGCCTGGCCCCAGTAGCATTTATAAAAACAGAACATATTGAGAAGGATTATTGATATTACGTTGTTGTGCTCCCATTGTTGACTCTATGCTATGCTTAGTGTTTTAAAGGTTGCATTTGGGAGCTGCCGTGCTTGTAGGTAACATAACATCTCAGCATGCAGTATAGGGAAGCAGCACTTAAAGTATAGCCAGGAGTATTTTTGTCGGCTGGCTTCAATACTTGTTTCTTAATAAGTTAAAAATAAAAGAGCAGATTTTAGGTAAGTTAGAAGATGGCTCTGTAGCATAACAAAAATTAACTATTTGATTTTCATATCACTTTAGTATCTGCTTATCATTAAAAATGCATTTTCTCTAAATAGGCTTTCTTGCTCAATAAAGTCTTTATCCATGATCAAGATCATGCAGCGGCCTCAAAACTTTGTTGCCTTGTGTGTAATTGTCACAGACAGGTTGCATTTTAATTGTTCAGCAATAGAAAATGATCTTGTCTTTATGTTCTGACAAAAAGAGAAAGAACATATCTTATAAACATACCTATATATGTATGTTTGGGGAGGAGTGTGTATTCAAGGGCATCTAAGTCAAGGACAGATCTTTATTTTTTTGGATGCCATACAAATGTCATTTGATTAATTAAATTAGCAAGAATTCTTCATTACTTTGCTTTCCCGTTAAGACTGAATTATAGTTTGAAATGAAACATACTCCTGTCCTAGCTTTGCAGTGATGGATGAATGTCAAATAGCGGCATTGTTGCAAACAACGCTCCGGGTTGACAGTCCCAGTGGAAGACTGCTGTCATGAAAATGTGAGCGCATAATGGATGAGTGCATGTTTCAAGAAAATTTAGAGCAGTCCCATAGTGGGTTCTGAAAGTGAAGATAGAAACCAGTGGGAAAATCTAGTCACGGTTTAAGATTTAACTTTTGTCCCCTTGAAATCAGTAGATGGTTCAAGCAATTTTCTCGCTGAAGTTAATGAGTCCCCTAACAGGTAAAGGTAAAGGTAGTCCCTTGACGTGAATGTCTAGTTGTAACTGACAGTAGGAGACAGTGCTTATCTCTGTTAGCCAGCATTGTCCAAAGACAAATCCAGTGGTCATGTAGCCAGCATGACTGCACTGAACACTGTTATCTTCACACCAAAGTGGTACCCATTTATCTACTTGCATTTTCATGCTTTCAAACTGTTAGGTTGGCAGAAGCTGGGACTAGTGACAGGAGCTCACTCCATCATGCGGCACTTGGGCCTCGAACTTCTAACCTTCCTAACTTCCAGGCATCAGAATTGGCATCTTAACCACTAAGCCACCGCATCCTTAGAAATGTTTTATTTTGGATGGATTGCTGCCTATGCTTTTGATTTAAAAATTCAGTAAATAGTGGTCTATTGGAAGTATCTCATCCTGAACCTTTAAAGAGAATAGATGTGGTTCACTTCCAGATAACCCAGAATTTATAACTTCTTGAACTGAAATACAAATTTGTTAAAGGTTGCTTTTTTATTATTATTATTTTATTGTAAAGTGAGCATCGTTTATCCTGGAAGGTATTCTCTAGCTTGGTATGTAAAATGTCATTCTGCCACATATGTGCCCTGAAAAATGTCCTGCCATCAGGAAAGAGATCTGGAAAGAAATCAGGAAAGGTTTCACACTTACTGATGTGTTTGTTGCCAAGAATATATTGTGTGAATGGAGTGGACCCAACCAGGTCCAACGCAAAAAGTTTTTGCTATGCTCAGCTATGCTCTAATGTTTGGGCCACTCTTGGTGTCAACACACTTCCATGTCTAAGCATTGCTGGGGACTATTAGTAATAATACGGAAGCTGTTTTCCAGAAAATCTTATTCGCCGGTATTCAGTTTCTCCTTCAACAACCTTTGATAAGCTTCTAATGGTTCCCCAGAATATATTTAAAGATGAGTGCTTTATAGGAGATCAAGTGGCACAAAGCCCTGAATATTGGATTTTGTTTTAAAAAAGCAAATCTTACAAGGGGAAAATATTAACACGGAACTGCAATGACAAATTAGAAAAGAGTGACTAGAGCATTTTGTGACAAGTGCATGTCAGAAAGGCTTTGCCAACGGATGACAATCCTGCTGAGAATCCCTGCCTAATTACATTGGGGTTGTCCCATAATCTTCTCATTTCTTAGTAAAATCGCTCTTATTGGGTTGTCTGAGTTCTCATGGAGAAGGATCAGCTCCAGTTTAAATGCGATGAAAAGTAAAGTTTTTATAAGACAAAGATACTTTTGTAAAATTTCACTGCATTTAGCATTGTGCAAAAAGGTGTGATGTTTGCATTATCTCTGTGGACCACTGAAAAGGAGACTTTATTGAGGCATTTTGAAACCTCTCCCCTTTGGACTTTGGATCTTAACCAGATGGCTCTGTCACAGGTCAGATTATTCTGCAGTTTAGGATTTATTCTGCTATGATACCATAAACCAGTGTTGTTTGTCTGTCTATACATTGAAAACCTAGCAACTATTCAATTCTATGGGAGTCGGATTACAGAATTTAAAAATATGGACGGGGAGTCAACAAAATTGAATCCAGAATCATCTTCTTGCAGAATTGAGGAATAAATGTAAAGCCCCTTCTCCTTCTCTTTCTGTTCACCGTTTATATAAATGTATGCAATGCCATGTTTTAGCAAATAAAAAATGTCAAATTTTAAAAGGAATACTAGCCTTGAAAAAAATATTAATGAACTTCAATTGTTCTGCTTCAACAGTTATATCTGACTTCTAGCTACAGAAACGGGGTTTAAGAGAAACAGTACAGTCACGGTGTCTTACGTAAAACACCTTTAAAAAGCGTAACCCTGGTCAGGCATCTGGTTACTGGGGACATTAAGGAGTTTTATGCTGGGGTAGGATTGTTTTGGCCTAAATATCAAGGCGGTCCACTGGCAAATTTTGATTTCCCTGGCACATATTCAATATAAATAAATATGCCGATAGGCATTTATTAATTTGCATACTGATTTTTGTCCTTATGTTTGGCTGAAAATATTCCTCAGATGGATACCAACCTGTAGCTTGAAGGCAGCATCTTCTCTAAGATTGTTAGAATTAATATGCAAATTAAGAATGGCTATTCAGCATTGCATCTGTAATAAACATTTTAGAAGATAATCAGCTCTTCTCCGTTAATGTTTACTCACTCGTAGCTTGTTCACCGATTCATTAATGTTAAATAGATTTCTTTTCATATTGCAGTAGTTCATATATTTAGTCCCACCAGGTTTGAGGAGGAAGCATTTTTCTTTTTCTTCTATTCCCATTACCCCTCTCTCTTCGTTGCATCATTTTATCTTAGCCAAGGGACTGTTTTGGAGAATGCAGGTTGCAGATGCAGAGAGCCACTGAAAGACCATCTCTAATCATTATGTACTCCATAGAACCAGTAAGAGAGCTGGATGGCCCAGTATGAGGCAACTTCACTGACCAGTGCCACACTTTAGAGGACAGAAATGTTAAACCTTTACTTTGCAAGGTGTGCTGATCTTTAGGATAAAATCTGAAAGATATCAGTGGTGTCTTAGAAAAGGTGTTGGTATGTTATGTGCAAACCATTCAACTGTTCTCTTTTAACTGTTGTTACAACTTGATACGAAAAAGACATGCGTGTCCTTAGCTCCCTTTTACTTTTGTACTTTATCCTGTGGAATTATTATTACAGTGGAATTTATTATTTCTGTATAATACTAAACCGTTATCATGTCATTAATGCATCTAAAGCCAGGTGTACCATCTGTCAGGAAGCAAGTGTTAATCCCTGTATAATGGCTTTTGTGTTCTTTTAACTCTGAACCTTCCATTTGATAGCAAAGCCAATCTTTTATCATGTCTACCACAAAAAGGGGAATAAAATCTTGGCTGTTGTTTAAAACTAAGGTACTGGCATGAGTAAAAAGGTGGAACCGGAGATGGAGCTTCTCTTTCCTCAAACTTTCTATTGGCTTTTCAAAAACAGCTGAGAAAAAGTATAGTTTTGCAAAGTATTTTAACTGTAATGCTGCAAATGGGAGCAAGAGTCCGGAGACCTGTTTTAAGCACATCCTTGGACAGTACTTCAGATGTTCATCATTAAATAAGAGACTCCTGTGCAATTGACACTCGCTCACATCATAAACTACTTGGGAAATTCCACTGGGTTTAAGGAATGAAAACTCTTTAGAGAACATAATTAGTTTTGAAGTTCTCTGGATTGAAGCTAGAAGATGGGAATCAAGTCATGTACAAACTGCCAGCCCTAATAAGAATACCAACCTAAAGCATAATGACTGGCATATGTTGCTAAAATGTAAGTGATACAAGCTATGGATCACAGCACCACAAAACACAAATTTTGCATGGAATTTAGCCATTAAGGACACAAGAAACACAGCAAACTGCCTTCCATTGAGTCCTATGGTATTGTTAAGGTGATCTAACAAGATTTGTAGAGGTGGTCTTGAGTCTATAGAAACGTAGCTTTGTGGTGGAACATGGTGACAGTTCTCCAAACAAGCACTCCAAAATGTGTTTAAGATGATAAAACTCAATAGTGTGTGTGTGTGTTTAATGCAATTATGGAATCACATTAACATCATTTTGCTTAACTTCACAGCTAGCAAGATATTAACCAAGACAGTCCCATTAAAATACCCCTCTGTGAAGCTCCCTGTCTGTTATGGAGATCTAATGGAAGTGTGGGTGGGAGGGAGCCTAATGTGGATGTTATCTTAAGCTCCCTGTATTGGATCTTTTAAACACTATCCCAGTATTACCTTATCTCAAAAGTACAAGGTACTGTTCAAAATGAGTAGACGTTAAGACTCGCAAGTGTTCTAGTTTTGAGTGCCCAAAGTAAATGAAATAAATTGACTTTCATTTCAACTTAAATAATTCCCATTGACTCCATACCTGGAGATAAGGTAATTATCCTTAACTAAAAGCAAAGTACATATTTCTGTACTTTTAAAACCTACCTGAAATTACTTCTGTCTAAATCTTAACTGACATGGGGGAAGGTCCCATTGAACCCAGTGGGACATATTTGTGATGAAGAAAATCAGCAGTCGATAATGACAATAAAGATAAAGAGCTCTCTTAGGCGGACTCAGGTCGCCATGTGGGGCCACTGCGATTATGTACAAACCTTGAGTTTAGGCAGAGAGTTTGGACTTAGTTTTGTATGATTAAATGTGAATTTTATGTGAAGTCAAAGGCTTTAATGGCCACCATCCATAGTTCTTTGTGGGGTTTTCAGGCCATGTGTCCATGTTCTAGAAGGGTATGTGTCCATGTTCTAGAAGGGTATGTGGCCATGTTCTAGAAGGTTATGTGTCCATGTTCTAGAAGGGCATGTGTCCATGTTCTAGAAGGGCATGTGTCCATGTTCTAGAAGGGCATGTGGCCATGTTCTAGAAGGGCATGTGGCCATGTTCTAGAAGGGTATGTGGCCATGTTCTAGAAGGGTATGTGGCCATGTTGTGGGAGAATAAACTCTTCTAGAACATGGCCACATAGCCTGAAAACCCACAAAGAACTATGAATTTTATGTGTTTATTGTATTGCATGTTATTCTGTTTTATGTACCTTGTGATAAAAATCATCTCCTCTATTTTAATACTGGTCTGTGACCGAAATAAATTTTTGATTGATTGTGAGCAGGCATGCTTAGGATTCTACCGTAAAGAGCGACGACGTCTTTGTGGACGGATGGCCAAAGATTTTTTGCTCTTGCTAATTAATTTAAATATATTCAAATTAAAGATTTAAGCAAGAAAAGCTAACCAAGTAGAGACCCTTCTTCAATTATATCATGTTCCAGCTTTCATTTGCATGTCCTTTTCTCTTTATATAGAGCAAGCCCATTTATTAGGACTAATTACAGTGCCTTTAATGTAACTGATGGTGTCGTGTCCCCTCCCCAAGCGCCTATCATAGCACCTTAATTGCACGCCAAGCTCTTCGTTTTTTATTCCAGTCAACCATCTCATTTCTCTATCGGTGTTATTTTCTGCCTTGTCTTTCAGACATGTAAACCTTGAATTAATATTTGACTGCTTCCATTACTTCTCTGCCTCTGCCTAAGATGTTGCCCAGATCTGCAGGGATGTCTTTGTCCTTAAGGCTAAAATTCTTCTCTGTGTGCTGCCATACTCCAGATTTCAGGCTTTTGTTGACTTAGGGGCTAATTCCACTTTGCTACCAGAGAAAAATAGGCCACAATGCCATTGTTTACAGCTGCAAAATAGGCTTGGCACCCACATGGGTTTAGAACAGTGGTCCTCAACCTTCCTAATGCTGCGACCCTTTAATACAGTTCCTCATGTTGTGGTGACCCCCAGCCATAAAATTAGCAGTGTCTCGGTTCCTAAGACCATTGTAAATATGTGTTGTCTGTTGGTCTTAGGAGACCCCTGTGAAAAGGTCATTCAACCTCCAAATGGGTCACAACCCACAGGTTGAGAACTGCTGTTCTAGATCCTCTCAATCTGTCTGTCAATCAACTGCCTGTCAATCAACATGTAAATACCAAGCCTGCTTGCTGGGTAATATCCAAGAAACCCCAGATGGGCGGATGCCACTTCATGACTCCCCTGGACACTTCTCTTGCTGAGAGTCCCACCACAGAGGGGATCTTGCATTTTGGGGGGTTGCCAAACCTCAATTGCCCACATCCCACATCAGGATCAGATGCCAAAATGCCTTCAAAAGTTGTGACCAAAACAAGTAAAAGCTACTTGCTGTACAGAAAGAAAAGTGCTATCATTTGTTACATAAAGGATAATGACACACACCCCTATTATCCTCAAACGTAGCACACTAAAGATAACACCATTTCCTGTAATGCAGCACTTCTAAGATCTGCTAAAAACAATAACTAATTACTACACAGTTATTTGGTCAATTGTTTTCGGAGAGACCCTTCGTAAAGATGTCTAGCCGCTGTCGTTTCTTTATTGCTGGCATTTCCACCATCATCTTTCCTTGGATCTAGCATGCCTTGGCTCAGTCATCACTACCACTTTGAGTGTCATGGCCTCTTATCTGAATTTGGGTTGCGGTTCCATTATCAGGTTCATTTTCTATAGGAAACAAACAGTGAAAACTGGTAACACCCAACAGATGTGACTTGGAAGTCTCAAAAGAAAGAGAAGATGTTCTTCTTGAAACTAGCCCAATGTATTTCAGCCTGAACTATTTTTATGGCCACCTTCAGGGGTGGATAGATTTTGTACTCATACCAGTTAGTTTATTTTGCTTAATATGCATTTTTTTAAAATGGAGACAATTTATATGTAATTTGATGTGAGATATTTGCACGTATAATTGATTTTGTAAATTGCAAGTACTCTCTTGTTATAATTACTGTTATCTGTGGATTGTCCCCTTTTCTTTTAATAGCCCCTGATGGAGGCCATAAAAACATTTCTTGGCCAAAACATATTGTGCTGTTTTCAACAATAAAATAATCCCTTTCTTCAGTGTCCTGAGACTTTGTCTGTTTTCCACATCTCATTTTCTATGGACTCAGCACATCCAAATCTCTTCCAAAAATGTATTAATTTCCCCCCAAGGCCTTTCTTGGATCACCATCGATAACCCACTTTTCTGACATTAATAACTAATAAATAACTGAGGTCTGAAGAGACGGATACCTTATACTGTAATAAAGATCATGGTAGCCTCTGAGTCATTTGCTGCAACTGAAAGCCAGGGATAATATTCTCAGGAAACAAGGCAAGATGTGGATCATATTCCAGTCCAGTGTTTTTCCCTCTTCTGTTGAAAAAGTGTGTTGGGAATACAGAAATGTCTATCACAAGGGTTGACTCTGTTGTGCATTGGTCCTACAATTTAAGCCTGGCCCCTGTATGCTGAGCAAACATAGAATACTGTGCAATGATGCAGGTGACACCAGAAATGGCTAAAGCAATTTTACAAAGGGGGTTTTATGGCAGCATTTGTTAAGGCAAGGGTAAACTTATGTTAGACTCGAGTATTTACCGGCTCCACAGAGATTATGCCACCACTGACTTATGACATAATACAATTATAGCTGTCAGTTAGGAACCGCTTTGCTCTCCTCTCCCTCCACGACTCCTCAGCTGAGCATTTTAATTTTCCATTTGTACCATTTGTATATGAAGCTGAGCTTAACTGCACAGACCATAAATAGAGAATGCACTCATCCCTCCACATTTGCGGCTTTGACTTTGGCAGATTTGATTATTCACAGTTTGTATTAATATGTTCTGTCTTGGAATAGCCAGGTCCTCCAGCACAACTCTGTGTTTTTAACCAAAGGTCGCACTAGAAATTCCTAGAGAGAACACTCCACTGGGCATTTGTAGCACCTCCAGCACAACTCTATGATCAATGTCTGGCAGATCTTGGCCACAGAGTTGAACTGGAGGACCTAGAGATTCCTAGAGAGGTGTCCTCTCCGATAAATACTAAATTTGCACTACAACAGTGTGAACTGACATGTGAACTGACATAGCATGTCCATCTTAGTTGTATGAAGTTATTGAATGCTGTACCTTGGCAGTACCATCAAGTGGGGGAAAATCCAGAGGATTTTGATTCCTGTCATTTGAAACTTAGTCCTTCTTTTTAAAACTAGAATTCTCCTGTGACTGCTACACAAAAGCCTATCGGTTGAGAGGTGCTGTGCTTCTTTTACAGCTTAATTCTTCTTGTCCGACATTAACAAGCACTTGTTTTTGCTTCTCCCCCCAAAACAGAACCATCACACTGGAGAATCAGCTGGTCATCCTTGCAACATCCGCCGCAGATGCTGGGTGCTACTACGTCCAGGCAGTCAACGAAAAGAATGGCGAGAACAAGACAAGCCCATTCATTTACCTGAGTGTGACAAGTGAGTACTGATATTTTGACAAATGTATTCTGAAAGGGATGTAACACACAATGTTTTCTCCTTTTAATCTTTCTTATAAGTAATACTTTCAATGCTAATAATAATAATAATAATAATAATAATAAGTAGTATTAGTAGTAATAGTAGTGGTAGCAGCAGCAGTAGTCATAGTAGTAATAGTAGTAGTAATACTTATTATGTTAGCAGGCTATATAAGGAGGTAGGAATCATGGAACTTCCAGGTGTTGTTGGACTTAAACATCCATCCATCTTAGCCAGCATAGTCAAGGGATGCTGGAAGCTGTAGTCTAATAGAATCTGGAGGACCATATGAGAAGGAACAGTGCTGTTTGGGAGGAAAATGCTTTTGTTTTTTGACCTTGTGTATGTGGGTCTTCGCCTTTTGCCACTTCAGAGCCATAGACCAGAATGAGTTACCTGAATGACCTCAGCAGTATCAAATCATTCATGTAAACTCAGGTTTGCTCAAATATGTATGATCGGTTAAAGGATGTTGCACTTTTCTTTTATTCCTTCTTTGACTACTTGCTGAAGCTGGACGTTGGACCGTATGCTATTTTCTGAGATTTGGTCGTTTGCAGTTATTTATCCTTGTAAGCAGGGAATAACTTCTCAGGGCTTGGATTGCTAGAGATGAAAATGAATTGAGTATTGTTCAACATTAGGAATTGACTGATTAACGTCACCAGGAACAAACCTTGGAGTTCACATTGTATAGAATGGTGGTTTCTACAGTTGATTCCGGCTTCCTACAAGTTTCTTTTTTGCTACATTTTAAATTTTAGTGCATTCCCCCCATAGTCCATCTTTTCCACAGATGGCCTATGAAGCCCTTAATACGATTGCTCAAGGTTGTGGTAATCCAATATGTCAGGCTGGGCAGCGTGGGATTTCATTTTACAACCTGTTAAAATTTATCACTAATCTGCACTTTCTTTCCCTCTCCAACAACATGTATTCTTAATGTTGAATTTGAAATGTTTTGAGCCCTGACTCAGTGAAAGAAAATGGAGTCGATGGGGGATGTAACCAGCCTGGAGAAGTTACCATTTTGTAACCTCTGTACTATATATTCTATTTTACGATGGAATGAAGACTTTGTATTTTGAATTATTGGTCCCATACTTGGAGCGAAACCCCAAGACTGCTCCTTTGCAGCCCAGGTGGCTTGGCCCCTGCTGTCATAAGATGAGCGACAATGGGGTAAATGTTAAGTCACACAAACTGCCATCTCAAGCTTTGTGAAAGAATTCACCAAGAAGGCTTTTCTTATACACTGATAAATAGCAGCGGAGGCTTGACTGGGCTCAGATGTAATTTGCCTGATAGCTCATGCATGGACTCGATCCCATGCAGTTTCACACAAAGCCTCATAAGGCAGAGCCAGACCTTGGGCATCCTGCAGCTTTGGCCACAAACTCTTCATTTCACCATACAACGTTGGCTTGATAATTACGCTCCCTTAAGTTGCTTGAAAAATCTTGAATAGAATGTGCCATATAACCCCAGTCTCATTTTTTTTCCCTCCTGGCAGCCTAGGAAAAACAGCTATACTTAGAATTTAATGACATTCATTTATAAAGCAGGCTTTAATGGTCTGTATTACATAACCACTAATGCACTGTGCAGCTCATTTTCTGATCTTAATTAACATTGGGGAATAGTCAGTCTGTGGCCATGTGAATAAAACATTTACAATACAACACCATAGGGGACAAAAAAAGAAAGAGCACGGACATATAGAGGAGAAAACAAAATGGATAATGTGAAGGGGTTGCGAAGTTCATGCAAGTGGTCCTCTCAGAGATGGAGAAAGACAAGGATTAAAAGAATGACTGGGAAAATGGGATCCCAGTAGATTCAAAGAAAAGGAAGCTGCTGCGGCTTCTCCTCTACTTTATTAATAACCTTTGCCATCTCATTCACACTCTGATGATGCTTGGCCACATGCACCCTGATGTTCACCTGTCAAATCTTGGAATATGGGGTATTGTCCCCCAGCCAGAAAAGGGAAGGATGACAATCAGACAAAAGGATGCACAGTGTCACTTCTGGTTGGTTCAGGTGTGTCAGTGCATGGATAAAAATTGCCCCCAGCTCCCTCCAAAGATACCCAGCCCATCCTAACCTAACTTTAGATCCTCTGATTTAATGGGTCTGTTTTACTATATGAAAAAATATCTGTCTAATCCGTTTCTTTCTGAAGTTTGCAATGATGCCAAATATGAGCTGGCAGTTCAAACAGTTTTGGGGTATTTCAGGTGTGGTGACTGTTAAGCGAATGAGCAGAAGAGCCGGGCAAGTCTTCTGGTACTTTGAAAGATCAACAAACTTGTAGATTAAGCCTTGAAGTGATCTTGTGATGCCACAAAACTATTTGTGTGTGTACCACAACTGATTGACATGACTGCCACTGTGGAGGTTGCTATGAAGTGACTGGGGGGGGGGTGTCTTTCAAATGCCCAGTGGGTTTCTTAAACGTCTACCTGATGTGAATAAGGAGGTGTTCTCATTGGGAAGCTAAGATAAATGGCTGGCATAAATGTAGAGGACTGATGAATGAATGAATGAATGAATGAATGAATAGCAGAAAGAGAGCCAGAGAAATGATTTCATTCAAGTAGCAACAACTATTGTTGATGGTCAGCTTTTCTCCAACTAGCTGGAAGTCAAAGGTGTTAGCAAGGAGGGATTTGGAGGTCTTTCAGCAGAGGCTGGATGGCCATCTGTCGGGGATGATTTGATTGAGAGTTCCTGCGTGGCAGAAAGGGGTTGGACTGGATAGCCCTTGTGGTCTCTTCCAATTCTATGATTCTATGAAAAGTCTATGATACAGTGGAGGATGTCATGAAGAGAAGTAAGATTCAGGTGCCAGAGTGGACAGCTTCTGTATATGGATCCGGCAGATAACAAACTGGCCCTTTGAATTTGGATGTCCCTGTTACAGCAATATTTGTTTGTTCCTCCATAGTGAGATTCGTAGCTCATGAAACATTTATTAGGCGAGGTTTGCTTGTTGCTTTCTGCTAATGTATCACAGGTGGCACTGTTTGAAAAGGCTCCTGGGTTGAATGAAGATGCAGTAGTCGGTGTGTATTATTTCTATGTGTGTGTTTATTTATTTATTTATTTAATGAACCTCCGCTCACTAAGCGCTCAGGATGATTTACAACAAAATTGAGAAATACATTTTAAAAACGTATATGTCGTAAAAGCGAAGGCACACAGGAATAAAAACATTCATTACAATAAAAATTAGGGACTGACAGTAATGAGAGACAACAAGCATTAAACATCATTAAAAGCTGAGACGAACAGGACAGTATTCACTGCCTTTCTAATGTATGATACAGCTAGAAAGGGATCCATTTATAGCTTTCCATGGAGTGAGGAGTTTCCAATTGGTTTGTAACACATAGCTGGAGTGCAAGGTCTCTCTTTCCCAAACTGTTAGCACTTATGGTGAAGACCACAAAGAATCAATTTCTTCTTTCCATTTTAGTGATGAGATGAGTTGTAGGAAAATTACACATTGTCGCTAAAATCACTCTGCAGTTGATAGACAATTACCTCTAGGCCAGACTCTCTTACGTATCTCTTAAGCAATATGTCCTACATTTGGAATTGGTTTTGGGACAATATTACCTCCCTTTCTATCTGTTTCTCTCCAAACATTTTATGAAAAGATGTAAAGAGTGGAGCTTGAGTAAATGACTGAAAAAGCAAGTGTGCAGCAATAGGCGAGAATCAATAAAGCTTTCTTTTGGCAGCTTGGACTGTTCTTGCGACATTCATCATTTGGAACTTCAGTTCAGTTCCTTGTTGTTAGACTTCCTTCTTTAATTTATGAAATATAGAGGTGCATGTCACCTTAGCAGAAGTATTAGTAAATTAGATATTCTTGCTCCCATTTCATAATAGTTTCCCAAAGAATACTGAGTGTTTTGCTGACTTTGATGTCTTTTTTAAAAGCCTAATATGGGTTTCGAAAAACACAAAATAAGATGGATGAAATTTTTTAGAATCTTACCAGCCAGCAGTTCTGACAAGTCGAAAGATAATGAAGCCAATTATTATTTAATGAAGATAAATCTCCCTCCCAAACATTGCAGGAGTAAAGGAAGGAACCTATTGTCTTGTTGATGGGATGAAAAGAGAGAGAGACCACCAAAATTAGATTCTTGACTTAGCTCTACTGTAATTAATTGGAAGTGTAAGGATGTCATTTTGGTCTGGCCAGTTTCCATTTCTAACAAGCTGTTTGTTCCAAGGCAAAAAGAAGTGCAGAGACTATATTTAAATCACAAATTTGCCCAGTTATTAAAGTAGTATTTAGTCATAATGAAACTTTCCAAGAAACAATCCTTGGAGTCTATTGCACTTAATTGTACTGATCCTTTGTCCACACTGACTTTCCAGGTAGTCCATCGGTTTTGCCCCTCTGTCAACAGCACTCTAATTTTGTTGGGAAATGTGATGGGACTCGATTTCATGAGCAGAGTAATCAAATTGGCAAGGCAGAAGCTGAACAATGTCCAGTCCCATGCCCACCAACCCACGCAGGGTCTGGCAGAGAGAGGACACAATCTTAATCTTGTTTGTAAAAGTTATGAAAGTCACTTTACTCAACAAGACTTGTGCACAGTCAAATAGAATGGGGAAATTAAAACATGGCTGGAGGTTAGAGTTATGCAGGTTTGGAAAAGCAAACAAACAGGAAGTCAACACTATGAGAAAACTAGCGGTTATTAGTTCCAAGCTGCTGTCCTACTTTAACAATCTTATCACTTTTTAGTTATATTCCTTCACCCGTCCCTGCGACAGTCCTTCTTTCATCACTATTGTTGCGAAGAGCTAGTCATTATTGGGTCAAAGATGATGTTTTCATCTCCGAAAGGAAATTTTACTAAACACTTTCTGTATGCCATCAACGCACGTTGTAAAGCAGAATAATGGGGCGATGCTATTGAAAAGGATTTTTGATTTGAGATTTTAGTGGTAAGGCTGAGTCAGCAGATGCTGAGGATATAACTGGGGTGTCTAAAACATATTGCTATATTAATTTTTGATGGGGAGTTCCTGCCGCTCAGGTGTACAAAGAGGGGGAAAGGCAGAACAAAACAGCCCAGATCCTCCAGAGGACAGAGACTGCAGTGCCAGGGTCACACTTCTGCTGGCTCTATAAACTTGTCAAAGTGCTTTTAGCCCATGCCAAGGGGGATTTTACAACCGTTCAGCCTCCATGGATCAGTTTGACTAAAATGAAATTAATGCTTCAATACCAGTTTTTCCCATCTAAAAAATAGAATAGGGGAGGGAATTGGATTTCTCAGCTGTGGCTGCACGATATATAGCCCTGGCTCACTCAACAAATACAAGCAAAATCCAATGCAGCCCCGAATCAAAGAGCTTTATGAGTTATGTCATGTTTAAATCTATCTTCAAAAAAATAATGACATTTCATTTTGCTCACTTTCTTGACAACCTTTACAATTTCTTCTGTTGAGGATATTTCGGGGGGAAATTCTACCCCAATTTGTTCTGTCTGTGACAGACAAATATCCTCTGTACACTTCAGAAATCATCCAGTATTCTTTTGCATCCGAAAGCTAATTTCAAATAGTTGCACAAGTGTTTAAGGGCTGAGCTAGATCTGTATGGATAGCACCACCAAAACGGCTATTTGTAGTGCCCAGCAACGTTTAAAATGTCTCTCACTACTATGATATTTCATGCTGTTTTTAAACTCTAAGGCTGGTTAATACACATAGACACTTCAAGAAAGGCAATGGAGAAAGAAAGAGAGAGAGAGAGAGAGCTATATTCATTGGTTCCCCATTTGAAGAAGTGATGGAATAAAGCTAAGTCACAATAATTACATCTGTAATTATCGCTCCTGCTGGGCGTATATCATTTGGGGTGAGTTTCTCAATGTATCACATTACCTGCAATTTACCAGCCATGAATCACATTTCCAAGTGTTGAACAAAATGGGGAAGCCATTGTTGTACCTGTATCAGACATCTGCTTGAAATGAGGAGATTGCAAATGATTGCTTCATGCTTATCCATGATATACTGTTACATGTTGTCATGGGATCGGTCATCAACCTCCAGACTGGTGAGAAGGTAGCACAAGTAGTTAGGGATGTAATTCTTCACTAAGTTTGTTCTTGAAGGTAGCAATTTAGCAGCTCTTTCAGCTATTTTTCTTTCTGTTGAGACTCCTTTTCCACTGCTTTCCTATAACTAAATAAAAATTTACTTTGAAGTATTTTGCAAACTTTGCTTTTTAAATTTAGTATTTAAAAATGTCATTTGTAAACCCTATGTGCCATTTATATTCAGTCTGGATATATATATATATATATATATATATATATATATATATTGTTTGCACTGCATTTTCTAAACCTGTAGGGATCTTTTCCTGACTACTTTATTTATATCTGGCATATGCAATTAATCTTTCTCTATCTCTAATCACTTTTGCTATTACATTCATTGGAGTGATTTGTTTCCTATCTCTGTCGCTGCGCCCGAGTTGATATGTGGCGATAAGAGCTTCTTAGAGGACAGACAGAAAGGAAAATAGAAAATTGAATTTACCTTGCAATCATTATACAAAATGTGGCATACATCAGTTATGTGTGCCATCCAGGCATATGCATTCTTGAGCAAATTGTGCTGATGTGCTGGAAGACTTGCACAAAGACGGAGTCACTGTGTTGCTGTTTTTTAATGCAGGAACATGCTTCTTGTTGCAGAACATTTTCCATGTCACGAGCATCGAAAGAAATATTAGAAAGATGTGTTCATGATAAGAGAGAATTGACTAATAAAAAAATAAGCCTAGAGTTGCAAGGGAATTTTGAGTCTATGCCCCTTCCATGGCAGAAGACCTCTTGGAAACTCTGAGAGGTGGCCATCCAGCTTCTGTGTAAAAAATCTCTAATGAATGAGAGTCTACTACATCCTATGTACCACCGTTGGACCACTGGAAAGTTCTCATTCAATTGGGAAGGAAGTTCTAGTTCAAATTCTTCATCTTGTGAATTGAATCAGTTGGTTTGGGCTCAGTTTTGCAGTGAAGAGAGAACAGAAACATTTGCTCTACCTTCTATGTCCAGCTTCTGTAGGAAAATCTCTAATGAATGAGAGTAATGAATGAGTATGTACCACTGTTGAACAACGAATACCATCAAGAAGCTTTTATGAATGTATAGTTCAAAAGTACCGACCACCTGAAGATAGCTGTCACATCAGTTCTTAGATGCCTCTTTTCTAGGCTAAACGCATCCATCTCCTTTAATCTATCCTAAAACAAACCTTTGTGTCCAGGCATCCCACTAACTTCTTTGCCTTCTTTTGAGCACATTCCACTTTGCGGATGCTCTTCCTATACTGCAGAACTGGGCAAAGTGGTCTAGGAGTAGTTTGCCCAAAGCTTTACTCTTGCAATATGGACACTGTGCTTACATTGATGCAGCTGGTGCCATTATATCTATTTCAAATGCCATTCCAGGGATGGAAAATAGGATTTACATTAAGAGAGAAGTAATTATTGCTGCTTTTTAGCCTCCCTAGTTGTTGTTTAGCTTGCGCTCTGCTAACCTCCGGGCTCCTTTTTACTGCTATCAAGCCAGGTGATATTCATCCCGTATCTGTGAAACGATTCTTCTTTCCTAAATACAGATTTTTACCCTTAGCTCTACTGAAAATGAAATCCATTTTGCTGTTTTGGTCCAGCACAGGGTTTTTTCTTCCATGAAAGCTGACTTTTGTGGATGTCGGTGGCAGGATTATAAAAATAACTTCAGCTGCTCGGAGGCTCTGAGCAAAATTACTGCAGATGCAGGGATAGTTACAAGCCCACAGTTAAAGGTTAAAAATCCCAGGTAATACATACTATTTGCTCTATTATTGGACTAAAAATTTAATTAAAGCTGAATAGTAATGTCCTGCAGTGACCATTTCCTTGGGCTATTAGACAACTAACCACAAATAACCCATAATAAAAGGTTGTCAGTTGCCGCAAGCCCATCCAAGCAGTAAATATGAACCACAATTATTTTAAAATCCCATTCTGGGGTGGTTTAATTAGATTTATATTTAAAAAAAACATAAGTCAGCCATGGCTTCCTCAGTAAAGAGAGTATACAAGACTAGATAAACATGGCCACATTTTGCTTGCTGTTTTCCTAGTCTGGTTTTTGTACTTAAAAGTCTTAATAACCATTCAAAACTGATTGAAAACAGTAATTATACTGGATAAATCAGTTATATCAGACTAAAATGCTGCAGAAGCCAATTATTTAATTAAGTAGTTATTATTAAAATGGTTCTAGAGGTGCATGCTATCACCAGGAAGAACCGAAGGTTACCTTCTCTCTAGAACCTGTTTAACATATAAAGCAGTGTGATATATTACCTAGAAATAGAAATCTTGTGTGCCTATGTGTGTGTGTGTGTGTGTGTGTAATTTTCTTTAAATTAGTATTATCTTCAATGGCTGAAATAAGGGATTCAGGATAGTGAATCCCCATGTCTCAGTATAGTGAATGTTCTCAATATACTGGTCCCTTCCAGCAACCAGTGGGACAATATCTATCCATCTTACATTGGCCGTTATAGCACCCTTTAACAGAGTATTTAATCTATATTTAGTCAAAACCACCTTAATGCCACCTTGGAGAATAAAGTCCAAATATGGGGTCTGTTTCTCAGGGGAGACATTGATGTTTCAATGCAGTGTATTAGAGCAAGTGATAAACAAGCAAGTAGTACCCCAGACATTGGTGAAGCACAGTGCGACTTTCATAAAACAACTCCGTAGTTCATACAGCACCAATATATATACGGTATATATATATATATATATGGAGAGAGGGGGGGGCAGAAAGTAATACTTTTCTGCACAAAAATACCACGTTTGAATTTTGCATAGACTAAATCCCAAACTGTGACTAGGATTCAAAAACTGCATGATTTTCAAGGATTTCTCATAGTGGGAAGAAAATGGTCTGAACGTTTCTTGCTCCCCCGAAGAATAAAATTGGCCAAGGATTGCATCCCTAGTAAGGAGTGATTTCTCACTTTGAGACTGGCAACCAATAGAGTTGCATGTAAGGGACAGAGATGTCCAAGCTGCTTTATTCTCACCAGGCAAAGGTTGGATGCTTTACCTCATTGGGATGAGCATTCAGAAAGGAAGGACCAGTGCTGGCAGGATTTCTTGAGATTATGTCATTCATTTCAGATTGCTTTGAAGTGAGGAATGACACAGCTACTAACCTGTCTCTTAATCTTTTGTTGCTGTGTGTGGTTGATGCCATGTATAATTTTAGCTTGCTTCTTCTCACCATGAGTAATGTGCAAAATACGGGGGAAACCGTTTTTAAAAATCTGTGATGATGATCATAATTGTGCCTCAGGTGCATGAGAACATTTAACAAGAAGCAGGGTTCCAGAGATAAAGCTCACCAGCCTCTCCAATCTAATGTTGATTTTGGGCAAATAGTGAAACTGGGGAAAGGTTAGTAAACTAACAGAAATTAACAACAAGAAGCCGATCTAAATAAGCCTTTTGTTTATTGAGAGCAGCGTGGTCACCAAAAATATTCTAGCTGTATATCATCATTTGACCAAGGTCTCTAAAAGCCTGTCACCAGCAGCCCTATATTTTTGAGTTACGTTAACCAATCTTTTTAGTGACAGACCCATTGAATGCTACATTAATTTAGAATTACTCTTCTAGAGGATGCCTTGTCGTAAACATTGTGCCTAAGTTCCTCGTGATATTTTATCTTGATTTTATGCCAATACTACTGAGATCTACAATGGCATTTCAGATGGAAAGTTTCAGTTTCCCCGGGATCTTTGTGCCAAAATGTTTCTACTAAGGACACCATTCCAGGACATTCTTTTTCTTCAAGCTGCGTTAAAACGAATGAGAGATTTACAAAGCTGCTACTCTTCTTTGATATAGCTGTTCCTTTTGATAGATCATGTGTAAAAGACTTCCTGAAGGATGGAGCTCTCAGTAATATCTTACACATTTTGGCCTAAATCCTGTTGTTAGTCCTGACTAGAGTAGACCCACTGAATTAATGGGAAGGGATATTTGTGTTCACCATTCAACAGTTGATTGAATGGATCTACTCCAATTGGGATCAACCAATAAGATGCGGTCCATGGAACGAAAGTGGTATGTTATGCACAAGGTTCAGTGTCCATGATTAAGTACCGTAAAGCAAATATGTTATGCTGGCAGAGTTTGCATTGCCTTATAAACTTGTCACTTACTTGTTCTTTACATGCTCATTATTTCTTAACAAAGGAGTGCTTTGCAAAACTACAAGGAGGGAACATTTTATGTGAGCTAAACTCTTCCATTAAAAGGATATATGACAAGGAGCTGAGGCAGCCGTTTTTCCGAATGTAAACACACACACATCATTTTCCTTTTGGCAAACATCTTACAAATTTAAACATGCAGAACTGAAGGGTTGTAATCTTAAATAAGTTTTCTTATTTAAGCCCCCCCCCCCCCTACTAACAATATACAACAATCCTGTTTTTATGGACATCAGCACCTTCAGTTTTAATGGAGCTGGATTGCAGATCAAAACTGTAAGCTGTATGTAAAGTTTTTGTGTGTGCAGAACTTCTGGTGTACATACCCATCATTTGCTTGGATTGGAAGGCACAGTCATTTCCCAGTTCCCTCATTAAAATACATCTTTAATGTTAACTATATCCCCTCTAAAGGAGCTGGAGTCCAGGTTAGCAACTGTTTTTAAGTAGACAACTTAAAAGTCAAACAAAACTGATTACAATCGCCTGACGTCTCTTTTGCGAAAAGCTCCCCATTCATTTTGTATCAGTACCACACTTTGGGTAAGAAGGTGCGGGTTAAGGCTGCCTCTGAAGATGCTACATCTACATCACATAAGGATTTTGATAAGCAAGAAATGAAACAGTACCATAAAACAATTTTTTTCTGAGCCCTATAGCTCTATGGTTATGCATTCTGTTGGAAGGATTAGAATTCCAATTTATGGAATTATACACAGAATTAATATTTAATAGTAGTACAGACTTTTGATTACAATTACCACTGTGCAGTGATAGAAAATACCTTACTTAAGGAGCTATGAAGAAGAGCCGATAGGATCTCGGAGTCAGATGTGACAGTTTTACTAATCGTTCTTCAAATGCAATGTTTGGTACTAAAGTTTTGGAAAGCATCTGAAATTAGCAAACAGCATAAATACTGAATTTGCAGATTTGAGATTCAGGTCTCACCAGTTCTGAACCTTGGAGTATGTTTATCTCAAGCATCACTGCGAATGACGGTCCCATAGCAATGTATAAAAAGTAGACAGTAGAGAGTGATTAAAATTGCAGATGATCTTTTCAAGGTGATTGAAAGTACTAAATTATATCTTTAAAAGATGGGTGGAAGGATCTAGTACAATGTAAGAACAATATTCTCTCCATTACTATGAAAAATTAGACTGCCGAATTGTAGAGTCATCAAATATGCTTCTGCATATTTTAATATCCCAATGCCTTCAGAGGCCTAAGATCTTGCTGGGACTTTACCCTCTAAGAATGGACCAACTTCATACTTTCTTACACTTTGGCTGAGAGACCGAATGAGCTGGACATTTGGGTGCTTTCCTCCTCTTATGGCTGCCAGGATTTGGACTGAAACAGAGATAGATAATCTGACAAACTGAGAGCAGTAAAAACATCAAGCATCCCATTTTAGTGCTTTTAGTTTTAGCAATAAATCAAAGAAAGCATGCATCAGATTTCAGGTTCCTGTTTGGAAAAAATGTCATGCTTTGGCCAGTGACTCAATATTGAGCTTCAAGCATTTTCCTATTTTGTATAACTAATGTTATATAATGAATGTTAAAAGTTTGATACTGTAATGGATACAGTTTTGCACCTGATGCACCACATTAAAGAGCATAAAGAAAACAACCCCTGCTTGCCAATTTCGTATTGTATATATTTTCCACTCCCGTCACACAAATACACAGTCACCAGGTTGTAAAGAAAGCAATAATTATTCCATAAGGAAAGTTTGTATTTGTTTGGAAAGGAAATGATCCTGCAAGAACATGTCAGCATCTGATTGATGGCATGTAGCTCCAGAGATATATAACATTAAGTGTTCTTTGAATGCATATGGATCTGTCACCATTGTTTTGAATGGCGGGGAAGCAAGGGCTGGAATGCTTCAGAATGGAAATCAGTGCTATTGGCGCTAGCAAACCACCCTCCAAAAAGAAATGCATTAGGCAAGATGTGCAAGGACAAGAAGAGAAAAGAGACAGCCTTTGATTAAACCGTGGATGAAAGATCAGATACTGTACTCATTGATGCAGAGGGCTATTTGCACTTCAGAAGCTGATGCAAGGGAATATTATGAAATCTGACAGACCTTTTTGGACTTCATGGAGCCAGCGGAATTTCTCACTAGAGTATAATACAGAATGTATTTGCCAAAGAGCCTCGGACAGTTCTATGTCTTTGTTACAGATGGAAATGTGGCTGATATATTGTCATCAAGCCATATTACACAGATGATTAATCAAGTAGCAGAGGTATTTGTTTCTGAGAATGGCTTTGAAAATTGTATCTATCAATGTAACTTCCAGAAAATGTCAACTCCGGAGGAACTGTTGGATCCTTAATTATTGCGAACGCTAAGCATAGCATATGAATGGGACACGCATTCTGAAGTGGTTGAAAGGAAATGAAAATATTCTTATCTTAGTCTTGAAAAGGCTTCATAATTATAAACGAAGGGCAAATGAGAAGCTGTTATTGGTGTTTACCTATTCTGCATTGTCAATTGGTAGAAATGTATTAGTATGTAAATACAGAGGTGGAGAAAGTACAGCCCCAGGACCACATGCAGATCTAGGGCCATCTTTATACGTTTCATTTCTCCAGTCTCTCACAGATGGCCCTTTCTTTGGCAAAGAAGGAATCAATGCCTTCCCTTGGACATTTCTAGGAGAGGAAAGTCATCTTTTAAATAGGCTATGGTGCCTTCTATCATTGCTTGTTTGTTTGTTTATTCAAAAATGGTTTTCAAACCCTGATGTGGGCTCCAAATGATTTCTAGGATGGGTGGCGATGGACATATTTGTTCCAAGGGCAATGTATTGGTCTTCAGACCAACTGATGTTGCTCACCTGAATGTAATGCATTCCCTGAACTCACTCAGTTATCCAAGTACCCAACACTGTGCAAACAATAAACACACCAAAGGACTACAAATGGGTTCATTGCAAATCGCCTCACTATACAAAACCAGAAAGAATCCATAGCAGTGAGAAGAGAAGAGAAAAGACTCAAAAGTCTCACCTCCCATACTTGACACCCAGAAAGATACCAACAACTTGCAGGAGAGGGAGAGTGGGGGAAATGCCAGCCCTTGGATCTGAAGGGTCTGACGTCTTGAAAGATGCTTGAGGAACTTCTCCTGAGCAAACTCCCCTTCTGTTCTCCAGTTTTGCTCATCACTAGGAGTCTTCCCTTCCTTCCATTCCAGTCTTCTTCAATTGCTTTCCAGTCCTCCATCTTTAATTGGTTCCAAACTCTTCTTCTGCTTTTTGTCTCACTCTTCTTCTTCTTCCCAAAATAGCCATAATGCAGCAAGGACCTGTTCTGAGATCTTCCTATCTTCCGGTCCTAATGAACTTGGCAGGAGAAAGCTAGTGATGCTCCTTAAAGCATAGGACATACCTCCATGTCAATTTGGTATGCTAAATGCCAGTGAGGGAAATGAATGCATCAGTAATTTTAGTAGCTGATTAACAGTGTTCAGATCCAATCCTCAGCTTCTCCAGATAGAGTTTGAAAACACTCTTGGTTCAAATAGCTGAGCATAGACAACCTGAACTAAGTTGACTGATGATCTGAGGGACTCAGTAGAAAGTACATCTGTTCTGATGTAAGATATTAAAAAATTATATTGATTGATGTCAGTGCAAAGTCAAAAATAAAAACACAAGCTTCAATATTTGTGATGGGTAATGGGTTAGAGTTGTACACTTTTTGCAAAACCATTCCTTGGCAGAAGTGTTAGACAAAGTTTTTGCTGGAGTACACATTCCGGTGTTTGCAAACTTGCCGTGTTAGAACTTTGATATGAGTACTATTCATTTAATATATATGTTTTTATGAAATCAGATGACAAATGTTATAATTGAGTTCTGAAAAAGTAAGTTTTTTAATGACTCAGTCATCCTGTTTTATGGTGTGTTATTGGCTGGTAATTCATTTCAGGTTCTTGTTAATAATCTTGTAAGCAGTTTTAGTGATTTTCAATTTCTAGCTGCAAACATTTGCACCTGCTTCATGATGCAATCTATCAGTCGAGCTGGAAGCGCAAAACTAATCTGTTATAGATATTAGATTTGTCATAAGCAGTTATCCTTAATGGTATAATATTTTCAAAATATTAATCCCTAGTGAAATACAGTTTAGATTCGTAACGTTTGTGGCGCGAACACTTGCCAATCATATTTTTAATACCAGCCTTCCAAATGCAGCTGGATTAACCTGCGGTGCAAGTTGCGTGATTTATATGTTGGTTTATGACTGATTATTCACCGCACTCTGGTAAACCTTTCTGTACAGACAGCCCTCATTACTCCAGATGGGCTTGAGGAATATCTGGACTACAGTGAAATATTTCTACCATTTACTTCCATTTATCACCTTAGGCCATGCTCCAGAGAATATTTAATTTGATGTACTTTCAAATTAATTTTGAGCCGCTTAAACTTGCATTTAAGACACTAAAGCTTCTTAAAACATTATAGATACAGGGGGCCCCTGTGCATCTTTGAAACATAGCCAAAAATACCACGCTGCCGGAAAGCAGTCACAAAGCCTTGCACGCTCATGGATCATCATCACCATCATTATTTTTATTTGTACCCTTCCTCTCCCCTCTTGCAAATGGCAGTGTACAATTTAAAATAAGTACCGTGCAGATAAAAACATCCAAAAAGTGGAGATTAAAATAAAACTAAAGATAATGGCAATCTTGGATAACATATTACCTCAATATAACCTTCTTCAGAATAGGAAGGGGCCAGGAAACTACTATAAGGACTACAGCTCCCAGAGACCTGCAGCCAGAGGTGGGGTTGGGTGTGCCATGTTTCCAAATTCAGGAGCTGTTTATAAACCACACTAGATTAAGCTCTTTGGAAGAAGTGGTAGGGTGACATTCACCCAAGAGAAAATTGTGCCTTAACCAGGGAACAGGCTACAAAGGACTTCAGACGGTGACAAGTCCTGTAGCTAACAGAGCCTTGCAACATCCAAAGCTTTTGCCAGCAGTCTTCCTGTAGGCCATCTCCCTGTTTAAATAAAGAGTAAGGCCAGAATGTGCTTCCCTTACTCTCCCTGTCTTTCCCTGTCATTGAGCTAACACTCAATGGCGCATAATTTGGTTGAAAATTATTGCAGGAGAGAATCTGGAACTGATATGCGTGAATTTCATAGAGGTCCTACATCTCTCTTTTCTTTATGCACTTGGTCAGTTCACCATGTGACTGAATTATCTGAGGCTCCCTGCAAGCGATCTGAGCATCTTTGATGACTTACGGGGTGCTTGTACTACTGCGCTATGCAAACAGTTTCAACATAGAGTTACACTTACTACAAATTACCTTTCTTCAAATTATCAGATAACCTACGTCCTAAACCCTTCTTTTAAAAAGTGTATTAAATGCAAAAAACCCACTTAGGGTGCATCTGTACTGTAGAAATAATGCTGTTTGACACCACTTTGCTGTGGTTCCATCCTACCAAATCCTGGGATCTGTAGTTTTGTGAGGCACCAACACTCTTTGGCAGAGAAGACTAGAGGCCTTGTGAAAGTACAAACCCCAGGATTTCATAGGATGGAGTTACAGCACTTAAAGTGATCTCAAAATGCTTTATTTCTACAGTGTAGATGCACCCTACATCTCACTTAAGAGAGTCTGTCTCCCTGAACTCGGGTCACATCCAGATGTCTTTTTTAAACAATCTACCCATCTGGTCCCATTTCAGTTGTGTTTTGTGGCAGCTGTCTCAGGTTTTCAGGATGTTCAGTCTCCCCACATTTTTCTCTGGAACAACATTAAAGCTATCAAAAGGATAATTATATAGCACTCTGCGTTCTGTATTTCTGATTGCACTAATAGCAGTATAGCACTGTACCTTGGACCAATCGTCAACAGCTCAACTGTGTCATCCGGCTCTTCTCTCTCTTGTTCAGTTGATACAAAGTGCAGTCACTTAAACATGTCTATAACAACTCTTTCAACTATAGCATGTTCTGGTGCAAGATTCTTTCCAAAATAGTAACACATTTTCGTAATCGCATCTGTTTCGTGGAGTGTAGCCCACATCGTCAGATACATGAAGTGTGTGCAGGGGTTTATGAAAGGGTGTCCCATAAGTAGTAGTCTGTAAAGTGACAAAATAGGATTGATTGTTTTGAGTGCATTAGACTTGAACAATAGGTAGGGTACATGACCATCCTAAAATGTACATAAGATGGCCGTTCTGAGTAAGTGCAAGCAGTAGTAAAGGTCAACAAGCCAAGAAGAGTTTAGAAGGCTTCATATAATAAATAGGCTTTGCAAAATTGCAAGTGCAAGATTATAAACGCCAACCTAAGGATCAGGACATAACCCTGTTTGAAGAGAATTTCCATTATCTGAACAGATGCTTTACTCTTATGATTACATGAAGTGAAAGCATTAAATAGTTTGGAAACTGCTTCATGTCCAAGGAACTCTGGCAATAATATTTTTATTTATCCAGACAAATGTGATCCCTCTTCCATTTTGCCTTTTGCACAGCTCTTTCTAGTAAATCAGATTATGCCATTGCTTTACCTCTGCCTCATGAACCTGCGTTTCAGACATTTCTTTTAGGAAAAGAAGGACTCAGAGCAATACATCATTAAGGATAGTATGTCCTGTGATGCCTGGTAGGCTTTCTTTTCTTCTTCTTCTTTTTTCTTTTTTGAAATATCAGATGGAAGCAGACTTTTCTATTAGAGAAATGGTGGAATGGTATGGATTAAGTGGTTTCAACACTGACAAGTGTGTTATCATTTTCAGGCTGGGAGCGAAGGTGAGCTGAAATGAATCATTGCTGTGGGCGAAAGGGAGGTGGGTTGCATTAACCACGATCTGGAGAGACTTTGACCTCTTCAAACCCAGAAGTACAAAAGAGCTTACCTTGCCTTTACTCCCAGAGTGACTCTCTTTGATGAATCATTAAGAACAGGGTAAGGTTTCTTTCCCCTTTTAATTTCAATCCCTCCGTCTCCTCAAGAGAAAAGACATCATACCAGTTTTTTGAACTATTTACTGTGGCCAAAGCCTTCAGGGCTTTCAGGTTTCTTCTTGCCAAACACCGTCTTTAGGTCACAGCAGGCTACACAATGGTGGCTTTATTTGAAGAAGCAGAAAAAGCACCTGGCTTGTTTCTGTCTCTCTTTTCTGCCTCACCATCAGGTTCTGGGGTTGGTGCATCCTGGAGGATGCAGTTCTCACTGCAGTTTAACTTCTAGGGAAGAAAAATGCCTGGGCTGATGTCCTCAGCAGGTCACAGACTCATCCTCATGATTGGAAGTAGCTGCCTTGAGACTCCCATGAGGGTCATCCAGTTGTTGGGACCATCCAAATGTGGATCTGCTTGCCAGCATGGACAACCATCAGTGCCTCCACTACCATGTCAAGGACAGCCCTAGGCAGACAGACATGCTAGGCATTATGTTTATTTTCAGCTGGAACCATCCTTTCCTGTACACCATCCTTCCCTTTCCTCTCATCACCTGCTAAGTCTCAGGGACAACAATGCAGACTGCATTCTAGTGACACTTGTTAGCTGCCGCATTGCAAGTTGAACATGAGCCAACAGTGCGATGCGGCAGCTAAGAAGGCCAATGCAATTTTAGGCTGCATCAATAGAAGTATAGTGTCTAGATCAAGGGAAGTAATAGTGCCACTGTATTCTGCTTTGGTCAGGCCCCACCTGGAATATTGTGTCCAGTTCTGGGCGCCACAATTCAAAAAGGACATTGAGAAACTGGAACGTGTCCAAAGGAAGGCGACTAAAATGGTGAAAGGTCTGAAAACCATGCCCTATGAGGAACGACTGAGGGAGCTGGGAATGTTTAGCCTGGAGAAAAGAAGGTTAAGATGTGATATGATATTTGAAGGGATGTCACATTGAGGAGGGAGCAAGCTTGTTTTCTGCTGCTCCAGAGACTAGGACCCGGAGCAATGGATGCAAGCTGCAGGAAAAGAGATTCCACCTCAACATTAGGAGGAATTTCCTGACAGTAAGGGCTATTTGACAGTGGAATACACTTCCTAGGAGTGTAGTGGAGTCTCCTTCCTTGGAGGTCTTCAAATGGAGGCTGGATGGCCATCTGTCGGGGATGCTTTGATCTGGATTTCCTGCATGGCAGGGGGTTGGACTGGATGGCCCTTGTGGTCTCTTCCAATTCTATGATTCTATGATTCTATGACTTTGCTGGCCTCATCAGTTGTGGTTTTGCACCTGTCCTGTCATCACTTTCACAGGCTCCCATTAGTTTGGGATCTTCTCACCAAAGGTCGAATTCAGTTCCTGCATCTTCAAATGATTTACCTCATAGCTTGGAGGGTATCCCCCCTCTCCCCAAGGCATTAAAGCATCCTTCGCTCTGTGTGCATTGTCAACTATGAAGGCTTGCTCTACATGTGAAGCAATTTCTTGCTTTTCTCTGTGACATTCATGAGAACTGGCATTGGGTTTCCATTAGCCACATTCTTGGGTTCCTGTCCTTCTTAGCTTCACAGGTCCTATCAGTCTCTTTGATACAAGTCTACATCATGTCTCTTTTGGCCTTCATTCAACCTTGAGATTTTTCTTCTTAGTTTGTTCACCCTTTGATTAAACTCTTCTTCAAAGATAACATTAACTCATTTCCCTATCAGATTGCTCTGGCTTGGGATCCACATTTGGTTCTCTGCCAATTTATGGGATGTCCTTTGGAACCTCTGGCTTTGTGTGACTTACGTCTTCCCATATGGAAAAGTGTGTTAAGTGGCCGTCACCTCTGCTAGGAGGGCCAGTGACCTAGAAAATGACACCAATTTCACAAAGACAAGGTAGTCATATTTCTGGAAGTTAATTTCGTCTAGAAAGTGACTTCATTTTTTCATTTGTCTCAGCAACCTTTCACTTTCAAGTCCTAGATTGCATAGCCAATGGTAAGTTATCGTCAGCCTAATTCTAGAATTGGCCCATAGTCTGCATATTTCTTATCCCTAAAATGGTTTCCCTTTCTTTCTTGGACCTGAGTCTGCTTGCAGCTGTTCCTCTGTATTTGAAAAAGAATAAGTAACTTGAGAAGTAGTCTGAAAACAAGGGAAGAGTTATTTGCTGCCTTAACTGGGGCACACCTGGACATTTTTACTGGGATGGATTTATGCTGGGTTGTGTCTCTCGGTTAAAATGGTGGGGGCGAGGTTTGATTAAATGTTTCTTTATGCCTTGCTGTTGTAATCCCAAAGTAATTCTCAGAGATTGATTTGTGAAACATTCTGAATCAATTAGGCCTTTAATCAGTGAGCAGCAAACTTCAGATGGCCTCTGGACTGATGTTACCGTCTCCAACTGAAGGGAACCTAAGCAGGGGAAAACAGGGAAACAGTTCAAGAGGTGTAATTATCTTCCCTGATTACTGAATTAGAAGAGCTTGTATTTATTTCACTTTATGGGGGGAAAGGGGGAAATCTCCTTTTGAAAAACACGAGCTCCATCAATGCTGCATGCAGACATTCAATAACTGCCTTTGCAATTGAAAGAGTTTGCAATGGAAAATACTTGGCTTGGTGCAGAAGCTCTGGAATGTCTCCTCTTTGGGATGAGCCATTGGCGAAATGTTACAAGACAACTCAGGCCACAGTAGGGAAATATTGATTTTAATTTGAAGTCGAAGGCTTTCATGGCCGGCATCCATAGTTTTTTGTGGGTTTTTCGGGCTCTGTGGCCATGTTCTAGAAGAGTTTATTCCTGACGTTTTGCCAGCATCTGTGGCTGGCTGCTTCAAGATGTTGGCAAAACGTCAGGAATAAACTCATCTAGAACATGGCCACAGAGCCTGAAAAACCCACAAAAAACTATTGATTTTAATGATTTCTCCATTACCGTAGGTTTTCCCTACAACTGATTGTCAAAATCAAGAATTATTTAAATAGAGAGAGATGAAAGTTTCATGCAGAAACCACATGATAGATTTCTCAGTTTGCCCTTTGGAAAGGCCTGCAGTCATGATGTCGCATAGTAAGTGTGCAAGTCACACAATGAGAGGTTTCTCTCCCTACTAAGAATATGCAACGTAACGCCCAAATGGTAGTGTGTTTTGAAATTTCAAAGAACATAGTCTTTTAGACTTTCAGCAAAGTCAGATATGAGGTTCACAGCTATAGAAGGTGAAAGAATGCTTCAGAGGACTGTTAAGAATGGATGAACGAATAAGAACGCCTTCAGGAAGAACTGCAAAATATGGTGCTTGCATGGTTTGCTCCCTCCATATATTCAAATGTGTAGTCAGACAAATAGATAGTTTTCAAACTTTAGAAATCCCAGTTCTTATAAAAGACCTGGAGAATGTTGTCGTTGTGTACCTAGTCATTATCAGCTTACAGCAAACCTAAGGCTCATGGGGTTTTTTTGAGCAAGATTTTTCTTAGGAGGAGGTTTTGGTTTTGCCTTCCACTGAGGCTGAGAGAGTGTGACTTGCCCAGGATCACTCAGTGGATTTCCATGTCTGAGTGGATAATTTGAACCCTGGTTTCCAGAGTCCTAGACCAATGCTCAAACCACTACACAATTCTGACTCTCACCTGGAGAATACAATAACATTTTTCTGCTTTGGGTTCCACTGTATTTAAACTAGATAAGATGGATGGCTGCAGTACGGATGTTACAGGTTTCCAGGGCTGGTGAGTAATGTGGTCGTGGGAGAAAGCAGAAGTGGATTGGAAGTAAATTCTTCTTGAATTGCTATTGAATGGAACAGAAAATGGAGCAGTGGCTGCTGGAGACAAGAAATAAATTGTGAACAAAAAGCAGCAAGTTATTTTAGGCTTCAATTTATAAAGGAACAAATCAAAGAGGAGAGAAGGCACCCAGTTTGTAAACAAAAAGGTCTCCCTCCACATCATTTAGTTCCTAAATTTGCCCTGTACAAATTGCATAACACCTTCTCATTAGTAACTACTATGTGCTGTGGTTTATTTACACAATTTGAACTCCATTTCCATTAGTCCATGCAATGTTTAATTCATGGGAGAAAATGCAAAGGCAAACGTCGTATTTTTCTCAGGGTCAATTTCATCAGGTGACTTCAGCAGCTGATCCTTGTCAAGTTGGGCCTGATTTTGTAAGGTGGGCTATTTGTGAATATATCAGCTCAGTCATGTAGTCTGCCTTTCATATGAGATGTTGAAAATAGAATCCCATTTTATCGACATCATTTTTGTTCTTCCATCCAGATGAGTAATGGTTAAAATTTACTGTAATATGCCAATACAGATCTCTCTAGGTCCTAGAACAGCAAGGGCAAAAGAAATGCTCTTGGCGTTAACCTCGGTGATCTAGGATTAACAAGAACAAAATCACTTTAGCAGAACCAAACCCCAGCAGATGACAGGGGACCACTATATTTTATTCATTTGTAACTCATGATGAAAAATATAAATGTCCTTTTGCACAGAACCTGTTCCGCCTGCATCCCTCTTGTTCCTCCCCCCAAAAAAGGCTAAAGCAATAACACTTTTAAAGAAGGGGCAAATCTAGTGTATTCTATACTTATCTCTGAAAACATCGCTTTTGGTTAAAAAGAACAGTAATTTGTACTTTGCCCTTTTCATGGAATTACAAGGCCTTGACAGAGAGATAAATTGTCTGCGTGGACAATTACTAATTTTTAAACTATCACCTTAGATGCTCAGATGGCACAAATCTGTCTCATAACCCACTGCTGCCCCCCCCCCCCCCCCCGATTTTATAAATGTGGTATAATTTTCGGTTTGGTTGTGGAGCTGAATGTTAATCCTGGCATATTTCTCTGCCACAGTAAAGGAATGCTGCTGCATTCCACCCAAAGTTCAGGACAAAATGCCCAGATCTCAGGTGAGTTATAGGTCCTTTGCAATAATTGGAAGGGAATGTAATCAAGTCACCTCCGTATGATTCAGCCGCAGTGATACCTTTTATTGTTTGCTAATGAACAGTAAACAAACTTGTCACTAGCCATTGATTTCGGGGGAATGTGCTGTATAATTTATTCCAATAAACAGCATCATATCTACCAAAGGGAGGTGTCTCTTGATAACACAAGGGTTATTAAATACTGTTGAACAAAACCATCAGTGTAATGCGCTTGGTGAAACTGTCTTACAGAAGAAAAACCAAACTTTATTGCAGCAGAGAGAGTGAAAGCTGCCTCATCAGGGTTGGCCTTACATCACCGCTGACCCCTCATTAAGGGCTTTGCTCTGTAGTTTTGAGGAGCAATTGGAATCGCCATTTATAAATTTCAAACAAAGAAGCTTTAATAGCAGGCCATGGCTTCTGGAACAATTTAGCCCAGCTTGGCTTTGTTTCTTTAAATGTACAAATTGCATATTATGGGCATTAACATATCCCAGGATGCTTTAGAATGTTTGGTTTTTCAGTTAAACAACTCCGTGATGATGATGCCATATCTCTTTCAGTCATGAAATCTAATATTCCTCTGTCTTATGGGGGAAGTCAGAAGCATTCTTTTAAAACCGAATGGACATGCCTTCCCATCCTTAGAAAACCATGGAGGCATACTGTTTAGGGGTTTTGCAGGAAACCTACCCCTCTTTAGTTGTAATACTATGGTTACACTAATGCCATTTTACTCTTTCTTCTGTATCTGGAAAGGCCTCCCTCCCAAGCTGCTTTGGGACCCAATTTTGGGAGAAAAGTGTGGATGATGATGATGATGATGATGATGATGATGATGATGATGTTGTCCTGCTGGAAGAAGATGTGCTTTTCTTATTTGCTTGGTGATGAATATGTGAATTTGCAGCCAATAAATTGCCAATAAAGTATTTATTTCTAATCTCAGTCTGTGCAGAGACATGTATTCTGAGATTAACCAACATCATTTGGCACAATCAACTGCAATCGATCAGAAATGTCTAGCATTCTTCTTCTTCATGGTCTTCATAATTCAAACCATATGGGTTCTTCTGCGCTTAGGCATAGCTGAACCAAACCTAAAAGGCCCTTCCACTTGGTGCGCAAGGCTAAGCGCAGTTCCCACCTTTTCTGACAGTTCCTTTTTTCTCAAGAAATGCATGCAGCGCAGACATAACTTTCCTTTCATTGATGGACATTCTTGCTCTCTCTCCTGCCTTGTTGAGATTTACTTTGTAGGGAAGTGTAAACAGGCCTTTTACAGTCGGATAACCCATCTGAAGGCTTTCTCCTTGGGAAAAAAAACAATTAAGGTTTAAGATTCTACAGCCTGGTCTCTGTTTTTCAAGCCTTCTCTCCTGGGCATGTGCTCTTGCCCTGCTCCGTCTATTGTGTTCCAGTGTCTGGACTTGGTGACAGCATCTCAAGTAGAGTAGGATCTCCAACCATCCATAAATTCATCAGCTCCCAGACTAACTGAAATAGTTTTAGTACTGATCTTGACACCAGCAGTTAATATGAAGAAACTTCACAGACACCTCTTATTCAGTCTCTGTTGGACATTGGCTGTTTTGGCCTGATAAGAAAAGAATAAGAAAGAGCAAAAGAGGTGCTGGCCAAGCGCATCAAGGGCTGCATGCTGGCAACATCAGTGGTCCTTTGGACTCTGGTGCTGCCCACTGGAGGTATATACAGCAATTAATTCCTAAACATGGAATTAATGTAGTCTTTGAGCCAAAATGTACAGTGTCACATATAATACACACACATAAGAACATGCACTCACTGAGACTTAAAGCTGCTAGACTTAACCAGTCTTAACCTCACAAATCTGAGAAACGGAACCCATAGTGCTAACCTGCAGATATTGTCAAGATGCAATCTTGGTCAAATGAGACTGAAACCGTATTAATAAGCAACTTCAAGAAGTAAATCGTGGTGCTTTTTACTCTGCTGACTCTGCTTTTTATGTCAGTTTCTTGCAAAGATTTCCGAACGTGGACACTACATTTATAGTGTAATTTTAAAGACGGACACCTAGCTCCCAGATGCTGGAGCTTAAAAATAAATTGAAATAAATAAATTCTCTTTTGCACATTTTTATGCGCTTCTATTGATGGTCAGGTATATGTTCACCATTAAATGAATTTATGTTCTACAGTGAATTACAGAAGATAAAATCATTTTAGGACTTTTTACACAATAAAGCCCGAGAGGAATCTGGAAGTCATAAGGTTAGCCATCTAATCCAGAGGTATGAGACTTATGAAGGACACAAGTTATTAGGAGCCATTGGAAATGTAGAGGTGAATGATTTGGACTTGGTTTTAATAGGTCTTGTCCATAGAGCATGTTAATTTAGCTTTAGAGTGTTGCTGACTCCAATTAAGGAATAAGTTGGAATGGAAGAACTTCATATTTCTCCCATTTTATGTTGTTATACCATGCCAGTAATATGTGAACTCAGAAATCATACTTGTTTAACTTGATTAGATTGGTTGTTAAAGAGATTTACCTTAGAATTTGCTGTCAAGACACTGTATCATATGAAGCAACAGCGAAATTGTTTACTTTACATCTGACAACTCAGTGTTTAATGATTTCTTGATCAGTGATACAGTTTGAAACACTATCGTAATTGTATAAATGCAGACATCAAAAATGTAATGATATATTTTAAGATACAGGGAAATGTTTGGAGACACAAGCCGAAAGACACAGAAATCCACTGTTTATCATCACTTATGGCCTTACTAGTGGCAGCGCTGTTGCGGACGGTTTCATATCAGTCATGCGATGACAGCCAATTTAAACTTTTCCTTAGTGGTTTGACTGTTGCTTGGGTTTTCAGAGAACAGCAATAGCAGTAGCAAATATATTTCTATATCCCTTATCAGTGCGCTAAAGGACTCCCTAGGGTTTACAATGTGTAAACCAATTGCCCCCAGCAGGCTGGGTACTCATTTCAGTGACTAGCTTTGCTCTAAGTTGTGGACACAGTTAGAAATGACAGCTCTTGAAGTTTTCTTGAGTGAATAACCACTAAGGCAACCTAGAAGTAATCTAGACTAAAGGTAAAGGTAAAGGTAAAGGATGCTAAACTGAGTCGAGCCTGAGCCCCCGGCTGATATTGAATTCACAACCTTTTTGAGAAGATCACATAGGATCGATTTGACATGAGATTTTCAATGCTTAGGGGGGTCATGTAGGGTTGACCAGAGCTCTGGTGCCACAACAAACTAAAATTCCCAGAATTCCATAGCAGGAGGAGGCCGCCACTGTGGCAAAGGAGAAGGGTGAATGATCCCTTTTGTCTGCCGTTCCCCTATTAGCTCATCCGCACCAGGTGACACCTGAGGAGGGGACACTACTACTAAGAAGCACTGATGTAGGCTAACTATGTAGAGAGTATGGGCAGGAAATGCAAGTACATGACAATTAGATTACATTGAGAGTGCTTATCACTGCATGAAAAAAAATCTAAAGTGCTGACAAACAGTGGCATCACCACGTTTGGTGTCACCTAGTGCAGTGACTGCAAGCAATGAGGGCACCTTTGTGCCCCTTGAGATGCATTCCCCCTGTGCCTTCAAACCAAGCTC
The DNA here is from genome assembly GCF_019175285.1 of Sceloporus undulatus. Classification (NCBI taxonomy): domain Eukaryota; kingdom Metazoa; phylum Chordata; class Lepidosauria; order Squamata; family Phrynosomatidae; genus Sceloporus; species Sceloporus undulatus. The sequence continues at coordinate 27,152,283 of NC_056529.1, forward strand.
ACAGAATAGAGAGACTCTCTCTTCAGTCACAGTTACTGTCAACAAGTGGGAGTGTGTCTCTTTGCCCCCTGAATCTGGCTGGAAGACATGGGGCACATGGGATGTGGCTCAAGGGATGGAGCGATGTCTTCCCACTTACTGAGCATATTTGTGAAGCAGTGGTGGTACCCCATTTATGGTGTCACCTGGTGCAGTCCACACCCTCCCAATGGCACCTCTGCTGGCAAACACTGTGCCCAAATGTTTTGTAAATCTACAGTTTTGCAATTCAATTTCCTCCATTTTCATCTTAGCAAAACGAGTGTAAATCCAACCTTATTTCTTTACTTTTTGAAATCATGCCAGGAAGGTGGTGGTGGTGGGGCATTCGTCTGTATATTCTATTTAGAACACTATTCTACATGTTCAAAATTCAGAATGAATCGCTTCTGACACAATCAAAATGAATGTTTTAAATGGGTGACTCCCATTATTTTCCTGATGCATCAGGAGACTGTGTCTAGTCAGGAATACATTCTTTTAATGTTATAAGCTTCCATTCAGTCATTTCTACTGTTCATTTTACATTCCCAGAATTATAATCAGATGTGAGCATTATAGATGAGGTGTTGGAGGAAAACGTGCGCGTGCGTGTTTCTGTGTTGGGATAACCCTGTATGACATGGTGTTTTATCAGTATGGTGTCTTGCCCTGAAAACACCTCAAATGCCCCCAATTGCTTTGCTTTAGTAACTGATGATGAAGAAGCTGATACCAAGGAGCAAATCCCCCCATTCCTACTCATATAAGTACTGTTCCACCAAAAGGACAGGCTTGCCCTTGTGTACCCAGTCTTGCAGAGCCAAGTCCCATCATGGAAGCAGAGGTCCAAGGCAGCAGCAAAACCAGCAGTCTTTTCCTCCTACAGCCCCCAGTCTTCAGGGTCCTCTCTCTTTCTGCTCAGGTTCCATCATGAACTCTGGAACTTTAATTTGACCTAGCGGAATCTAGGATGCAGTGGATCAAGTGGTTAAGATGCTGACTGTGTTGTTTGCAAGATCGGCAGATTAGCAATTTGAGACCTGTGCTGCATGATGGGGTGAGCGCCTATCACTAGTCCCAGCTTCTGCCAACCTAGCAGTTCAAAAGCATGCAAATGCAAGTGGATAAATAGGTACCACTCTGGTGGGAAGGTAAACAGTGTTCTGTGCATTAATGCTGGCCAAATGATCACAGAGTAGTCTCTGACAACTCTGGCTCTTTGGTTTAGTAATGGAGGTGAGCACTGCCCCTTGACAACCTTGTCAGTGGGGAATACCTTTACCTTTACCTTTAGTCTAGGAGATTACTTCTAGGTTGCCTTAGTGGTTATTCGCTCAAGAAAACCTCAAGAGCTGTCATTTCTAACTGTGTCCACAACTTAGAGCAAAGCTAGAGTTTATATACCTAGCTTACCATCACAATGAATGGTATGAAGCTCCAGGTGTTGGCTATCCCAGAAGGATCAGTTTGGTAGAGACACAGCTGGGATCAGATTGGGTTCCAGCTTCTGAAGCTGTTTTCATGGGTGTCACGGGTCAGTGCTAGCTGACATCTACAGGACAAAGGTGAAGACCTGTGAAACCTTTTAGTCCAAGAGGCACAGTCCTGGTCTTGTTGAATCAATACCTTTCAACCTTATGGTTGTTGTCTGTGGCTAATCTACCATATTTCTTCTTCTTCCCTCCCCACCCTTCCTTCTTAAGCAAACACTGCCATGCTTGAAGTGCTTTTCCAGCTTGTAGGGGGAAAATAGTTATAGCTTGGGATGGAGCAGAATGGTGTTCTGATTAACGTGATTAAAAGCGTATACAGCATGCATAATTAACCTTTGTACTGGGCTGTCATGGGGAGCTGATGCATTTTGCCGATAGTGTGCCTACCGACGGCAGCGAGCGTATGCTCCGTGGCCATTTTTCCCCCTCTCAAGAATTTTCATCACATGAGATAAAGAGTCGGCCGGGGGCTGGGGAGGCATCAAGGCGGTATTAATCCTCTCAATGGCTTTCTAATTTCCCCACTCTTTTTGCTGCTCATAATCAAGAGAAAAAGAAGGCTGCCTTAATCCTGGATGCCAAGGTCAATCACTCTTGACCCCTTTTGATATTAAGGATGTCATAATTATGAAAAGATTACTTAATGAACACAATGTTCCCTTTAATAATTGTGGCAAGGGAAGTGGAGAGACTGTATTTTATGCAGGTTTGCTTCTGGAAAAACAAAGCAAAGGCTCATTTCAGGCAGGAAAAGGGAAGCTGTTGGTTTTGCCTGCGGAGGCTAAGCTGGAGGAAATATTGTTGTGACTCTTTAACAGTTGGTCAAGCAGCGGGGAGGGCGCATTAGCAAAGGTGGAGCTGAAAAATGGACAGGGAAAGCAACGCCAGGGTGGGCAAGAGGAATGGTGGCCAGAAGAGAGGAAAGCGGACCCCCAAATGATCAGCCAGAATATACGAAAGTCAAAAGGTCGTGGCAGACAAGCAAGCAGGAAGGCAACATCGCTTAACATTAGGTCCCCTTGGTGAAATCCTGCCAAAATGATGCACAAGCAGCCAGGTTTTCCCCCCTTAAGTTGTGTACTCCATTATAGAAACATGCTGGGTGATGAGGTTTGTGGAAGGCATGACCTTCTTTACAAAAAGGAGCATGCTTTGTAGAAGGAAGGATGCTGGGGCTCTGGAATCTTGTTGCCCAATTTGATCCTTGATTTTGGATCGGAAATGCTATGCCTGTTCCTGCTTTCTTGTCTGAACAACACATAGGTTTTCATTGGTATATAGAATGCTTAGAAGTTGTGTCGCCCGAATGCTTGGATAATTGCAAATATTTATTGTCCACGTTGCACTATATGCTGCCATTCATCTCCTTAGGAAAGAAAAATAACCAGAAAGAGGAGGAAGGAATGGTTTGACTATCAAGGTGTAAGTGCATGTCTTCAGTTGAAATAGTTCAGACAGCTAACTGTATGTATCCCCTACTATTGATGTCTCAGTTTTGTTTTATTTTTCTAAGTCCTATTCTTTTTCTTGACCTCATTTCATATCAGGTTGTGAGACTTTTCTCCCCCTTCTCACATGGAAATCCATACATATTTTGATATGCACTTTTCCTAAGGTAACACTTTTCAATGCATTTTTGTTAATGAATACGCTTTTATCAGCATTTTTGCTCCTTGACGAAAGGACTTTTGTATGCATTTTGAGTTGCGGGCACTTATTTACGTAATTCAAAAAGAGAAAAACAAAGAAAAGGATCTGCACTTAGAGTTTAAAAATTAAAGATGTAAGTAAGCAACCTTTTGTGAATAATCTCATAGACCACAAATAGGATTTCCCCCCTAAAGCAATTAATATGCATTTCCGTTCTTTTCTGTACCTTTAACTGCATTCCCAGCTACAGTGACTAGTGAGGATGCTCAACGTTTCATATTAATAAGGAGCAGCTTCTATGGGCTGGTCCTCAATAAAAACTTGGGGGAAGCTCCAACAACAATCCTTTAGTGCTATAAAACCTTAAGTGTTAGAGGTATTAAATATAATCGATAAAACTGTTCCACTTGAACTGGCAAGGAATGCTTTACAAAACTTGTGATTCAAGCTTTATAAACACAAGGGGGGAAAAACTGTACTGATTAACTGTGTTGTTTGTCTGCTATCCACTTTAATTTCAGAAGTATCAGTTCTGGGCCATTTAGTGCCATTCCATCACTAGTGTTGTACCTTGCTATCTAAAGTGTTTGGTTGCTATGTACAGGTTGCAACTGGAAGATACAGGTAGCACCTCAAAAATGCTATCACTGGAGATTTGTCACTTTTATTTAGTATATAACAAATTTCATCCTTGAGATGTAAAGGTTTCGAGAGTCATCCCAATGTTGACATTTCATCTTTAGCATTACTTGCAGCTGCAGTGTTCAGTTCCCAGCAAATATCTGTCATTATAATGGCATTGAGTCCAGTGCATGCCACACTCATTTGTTATGACAATAAAAGGAACATTTTCATTCCTATAAACTCTTTAGCAACATTAAAACAGTTGTCTAGTTATTGTTTTCCCTTATGTCTCTCCTTAGCTGCTATCCCTGTTAAATGCCATTTCCAAGTTCTTTGCTTATACTTCGCTACAGTCTTTTTTTTACAGGTCTTTAGTTCAGTATCTAAAGTCACCTTATGTTATTCTGTGCTTCTATGATTCTTAAGTCATGTATTTTTCTTCTCAGATGATTGTTGAGAAACGTTCTCCATATCAGTATAACACTGAGGCTCACAGTCTGAACAGTTTTAAGCTGGTGGAAGCTCTTCTTGCAATAACTTCACTAATCTCCTTGCCATCTTTTAGGCTTGGATGGCCAGGAAGAACAGAATTAATGTAGTAGTAAAAACTAGTTTACCCCTCAGGTGAGATTACTACATCTAGCAAGGCTATACATGAATATGCACAGCCATCTCAGGTAATCTTACATTATGCCATTATCAAATAGCATCTTTCCAATAGTCTTTCAGACAAATAATGATACTCTGGAAAAGGACATTTTGTCACCTTTGACAGAAGGAAGACGAATGGTATATATTTTTAAAAATATATAATCACAATGATTTTCTCGTATTGGCAATGAGCGCTATTGGTGTCAATGCTGTGATGCCTTATATAATGACTAGTTTATTGGGGAATGGGAAAACCCAGAGAGAGTAATCTACTATAGAGCTATGCAGATCATAAATGCATCAATAAATGGCAGAGGTTGCCTCCCATTCTGGAAGGGAATGATCTCTCCCTTCCTCTGTAGTGAACATAGGGCATGTGTATGTCAGTATCAGTACCAACATGCTGAAAGATCAGTGGCGTCACTAGGATTGTTGTCACCCCATTGCAGTAGCCCATGTTGTCACCTCCCTTTCCACACCCTCTAATGATGCCCTTGTGAAAGATCAAGAGTTGAGGAGAAAAAAATAACCTTTATGACATGAAATCTAAGGCAGAGTACAACAAAGGAAAAGTAGAGTATATCTTATCCTCTTGCTCCAAAGCTGTGCCAGAGAAACAGAGCTGAAGGCAAAGGCAAAGGATGTAACCAGGATTTTGAACTCACTGTTTCTTGCAGTCTCTCTCTGCCTTAACAACACTGAGGATCCAGCATGCCTGCATCCATTACTTTCACTTCTGTGTCTGCCTAGCCAGCCTTCATATTCATGTCATGAGCCACATTTCAGCCTCCCGGGAGAGTGAACTTAATCCACCCAACTCAATTTTAGTATCAATACAAACTTCATTTTCAAGGCACCCAAAGAGAACCTTTTCACATTCAGATATGATTTTTAAACATTTGCTGGATGCCCTGGGCGCTGTGTGTGGAAATGTGCGATAAAACGTTGAAAAACAACTGAGAAAACATTGCAGAAGCACGTGAAATAAAAGCCACGGCAGACCTAAAGGAAAGTGTGGATCACTTTCTGAAAGTCCAAACTTTGCACCCATTAATAGGATTGTACCAACTGGATAATGTTCCTTTTCCCCTGATCATAGATCAGTTTATTAGTTGGCCTTTGGTTGATTCAGTACCGCATTTGTAAATGGAAATGTTAATGATCTACTTCACAGGCCTATTGCAAGGATGTCTGATGTTAGGATTATATCTGTATATTAAATGTGTTGTAGAAAGCATGAGTAAGGACAAGGTTGCAGAGATTGCATCTTAAGACCCATTCCATTTCTCTTTGGCCTAATAGCTCCAATTGAAGTTGCGGTTAAAGATTTTGATCTGTCAGTAAGCTCATATTGCACCTGCTTTGATTTTTTAATTTTATTTCACCATCAAGGATATAATATGTTTTATTATAAGTAGATTAATCTGATGAGAAGACAACTCATATTATCTGTTGCCGTCTAAAGGATTACATGGGAAATCTCCAAACGTGATGGAGTTAATGCTTTTGTAGGAAAAATGCATGATGAATACTGCTTTATTACAAATAGTTTTGACTTTGGCTTTTGAAGAAGGGAAGCATTAATAGGAACGGCCAAGGCTTTGGTTATCTCCTAGGAGTTATGACCAACTGGGTAATGTTGCCTCTGGCTGCTGAGGCCAGTTGCTCAGTAATTCCTAAAAACTGCCCCAGGCCATGGTTGTTGATGCTAATCTCATGCATTTGTTTTGCGATTAGACAAAACAAAAAGAACATGTTCCCATTTCCACACTGAGTCCTTCTTTCTCCAGAGAGCTGCGAATGATCACTCTGAACTGAATACGGTATCATAGAAATCTGGGGATTTTAAAGATAATTACTTGACATTCCAGTTACCAGATGGATTTGTTCCCTCTTCTCACTTATAACCTCCCTTTTGGGGAGGTTTTATTTTTTAAGATGACGAAGGACTACAGTCATTGAAAGAGAACGCTGCCGCACCATAATGGGCTCCAGCAGTTAAATAAATGCAAGGGCCAAGCACAGTTTCTTCCCAGGAAGTGGATGGCGGTGAATCAGTTAAAAGCGCATTATCCAACTAAATGCTTGAAGAGCAAGCTTTGCTTTATCAGAGGGAGGCCTATGGAGGGTGGCTAAGACCATCCATTGCAAGTTGTCATGTTGCTAAAGCAGACATCATTTTGTCGCTCCTGAGCAGATGATGGGAAGATTAGCTCCCACAATGGTAATATGTGCAGAAAAAACACTATACGCTGTGTATAGACGTAAGGTGCAACAAGATCTCTACATACTGATTCTTCAGACCAACATGGCTGTACCTTTGAATTCTATACTCTGTGTGACTTTCTAAGCTACAAATTGCTTGCAACTTAAGGACAGCGATTCTCATACCTCTTCCAAACTGCCGCAATACCTTGACTCTACATTTCTGTAACTTAGTCCTTTATTTTCTTTTCCTTGTCTTACAAGTATCATCTCATATGGCCTTTGGCCCAGCAATGCTCCTGTTTATGACCTTGGCCTCCATGTTAGACTTTGCTGACCCGAGAGTTCATCTTCACGGTCCCAGTAGGCGCTTCTGCCGTTTTGCCCTCTAGCCTTTTATTGTCTCTTCATTGTTCAAACACTTTTTTAGTGGAGCCAGAAAGACTGATTTCTTGCACCAGACGCCCTGGAAAAGTGCTCAACAGATTGCCACCTGTCACTGTGTTTCTGTGGAAGTGATACCAACCTGGATCATCATCAAATATTGATAAATATCCCATAATATAGTAGGTGCTGAACAGATACCTGACTGCAGGCTTACACAACAAGTACACATGATACAAAAGGAGAAGCAGAAAGGAATGGTAGAAGGAAACTTATCAGAAAAATGGCTTAAGATTCAAAAAAGGAAGAGCTAAGTCAGAGGTATAAAATCATATTGAGAGTAAAACAAGGAAATCTGAGAGGGAAGGGGCAAGGGATCCAAGGCAGAGAATTACCAAGAGAGGCAGAATTAAACAAAGGAGAGAGGTCAGAGAAAGAAAGGAATAGATAATGTGTAAGAGGTAAGGAAGAAAGAAGGAGAAAGTAATAGATTTTTCCCGTCAGAGCAACAGGAAATTAAAAATGATGACAAAGGGCTAGATTCACTAAGAGATTTGAAAAGGAGGTGGCAGCAGAGTTTAAATTCCACCTAAGAAGCAAGGCAAAAAAAGTTAAAAGACTGGGAAAGAGAAACAATGCAGCGTGCAAAATAAGTAAACTAAAAAATCTTGAATGTTGACATTAATACTAATAGTAATAAATGGATCTATACTTTATCAAGTTATGACTGCAGTGCTGTACACGCTTACCTTGAATTCAGTGGTTCTTACATCTGGGCAAAGCTAGATACTACTGTTATGTGATTCCAGAAAAGAACAGGTACACTCAAAGAATAAAAGACAATGGGACGGAGCAGACAGGCAGCAAAAAATGGCTCGATACTGCTTTTTTCAAAAGTGGGTCAAAACCCCACTGCCCATACATCCTACTCCCAAAGTGGACTGACCTCATGGCACAGCGTCAAGCCATGCTGTTGGGTAATGTGTGCACAGTTGCACAAAAACTGTTTCACACATAAACCACTGGTGACTTCCAAGTACCTCCCACATTTGCCCAGATGCCATCCCACTGCACCCGTTCTCCTTTGATAAACCACACAGTTGCACATGCAATATTCTGCCAGTACAGGGCATCGATGTGTGAGTGATACATTGGCAAAGCACAATCATGGAGGCCCCCCTTTCACTCCAGGCCCTCCTGTTGGACTGTCTGGTTTGTATATGTTGCAATCCATTGTAGTTGTCACACTTTCATTTCTTTGCTTTGCTGCAGCCCCACACTTGCGTTAGTGCTTTTATATGCAGGCACCTTGATTTGGACTATCCTTTTTGCTCCAGTTTTTAGCCCTTGAGTATGGCTTTGGTCACTTTTGAGGCATGCATCATCTAAACAGCCTGCCTTCAAAGTGTCTGGAAAGCTCTGAATTTTGTCTGTTTGTTTCACTCCAATGTTACCAGTAAGATGGGAAGGAAAAGGGAGCAAAACAGTATATTCTGAGGTAGTTCTGAGTCACCTCAGTGCAAAAAGAAGTGGAGGTTAAAAAATAAACAGGATGAAGAGAGAGCACCATCCACTACAAACAAGACAACAATAAGCAAACTGCAACAAAAGGAGGAACATAAGGATGAGCATAAAGCAATAATCACAGATGAAGGGAAGCACTTTATGAGTTGCAATAAAACCATGAGTTTTCATTTTCCAGGAGTTTTTGTAGACAAAGCATAGGGCATCTTCCTGAATGAAGCAGTAAAATTACAATCACAGATTACTGCTCCCTTCTTTACTCGGCAAAAGTGCACAACAATGACACTTTGTCCAGCATATCATTTCAAAACAATACCAGCAACCCTACAATGGAAATGGCTTAGATAAATTATAGATGAAGAGCCTACTTTATTTAGGGCTTGGATCCAATTTGAGAAGATCTGTATGCATGGGTACGGTGAGCTGATCTTTATGCAGTGCGTGTCGAGTGAAAATTCGGCTTGAAACATGTGGTATAAATAAGTACTGCATTGACATAATTTAAAGAATTTCAGATCAAAGGGAGAAAATGCCCAGGATTCTTGTATCATCTCTTAAAACTGTTTTTAGCTTCATGTACCTACCCTGAGATATGCTGAGCTCAATTTACCTTCTCGGTACATACACAAGAAATCTAAGGTATTCCAGGTAGCATGGATGTGATCTGGAAGCAGAAGTAATGCAAACAAGCAGCATGTGCTTTGAATGCTCCTAGCATCTCTTACAAACACACACACACACACACACACACACACGAACATGTCTGCTGCTTAAAATAAAGAAGTTGCCCATTGCCTTGCAGGGAATCTCTGGCTGCCTGCTCCTTTCTGGACATAACTCAGAATGCTGCACCATTGTGTGCAAAACTGTATTCATGTGTGGATTCCAAAAACAAATGATAGGAAAGGGTTGTGCAGAATATAATGACCAACAGGACATATTAGAACAGTGCTCAAACTGCCATAATATTTTCATGTGAAACTTGGGGCGGTTGGAAATTACAATTGATACAGAAACTGACAGAATTGGCTGAAGACTGGAAGACTGAGAAACTAGAAAGCCACACTTTATGGGTTTGTCCATCCAAGAATTCCAAAACAACATCTTAGAAGCCTAAAACTTATCCTCTCTTTGTCTTTAACTTTTTGTGTTACCATTAAAGTTACCTTACAATCAAGTGATGCTAAGATATTTTTAAAAACCCTATATCTTTAAATGGGAACTGTAAAGATAGCATGGATAGCATTTACAAGCGACACCGTTCAGAATAAAAGCTTGCCAGGTATTAGTTGTAAAAAGTGCAATGGGAGGGGGATTTTAAAGCATGGTTAAGGTCAGTGGCTGTGTTAATAGAGCTCCAGAGATAAAGCCTTCCCCCTTTACATCACTGTGGCTTCCCCAAGAGTTAATACAGGACATGACTAAAGGCAAAATACGACCCACAGCTTTTCTTCTCAGTGTGAAATATATTGAGATTGCTGGCAACCACAAGGGTAATGGCTGGGGGACCCTTTCTACTGTCCAGAAGGCTGCCAAAGACATTTGAGTCAAAGTTACAGGAACAACAGACTTCCATATGTCCTTCAAACAGTTCAGCAGTACAATATTTCTTTAAAAAACAGATCCAATTATTCTTGTTTGCATGCCTCCAATGTAGGCTGAAATCCTGCTGTGCTGCCATTGTATTCATAGTCTGCTTTTCCTCCACAAAGCTCAAGGACCTGGCTTTCATCCAACCAAGCAAGTCCAGAAACTCTGTTCCATAGAGGTGGCTTTTTATGTCCCCCTTTGACAATGTGGCTCTGTTCATTTAATAATGAATTTTATTTATATCCCACCTCTCCCTATGGATCAAGGCGGGTTACAATAGCACAAATACATCAATAAAATACATAATACATACATAACCAACACTACATAATCCCCCATCTCCCTACCTTAAAACAAAAATAGCAACATTATAAAGTACAGATAAAAATTAGTTAAAATAGACACAATTGAAGCAAGGCATCTTGGGGCAGATGGGGGCTATCCATATCAGTGTTACAAGAGGTCAGTCTGGAAAGGCCTGCCGGAAGAGATCCATCTTGACGGCCTTTTTAAAGGCGTCAAGAGTGGTGATCTGTCGGATGTCTTCCAGCAGGTCATTCATGGTTGAGCATACATGGCGTTCTAGAGACAGAAGGTTAACAAATGGAACCTACTTGAAGAATTCAAGAGAAGATGGATGTCGTGGTGCAGTTTTCTGCACTGCACTGAGTAGGGAGATAGAAGAGGGGGGCTTGGAGACGTCTCATTCACAGGGTCCCAATGAGTTGAGATCAACTCAAAGACAGCTAACAACAACAAAGTGTAATTTCTTCGGGGGCAGGATGCATCTCAAACAGATAGAGTTTGCTGAGAGAGCTGTCTCCTGCAGATCCATCAGTGCAGAAGGCTTTTCAGATTCCCTGCCCTGGATGGCATGTTCAGGGCATACAATGCTGGGCCTCCTTCCCACTTACAGATAACTGGTGTGTGATCCAAATTGATGGATTGATTCGACAGCAGAGCATGGTTCCCACAATATTTGCCTCGGTCGCATTTTTTCCTTCTAAAATAATCCGCTTGTGGTACACATTCATGTATGAATCGATTCAAAATGGACCCACTCCAGCCGGCCGAAGGGCAAATTTAAATTGATTCTGATCCGCATCTGGTTCACACTTGTGCAGAATCGATTTATCGAAAACGATGCAGAAAAAATCAGTGTCAAAAGGAAATCTAACAAGTGACTCTCTCCATCTCTAGCAGTTAAAAAACACAAAATTTGAAAAGGAAAATTTAGCTGTCCTTTCATAACAGTACAGATCTGTTTTAGGAAGCAACCTCAGATTGCCTAATGGAAGGGCTGCCCCAATCTCAGTAGCTGATAGTAGAGATCAGCCAGCCGACACTGTCCTTCATGTACACAACACACACACACACACCATTTTCTTCTCTCTTTTAATGAAATGCTAATTAGGAATTTGGCAGCGAATCCCCAACAGAAGGCAGGGAGTCAACTAAGCCATGTTGAAGGAAACAGGCAGAGGCAGGAAGAAGAAGAAGAGGAAGACAGCCATGCCAAGTGGGACAAAAAGGAGGAATCAGACATTTTGACGTGAGAGATAGTTGAGCAATTAAAAAAGTAAAAGACAGATCTAGGGAGGACAAAGTTTAGACCAGTCCTGCAGGTGACAGCAAGCATTTCAGGCTGGTCAATAACTGTGGTTTTGAGTCAGCATGCAAAATTCAGCCCTTGGTCTCAAATTGTCATAACTATAATAAATACATATTATAAAAATATAATAATTAAAATGTAATAAGTAAGAATAAGTGACCGGTAAGCAATTATTGATCAGTCCGAATGCTGGATGCAGAAGCTAGCCAGGGTGCCAGACAGAGACAAATGGGATGCGTAAGAGTCAACCAAGGTAGTGAATTAGATACTGGAGTGTGTTGCTATTTGTTCTACTGCAGCCAGAGAGAGAGCATCTTTAAAAGCTATTAAACTGACTAGCCATGAAAGACCAACGGAGTATTGGTCAGGTGATAACCTTATGGTACCCCAAATTACTTCCTGCAGGCCTGTATTTCTTGCTACCATTGCTACTAGAATGATTTATTGTTTTAATAAATATGCTCTGTGTTATTTTCTCCTGGATTTGAGGACCTGTGACTTTCCATTAAGAGGTCTGGAGAGTTACCTGCAAGCAGTAATGCAGGCTGATTTGGTTCAGTGGGGTTTTATGGGTCCCCTTGTTTGTTGAAATGTAATAATACAAACAATGACAGTGGTAATGTTTGAAGACAAAACCAAAATCATCCATGGATAGCGTCTCCTGTCTTGTATGGGGAAGTTGTACAGTACTTAGAGATTATCGTCTCTCTTGTGATGTGCCACCTTTCAGATAAAATAGGATCCCAATAGCTGATGGTTGTACAGGTAACAGAAATTTTGTAAGCCAACAAACTTAGAGCTGGCATTTCGTAGCATCATAACTAACAGTTCTCCTAGTTCAGTTTTGTTTCTTTTTGGTGTGTGGCACTTTTGCATGTTTTCGGTGCATAATTCTGTTTTGATTCCTCATTGATGCAAGGCTTTAAAAATAATTCTAAAATACACATTATAATTCCTGTATTCCAAAGGAAATATTTAAATGCATATCTTTATATATGTTTAAGAGGCTGAGAACTGTCTCACAAGGTTAGAAGAAACAGAAAAAGCCCATGGTTAACTAAAATTCTGATCCAGTCATTAATCTGAGATATCTGGATGAGATTATTTCCTGTAGCAATGTCTAAATACGGAGTTCTTCAAGGACCTCTGGCTTTCCCTGTGAGTGATATGATTCATGTATGCATTCATGGTATCTAATAGGCTTAATAATTCAGGGCAGTAAAGGGGCTTCTTATGTGGGTGGCAGTCACAGTTTCCCTGTCATGTTTTTGCTTCCTTCAAGCCCAGATAAAGCAAAGTGCTGTAAAGTGTTGTGCCAGAAATAAAATCTGTGTTACGGCTTGACAAGAAAGGGAGCCTGGTTTTATGGAGATATGCCCAGCCTGGGGTTCCTGGGTTGTGTGTATCCATGGAGAATTCAATAAAACTCCAAAAGAGCATCCTAGTTTAAGTAAGACACCGTGTTGCTGTGTCTAGCAGAGTGTGATGTCTCAGATTTTGCCACCTCTGTATCATTTCAGGATTGTTTTGCATTGACTTGTGGGCTGCAACAGCTGTACAGAATAAGACAAAAAGAGATATGAAGCTGGGTGTTGCTGACATATTGATGGCTGTGTAACGCATGGCATTTTCCATTCACTGCAGCGGATCACATGGTATTTAGATACTGAATAAGAGAGCTCATTTCTTTTAAAAGCCTATTAAAATTATAATAGGGAAATTGCCAGTCAGATGAAAGGCCGGTCCCTAGATATAATTTTATAGATTCCTTTTGTTTGGAGGTGGGTAAACACAGGTGACAGAGAAGTGAGAGTGAGAAGAGGGTCAGCAAATAGTGATGGCATCAGGAGAAAGCCAAAATTACTAGCAACATTGGATGAATATTAACTTTGGAAGTTTCAATGGAAAGTCTCTACCTCTGTTTCTTAGTTTAATTTGAATAGAATGCTAAATTAGATAGAATGGCATGAGTTAATCTTTTCAGGTAGGTCAGTATGTCTATGGATATTGTGCCAGCTATATATTCTAGACATGTTGCAAGATGGTTTTGAGAACCTTTAATTTTTCCCCCTCCAAGATAGAGAAGCGTATGAGTTACTGCTTTATAACAGTCTGGCAAATGATCCAAACCCTCGCTTTGATGGGAGTCCCCCCCCCCCTTCGCCACTGAAGCACCTGATTACAAATTTTCGACACAGAAACCTGGCTGTGAACACTCATAGATTAAGCAAGACAGCTCTGTTTCTCGTTTTACTTCATCTTTGCTGTTTGGGCTCCTGGGGCCATCAGCCGCACAATCCCAAAGATTTAGTGGAGAAGTGAAAAACGGAAGCACAGGGAGAATCTCAAAGAAGATGCCTCCAAGATGCAAGCTAGAGGAAAAGGAAGGGGAGGGATATGTTGTGAACTGTGTACCAATTGCAAAGGATCACAGTGGTATTTGTACCCAGAGAGATCAAATCCAGTTTGTTGTTCTGAAATATGTTTGTACAAAGCTGATGCTATACCCACTTTAAACACTTTCATAGTAGCTTTTCTATGGATTATAGGTAAACTAAATGCTCATCCAATGCTACTGTGATATTAACAGCAACCTTAAGGCTTAAGAGTTATAACAAACGAGTGGGATTTTCTGATATAACATAGCATGAAGCTTGCCATGTATGATGTATTAATGCTTTAAAACCCATGAAAAGCCTTTAGGAAAACCATACCTTGCCTCCAGAAAGATCTAGCTATCAAGTTTCTGGATGTCAAATGTCCTGATTTCCAGGATAGATACTCCATTTCCATAGGCTATTGTTATCTTAAAGCAAGATGATAATGTCCATGTAAGATGAAATACAGCGGCCGTTTATTTCTTGCCTACTTTTCTGTTCAGAGAGGGAAAGAGAAAAAAATAAACTTACAAGGTGGCTGATAAGAAGTTAAAGAACAGGAAAAGATAGTAAAATTGACAGCTCATGAAAAATAATCATAAAAATCACAACAGCAACAGCAATGGCAGCAGCAGGTAAATTAAAAGCAAATACAGTACGGAAAACTGGAGACGTATAATGTGTTCCTATAAGGGACGCAAAGCAATAAGAATGGCAGGATCACTTGGGCTAGAATAAACAGAGAAGTGATTTGATTGCCACTGAGCTCTTTAAAAACTTGGTTTTGTTTCTCTTCTTCAGGGCCATGCAGTAGCTGTTTAGCAAATGCTAAATAAGTGCATCATGTTTCTCAGATTAGCTACCCAAGTGTCCCTTTCCCTGTAGCTAAGAGCTGTGCATTGGGGAGTTTTGTGGACAAGCTCTTAGGCACTACTTCCCCACAGGATCTTACAGGTGAGAGGCTTTAAAAACAGACAAGTAAAGCTGATTTTGAAGCAAAGCTTCTATGTGGCTGGATTCAGCCTCCAAATTGGTTGCTCAGGGTAAGAGAAATTGTCTACATTTTTGCAGAACGCTCCCCTATGTCCATACGATTACTGGTTTTCACATCTTGTGGGAAGGTTTTGGGCTTTGTTGTTGTTGTTCCCAGAACAACATAAGCTGCAGTTTTTGAAAAGTGCGCAGGACTTTGAGAAACCATGCAAGAGTTTGAGAGACTTTGTACCTTTGCAGTAAATACCTACAGCTGAAATGTTTCCACTCCGCAAAGGAAACTCTGCCGATTTCTGAGAACGTTCCCACCTTACATTGGTCTTTGGGGAAAGTGCACAAAATGCAAAACTAAATTGCGCACTGTGTCCCTATACAGACGTTACAGGAGCCCCCTCCCATTTCCAACCTGGCGATCGCAACAGATGTGGAAATGCCACACTCTTTGTTAATCCATATTAATTGGGGAAATGGGAGTCGTATCATGGAGGAGCATTTTTCCTTAGTAGTATCAACTGTCAATGAAAATCCCACAGATGTTTTCTAGAGAAAGCATGGGTGTTTTGTCTGCTTTTTGACTCTGATTCACATGTGCACAATATTATCAAGCTATTCTAATCAGACAAAAGGTTTAATTAATGTTTTTCGCACTCAGATATGTTGAGGAGGTTGTTAATCTATCAAAAAGATGTGGTACATTCAATTAAGGCGCCAATAAATGACAGACACAGTTGGTTTGCAGCATGAGTGCTGATGTGCATCCAAATCGTGTCCCTCTGTTTGCATTTGATCTTGCAGATGAGATTATCAACACAAGCAAGTTTAGAGAAATGCGATGGCTATAAATATTTCAGAATTCAAGGCTCTTTTAGCAGTTTAGCTCATATTCCCGGAGGAAATATTCCAAATGCAACTAAATGGTGAAAATAAGTATTTAATGAAACACATAAAAGAGAATAGTAATGGACCAGCTTCCACCTTTGTTTTGGCCATATATGTGGACATGAAGGGGAACATCTAAAAAGCAGTTCACGGAGTGGTCAACATATAGCTATCGATCTGCAGATCAATTCTAACATTCTGTGAGGTTCAAAACACAGTTGCAACACTGAGTCATTTTAATTCTTGCTATATTTTCTTTTATTATGTACTGTAACTCCTTTGATTGCTGTGGCTATAAAACTAGCTTTCACATTAGAAAAATGTTCCGCAGCATTGTTCAGTGAGCCAGGAATAACTTTTATTCCTTATCTTATTCCCCGTTACCTCGCAGAGTATGGATACTGTCATGGGGATGTGGCCTGTCCTTCTTGATGTTTCGACTGTACAAAAACAGGTATAGAAAAAAGAAGAAAACCACTGACCAGAGATAATGGGGAAATTGTGTATACTTTATGGGCAGCTGTGCCTTCATCAAACTACTTTCAGTTCGCTTTAACACTATTGTCTAAGTCAGACCATTGTATATCTATATTCCAATGCTGACCAACTATTAAGCGAAATGAGGCATCCATCTCCAGCAGCAGATCCTGGGGAAGGAAGGTAGGAGTAGCAGTGAGCTATTACGCATCCTACCCTTAAGCTACCTTTTAGTCCTCTGGTCCATTGGATGACACTGTCCAGTTGTTCCTCATCATCTCTATGTCTCACACAAATGGATCTTGTGGTCTTTTGTGTGAATGCACAGATTACCAGTCGAAGAACCACAGTTACCTGTTGTTAGTACCAATACTGTAGCAAGATTGAGCTGTCACTGTGACAGCTTCTGTATGCAGGATTTATTATACATGCAGGCTCATGTATATAATGCAAAGCATTAGATCCCATCCTTCATCTGCTTATAAACCATTCAGGGCAAAGGGAAGAGGCTTGCCATTTCATGCTTTGCTCCAGGCGGCATGACGTCTTGGTTTAAATTGACTGATGGTGTTTCCCATCAGTTGCTGCCTTTTCTTTTTAAATTAGGGCCTCTAATTTAAAATGGTCAGACCACATTGCATAATGCATATAGGCTGCTGCCATACTGTAGAATTAATGCAGTTTGATGCTGCTTTAACTTTCATGGCTCAATCCTGTGGAAGCCTGAGTTATGGCATCTGGTAGCAGCCCTAGTGACGCCACTGGAGCAATCGTTGATTCAAACTAAATGAATACACAAATAAAAGGAGAATCCTGTCAAAATATATCAATGGAACATGGCTATAAATTGTTTTATTAAGCTGTTACTTGATAGTCTTACTATTCTGACATCCTTTTGGTTGCTTTTTATTAAGCACATTTGTTGCCAAGGCCCAGGTTTCTTGTTGCTTTCTGGTGGATTTCATTATACTACTACTACTACTCATGTCTTATATTTTTTTAAAAAGCTAGCTAGAAGATTAAATTGCAAAACTATTGAAATGAATACATCTAATTCCGTAGTCTTAACCTCACCCAAATGAGCATGTACTATGGATTGAGTATATGCTTCAGCAAGCGAGGGTCTATTACCTTCTTGTTCCTTAATAGGTTTTCTCCCCTCTCGATCCTATTAAAAAATGGCTTTCATCACTTGCTACCCTGTGTGTGCTTGTCTTGCACTGTTGTGATGGGAAAGATGCTAAAGAAAATTGCAAAACTGAGCATGTGTTAAACAGCCTGCCATGGCAGCAATCATTGCTGTTTTAAGAAAACCACAACAAAACATTGTGTGCCCGCTATCCACTCCTGCTACTATTGAGCACTAACAGAAGCAGCGACTTTTCCCTATGAATGGTGGCATGTGTTTTAAAGGAGGACAATTGTGGCAGGAGGAGGATGTGACTCTATGTCTAGAGTGCATATACAACATGCAGGATCTTGTGAGTACTGTCTGAGTAGTGCAGGGGAGGGCAAAGTTTGGGCAGCTCCAAAAGCAGCCCCCCTCTCTCTATACACATGCACTCACACACACACATAAACACACAAACAAACAAAATGTCATCACTTCTTAGGGCCAGGAGAGGTCTTTAAAAACCTAAAAAGTAAAGCAGTTGTCTACATCCAGGTTACGTCCTAGTTTTAAAAAGGCTTTTCCTAAGTTTAAAACTGCCAAAGGGGGCATGATAATTTGCCCTTGCATCTAATTGGCATGGATGGGTAAGGTCATTTTTAATGAAAGAAGAGATTAAAAATGGAGTTTTTAATGGTGGGATGCATTTCCCTGATGTCCCATGGAAGACCAGAACAGTCATCCAACTTCTTGTAGTTGCCCAGAGACCCTTCGACATGTCACAGATGAAGACTGGGACATGCGGGGTAAAGCGGCATCAAAGGGTGGTCAAGCTGGCAAAAGTTATTAATAGAGAAACACATACAAATTGGAAGAGACTGCAGCAAGTTTGCTTTTGCCTGAGCCTATTGGGAAGGTCAAGATTTTGCCCCTTGCTCTCCTCTCCCTGCTGCTAAATGCAAACTACTTTTGAACTTTAAACATAGTTTGGAGCAATGGAAGTAAGTTAGGACAAAGGGGAAGAGTGAATAGAGAACAGAGAAGACAAGACAGTTGAATAGTCACTGGAAAAGTAGGACAACCAAGGATTAATTGGGTAAAAACTGGGTTAATTGGATTAAAACTGGGACAATTGGTGTGTATGTATCCATTTATGTTACGGCGACCTAACCTTTTCCTCAAAGAGCCATTGATCAGATACAAAACTAACCAGAGCAGGGATTTTCTGTCTGCTAACTGTTGGTCAAAATATTCAGACATGTACAAACAGCTTTCTTTTATAAAGCATTTCAAGGATATTTCTCTGTTTCGACTTGGTTTTCTATAAATCTCATTAAAATGTGGCCCAAACCTTGTCTGATATTTTGTAAATTTATTCCATTAACCTTTTTTCTGTAAAACACAACCTTTTTGACCCAAGATCAAGCAAGAGACTAAACCTTGGATATGGTTTCTGCATACATGATAGTGTTTTTAGTCAAATGCAATTTATAATAAAGAATAATTGTATTGCTTGTGCGACTGCAAGAAAATTGCAGGACCCCACCGTGTGCAATAAACTCTCCCTGGTTATATTTCTTCTATGAGATACTCAAATGGCTCATAGATTTATTGACCTTTTATACTTGTGAAAGATGGAAAGTCTGGAAGAAAAATAAACAGTCACATTTGCTGTTGCCTTTACTATCAGTTTGTATATTTTGTCTTCTTATTCTCGGAGTACATTTAAAACATCCATCATATATAAAAACTCAGACCTTTGCTGGCTTATTGTATACACAGATTGGGGATTGTATAGTGTTCAGCTAAATGACTATTTTGTTATAGTGTGATTTAAGTGTAATGTTGAAACATTGTTTTATCTTTTGTTCCAGAACACCTCTTTTATTATTTTGATCGGTGATATTGCACAGACTGAGTGAAACTGCATGTGCAGAGAGGTATGGCATGCATTTCCAAATCTTCATTAATGGACCATAAATAGACATGGCCCAGGGACATTTTAAATGAGAGGTTACTATGTGGCTTTCCAATACCAAGGTGATATTTTAGCCTGAGTGGATTTGGAAAAACTAGGTTCCAAACCCTGTAATATAAGGTCAATTTACCTAATTTAGAGACATGGAAAAGGTGGGCCTGGGTGACGAAATAAGGTGAGTCAACCAGGCCAGATGCAAAGTGACAGGTAATCTAGCAATTCGTTTTACTTTATTATGTGTTTCTTTTCCTAAAAGTGATGTGCTAAAAGGAGAAAGACAGACAGATACGATATTTCATGGAAGCTGTCATGGGAAGAACTGGGGATAGATACCTCCCCAGGCCATTTTTCAAAAGGAGGTTTTAAGTCAATGCAAAATCAGTGTTTTAAATCTGAGGTTGGGGAAGGCTTTGAAACAGTTATACCATAGACTTTCTGGAAGACTTTTAGATAGGACTTGTAACGTTGTCATTTTCTACTGAGATCCCACTGATGAATTGATCATCTTAAATGAATGTAACAGAGTCAAGGATTTGCCTTGTCTTATGTTTTTAAATTCTTTATTTCACTTTATTTTTTAAATGTTTGCTGTGGCATAATATCCATCAGTATGAAGGTATACCACGTTTTTAAAAATGTTCCTAATATCTAATCTTAATTGATGTGCTTCTGACATCTCCTGCCAACTAATTCACACAGGAGCTAAGCGAATTATTTATCTTCCTACAGATGTTCTTGCGTTTACATTTGTAATCTGTGTTTGTTCCAAAATGCTTAGAGCAGATTGCAGAGAGCTGCTAACTCAGTTGCCATCCAGTAACCACCCAAAATCATGATGTTGTAGTAGCAACAACCTTTTGCAAAGAACTTTGATCTGGCTTATCTGCCGGAGTCTTGAAAGGCATGTCTTTAATCTCTACAAACCACACTGAAGACATAGGCTTGTCCTTGCTACACTTTGTCAAGAAAAGCAACAACAAAATAGATAAGGAGATGAAATCGGGATGAAAGAAGGTTAAAAATTATAGGGATGTAGATATGCAAGGTTATTGTGAATCTGTGTGCTTTGAGGGAAAGGAGAGAATAGTGACATCTTGTTTACTCCTTTGGGTGCGTTCACACCAGGGCAGTTGCGCCGCGTAAAATGCTTTAGAGCACTAGAACATCAGTAGGCACTTACTAGACTTTAAAAGCCATTTGAAGCACTTGCTAAAGCATCTCCCAAGGTGGTTTTGAGTAAAGTGTTTTTTGGGTTTGGTTTTGCTTTGTTTAAATATAAAGCTTTGTATGTTTAGTGCGGGTCTTGAGTGCACCCAAAATAGACATCCTGGAGGACCCACAATCCCAGGAGACCTGGGCATCATGCACTCAACTGTGGCAGAAAGAAGATGGCTGAAGGTGCCCTCTGTGGGTATTTGTGGTGGTTTTCTCTTTCTCTCCCTTTGTGTGAAGACGCAGTGCACTTGTAAGACATCTGTATTGCAGTAATCTAGTTCAGATGTATCTGGGAGGCTTTCTCAGTAGAGTGATTTTGAGTTTGTCTTCTTTTTCATAGGTTGGCAAGGCAGTGAAAAGCGGATGCCAAGCACCGAGGAAGGAATGGGGGTGCTCTCTTCCTTAACTAAATCTCTCCATCTCTCAATATCCCACCCCTAAACCTTAACTCATTACTTTTAGGCTGCGATTTCAATTAAGCCTCATCTGGCTTTTCCTTCTCACATTCTTGTCTCCTTTCCATCTCTTCTTAATGTAATTAGTGTCCAAGGCAGCTCATCTGCTGCAGTTAATGCTTTGAATTAATCCCCTTTCCCCCCTTCGCCGTCCCTCTATCTCCTTATGTTGAGTTGGCTTGAGGTCCACTTTCTCAATTCTCTAAAGGCTTTCCAGTTTGTTCCTTGTTTGGGAAGATTTTATGATGTTTCCTGCAACTGACTTAGTAAGAAAAGAGGGCATTAAAGGGACCGTATGTGTGGATATAGATAAGAGGTGAGAGTCTAGCAAAAGGGGGGAAGGCTCCTCGGTGTAAAATAACTTGAGTCGCATAAGCGGAAAAGTTATCTTCCATCTAAAGTAAAAGGTTTTCATTTATTTCATATCAGCAACCTAATTTCTTTAGCTATTTTTAAAAGCATTTATTTGATTTGATTAAAAAAGCAAACTCTAAGGCAAAGCCCATGCCTAGCAACGTCATCCGAGAATAATTTCATAATGATTTTTAGCTGTGCGTTTTGTGGTAGACAAATTGACATGATAAAAATGTTACTGCTCCAAAGGAGCTGTTATTGTCTATTGGGTAATTAAAAGCTAAATATAACGTTAAGAATCAATTCATGCAATTTCTGGGCTGGTTTGTTTGTTTGTTTGTTTGTTTGTTTGCTTGTTTTAGCTTTTACAGCTCGGAGCCACTTAGGATTGCGTTTTTTTGTCATTTCGAATGAGGCTATCATGGAACGCAATCCCACACTAATATTTGGACAAACAAGCTGTTAGGGAACGCTTGTATCATTTTCATGTTTCTTCGTGTTCATTTCCCATTCACCAGTGACATTGCTACAATGGCATCTCCATTGGACTACGGATGGTGAAATATAAGATATGTCCCACTTGATTTCTTGTCTCAAAAGACATCCCTAGGAAAAGAAAATCATCCTAAATTGGGCTGCAATATCACTAGAATCAGCACTGTTAAGACGAAGTTTTAAAATGGTATTGGCAAGTAATAAACCAGCAAGAGGACATAGTGGATTTATCTCACTTGCTAGAAATTTAGTCTTCGGCCCTTCATTCATTTGCTCTAGGAGCAAATCTTCCTAATATTTAATCTGAAATTGAACAAAGAGTGAACAAAGTCTAGCCGTATATACTGTGTCTCAACCAGATATACCAAGTTATACCATTTTCCAAAGAGAGCAGGAGTGTAGTTACTTGCACCAAGGTGCAAGTAACAGATGTAAAAGAGGGAAGAAGAATGGTAAAGGATGCAGGATCTCTGCTAAGTCCACCACCAGTTTATTTAACTTAATTGACATTTTTAATATTTATTCAAAGATATAGCCGTGTTAGTCTGTAGAATCAGTATGCAGAGAGATCTTGTAGCACCTTTGAGACTAACTGGAAGAAAGAAGTTGGCAGCGTGAACTTTCATAGACTTCAGTCTGCTTCCCCCAATGCTTTTAGTAGAAGTAGACCGAAGTCTATGAAAGCTCAGGTTGCCTACTTCTTTCTTTCAGTGAGTCTCAAAGGGGCTACAAGATCTCTCTACATCAGTGGTTCCCAACCTGTGGGTCAGGACCCCTTTGGGGGTCGAACGACCCTTTCACAGGGGTCGCCTAAGACCATTGGAAAACACATATTTGCATGTAGCAATGAAAATAATTGTATGGTTGGGGGGTCAGCACAACATGAGGAATTGTATTAAAGGGTCACGACATTAGAAAGGTTGGGAACCACTGCTCTACATGCTGACATTTTAATGTTGCATTTCATTTTTCAAGAAGAAATACGAAATGACTAACCAAGTTGTTGTTTTAATTATGTGAAACATAACTTTAAAACAATGCTAGCTCAGATGCTATAGTTCAGTTCTGCCCTTGTGTGGCAGGCATACAATAGAAACACTCAGTGCCACTGCCCTGAACATAGTGTGCTTGCTCTCTTTGCTCCCGCCTTCTCTTTCTTGCGCTCAACAGGTGACTTCTGTGACATGAAGCCAGTAGATAGTTAGAGCGCCTTCTCAAGGTTGCTGCAGCCTTCATTGCTATTTCAATTGTAAGACTGCAAAAGAGTGGCTTTGCTGTCTAACATATGGATGGGAGTTATAAGATATACATCTCGATTCTTCAATTGTAGCATGCTAAGGCTGTCTTAATCTTTTATATAAATAGCTTAGCTGTAGGTGTTCAGGAACAGTGTTCCAAACAACTCTTAATTGAGCATTTAACATAAAAGATGAGAAGAATGAAAAGTGCAATTGTTGAGGATTGTTCAGAGAAATTGATTCTTTTTTGATGCAAAACCAAAAGCTTTTAAAACATTAACTTTCCTGCTTTGTTTTGGTTTATCTGTTTCTCCAGCACATTCCTGTCATGTACCACCTGCTCTTTATCTCTTCCTTTCCCTTTGCCACAGCACCCCATAATGTACCTTTTTCCAAACTATGTATTAAATAACTAAACTTTAGAATCTAAGCCAAGGCACAAAAAGTTCTTGATAGAATATGAGAGAAAAGAAGCCTTTTATGAAACATTCTTGCTTTCTCTAGTCTCAAGGTTGAAGCCTTTAGCTCAGAAACAGATGTATCTTTTGCCGTCTATGAATTGTCACTTGCTAGCCTGACCCTGGCGCATGAACTCGATTGACTCCATTGCCTGGCGTTCAGTCTTCTGTTTTCTTTTTCATCTAATCATTCAGAAATTTATCATGTCTACAAGGAACTGTGATCTCCTGTTTGGACTAATGGTGAATTTTCTCAGGTCACCATTAGAAATGAACGCAGAAGCGAGGCCTTTCATTCCTTTCCGGCCGCCTTTAGCCGCATAATTGCCTGTGCATATGCAACACTGCAGAGAGAAAGAGAGCGACAAAGGTCAGGAGATCTTTCAATATTGTTAGATTTTTTTAAAACTTTCCTTGTAAATGGTATGGTAAGTCAAGGCAAGTCATAATGGAGAATACAATCAAAAATGTGTGGCGGCACAAACATTCTGATGGGAAATGGGGGAATCTACTGTATTAAAACAGTTTAGAAACTGCCGACAGTGATACCAAAGCAACGTATTCTGTTGCAGCCTGTTCGCTGCTCAAGTTGTCATTGGCAGGGGCTTTGACATTTGAATTTCTGCCGTCATTAAGTGAAGCTATTGCTATTAATATCCAGCCTCCCAAGGTAAACGTGTTTATTCCCGAAACTGGTCACCTAACAATGGCAACAGACCGTTTTTCTTCACTTTCGTGTTTCATATCTTGTTAAGAAGGTTTTACCCACAGAGCGCTAATGAGGCCCTGAGATCTGCAGCTGTACATTTTGATTCTAGCAAGTTTTAAAATGCATATTGTTGATCGTGCTCAAGAAGTCCAGGGAATATAAGCATGTTTCCTAGATTTCACACGACTGGAGAATCCAGGCATAGTCTAGTTCCTTATTCACGGTGTAATATTAGATCAGACATCACTTCTGCTCTGTTAGGTAGAGCAAGGATCAAGGCAAATCCAAAGGCCTGTCTGAATATAAACAGCCTGGGAGCAGCCACCAAGAAGGCCCTCTCATGTCTCTCCATTAGATAGGCCTGTAATAGTGATGGGGCTGAAATAAAGACCTCCCTTGAGGCTGATAAAAGTTGTGCAGTCTCATAGAGAGATACAGATTTTGCAATCTAAACTGATATGTCCAATCACCCAAACGTTTGGCGGATTTCAACCCAGAGTCCCACTGACACATGTCTGTATAGAACTCATCATTCAGTCTTTGTGCAGCAAAACTCACAAGTGTTGCTCAATACGACATGAAAAGCAGAACCCTAAACACATTGGTAGTAGAAAAGCATGGTTAACGCATGTGAAGCCATGCAAGTTTTCCCTTCAGCAAGTTAGACATTATTACACATGGGCTTTATATACGTAATTTAAACATGTGACTCTAGATGTATGTTATCATTGCTCTGTATGAGATGGCCAATTTTTCTGCTTGTTGAACATGCCTATTCATTTCTCATCTCGGTAAACTATTCTAAGATACAGAGATATTTGAGAAACAGATAGAGGAAAACAGGGCTGTTCATAATTTACTCCTTTCCCTTTTCTCCCTCTCTGAGTTTTATGAATTGGTAGACAGTTTGGGTGAGATCACAGATTTCCCCTCCGATTCCACTTTGTAACAGGTTATGGGTGCCAGATGGAATCAAACATGTTTTTTTAGGTCAATGAGGCAGATATTCTCCCTCTTTGGAGCTCCCCCCCCCAAATTAAGTCTGTTGAACACTGATCACATTGTAAATAATGTGGTCAGTAGTTGTGGATCCAGGGTGAGAGCCTGTTTAGCTTTCATGGATTAGTTAATGTTTCATTAAGTGCCGAATTATCCTTTTGCTGATGCCGCTGCAAAACAATTTGCTGATGCTGCTGTTATACCTTTGCAGCTGATTATGTCGAGTGTGTCTGCTTTTATGAATTGGATACTTAGTCCATCTGCTCATGGCTCTGAGAAACAACCGGCCTTCAGAGCTCAGCCTAAAAGTTTTCTGGGAAAATCATAATGCTGCATTTCAACTGTCCTAATATTTTATCTCTAAAGCCCTGTTGCCAGCTTTGCGTTTTCTGTTCTATTGGAGAAGCCTACAGGAGTTTGATTGTTGTTAGTGAAGTGCTTCATCTGTCTGATACCATTGCTTTAGGGTCAACTCTTAGGTGCGAAATCTTGCATGGATTTATGGAGCGATGTGCCCATGTTTAGTTCTTGGTTCGTATTTATAGCAATCTGCATCCCTACTTTTTTTCCTCAGGTTTCCAGGAAAGAGTTTGTGTCTATTGCTTTTTCTGTCATCATTATATTTAATTTATACACTCGGCTGTTTGTGATTCCATATGGCACCTGCTGTTTTTGACACTGGTATAAATCCCGGTAGTTGTTACAGGCAACGCCGAGGACCTTACATGATGTTACATTTCCAAGACATATTTTAAATTTTTTAAAACCCACCATATCCTAGAACTAAACATATGCAACTATCACTTAAGCAGTGGTTTATGTATGGCAATCTTATTGCCCAGGCCTGTATTTGGAGCAAACCTTGAAAGCAAGCTAACCAAGCATATATTTTTTGCAAATGTTAAGTCAAGACTAACAATAACAATAGGCTTGGATAAAAAGAGAGCCACTGTTCTGGTTGCTGGTTACTCAAGCATTTCATCCTTAATACTTGCTTCATCCATAACATTGTTTTTTGGTATTGTTAATTTGTAGGGGATCATTTAGCGTGTAATTGAGGTGTGCGAAAATGTTACATTTTCCCATTCTTATCGTTGTATATTGATGAGATTATAGATACCCAAATCTGTTTACATTTTGAACTGTGATGGCACAATATTCAAGGGATTTACACTGTTTTAGCTTTTAAACCAGTGGAGGCTATTGAGGAGGAGCTGAATACAGCATGCCATGGACTGAACAGAGCCTTCAGCAACACATTCTGGACTCTGAGTACATGAACAACGGTACTATAGTTGTGGTTTCCTCTGTGAAATATTAGACAACACAATATGTAGTTAGTGGGCCATCCTACATCCAAATGAGGAATGCCTAGCTCCCCAGTGAGCAGCTAGATATTTCAGAGTTGAAGAAATTGGACCTGGTGAATTCCAGTACAATTGGAAGCATCTACACCTTCTTGAAACATGTACTGATAAGAAACCCCATTGCTTCTTAGATTTTCATTTCTCAAGTAAAAGACTGTATTATTTTCTGGCTGCAAATGGCCCATTCCTGTCCACTTCAGCTTGGTAGCCATAAGTGTTGCAATCCACATCTGCCAGATCTTCATGGGAGAAGTTGGCACAGTAGCATGGAGGTGAGGCCACTAGAACTTACTCCTGCTATCAAACCCTTTTAATTAAATAGTAACTGAAGTCAGATTTGATGTTTGCACATATTTCTCAAAGATGTTTACTGTTGTCAATGCTACCTATAGGCTTATATAAGTGACCCCTTGGTATCTGCTGAAGTTTGGTTCCAGGTCACCCCATGAATACCAGAATCTGTGAATGGTCAGGTCCCATTAAATAGAATGGCATAGTCAAATGGCGTCCCTTATATAAAATGGCAAAATCAAAGTTTGCTTTTTAGAATATATATGGGCCCGGTCCAAACGGATGGGAAAGGACACCCTCGTCACGTGAGAGGGGCAGCGCTTCTAGACACTCCTCGCACGTGATGAGGGTGTCAAAATGGCAGCACCCTATACAGACAGGCACTGTCATTACAACATGCCAGATGCATAGTGTCTGCACATCATGGCGCCATTGCGACATCACGAGTGCACCATTGGCACTTTGCGCCATAATGGCGTCACAAGAAGAGCCCACTTTTCATGGGTTCTTTTTGGTCCGCGGGGAAGTCCCACGGTCTGGAGGCTGCAGCTTCCCTACGGACCAAAACTAGGCGCCAGGAGACCATCCCACGCCTATATATATATATATATTTTCAAACCGTGGATGGTTTGAAATGGATAAAGAGTCTGTGGATGTGGAGGGCTGACTGTAGTAACCTAACATGATTGGTTTTGTGTGGCTAGAACTTATATCTTTGCTAGCTGCAGCTGATGTGACATCTCACATTCTCCTCTGGTAATGAATTTTCAGCCTCCTCTCTCTCTTTAAGAGATGGAATAAGGACTCCATGCATAATTAGATTAGCTGCTTAAATGTTTAACGTTACTACTTGGCTCTATTTTACATGTTTCACATTCCTACAGATAGACCTTATTATAAAAGGGCAGGGAAACACGAATGGTTTGAAAATAAACTTCTTTCCATGTTTTTTAAAGTTGCTTTATTTGATGATGCTGGCAATGTTTGTTACCAGGCTTCACACTCTGAAGTGAGGACAGACTCCTTGTCATTCTCTGTATCTTTAAACTACATGATAGAAAAATAGCTGAACTTGAGGGGAGGTGTAACCCTTCAGATTTTCAGAGGCAAGAGCCAAGCTTCAACTGCTCGTATGTTTTTCTCCCCCTGAAATCTTCTTATGAGTCCTAATGAGCCAATTGTGATTTGTATCCAACTGCAAGACCTGACAAATGTTTTGGTAAACTATATCTCTGTTTTGAACAAGAGATGAAACACATGAGCAGAGTGCGATGGCTCTGCAAAACACGTGCTGCCTGTAGAAAATAGGAACGCTTGGTAAATAAACCAGAAAACAACCATTCCTTATCATATGTACTGTATAGAGAAGGGATGGTTCTTCTTTGTGGTCTCTATGAATCACACAAAAGGGGTTATCCTGCATCTGCACAAGACATCTTTAGAAACTTCGAGACTGTTACATACGCTTTTTGTCTGTAGCCCTGCCTGCCCTCGGAGCGACCAGCTTTCTTCCCACTTTCTTCCCTCATTTTTGTCCGCTGCAGCAGCAATGTCCCAGGAACATGTCAGAGTTTGATTCTCCTCTCTGACTTTGAGTTCTGTGTTTGACATGGTCTGTCTTGCCTTTTGGTGATTGTTCTTCATTTGCTTTGGTCGTTTTGAAAGAAGTACATAGATTTCTGGTGAAATACCAGAGTTAAACGGCTGCTCGCCTTGCTTTATGTACTAGGCATAGCCTGGTTGTAATACAGGGGTGAGGTTAACAGCTCTACTGTATGAGCAAAGTCTATCAGATACTTCTCGGCAGTTGGGAAACAGCCTGATCGGATAGATCATCAGCTTCTTGTTTCCCACCTTGTCTTGATCCTCTTTGGTTGCGACCCCATGGACTTGTTGGACCAGTTGACCCTCAGGCAATCTTACATGGCACATTCTCCTGCACTGACTCTGAATCCCTCCTGCACAGCCATCCCATGCTTTGTGGGGAGTGAGCAGGATTAGAGACGTGTCTGGCTATGTTTCCGTAGCTAGACATGAAATGATACATGAATGCTGAGATCCATCATTTCATGTGATTAATTTCATTTTGATTAATATGTTCTCTCTAGGCATCTCTAAGTTCTTTGGCACAACTCTGCCAGAGGTTGACCATAGAGGTGTGCTGGAGAACCTAGAAGTTCCTAGAGAAAACACTTCTCTATTTCCTCTATGCACTCAGATGCTTCTCTGATGCCACTTGTTTTCAATGGGGCATCGGATATCCATGGGAGGGAGGGTTCAGAGGCTGTACATTAAGTCTAGGATGGCTTTGCATGCTGTGAAAAGAGGGATAGAGGGAAGAAACAACCTCCACAGTACCCAAGAAATGGCATATACAGGCAAAAGAGAAGTGTATGCATGTGTCAATAACACCAGGCCAACCATTGAGATGCTTCATTGGTGTAATGGCTAATGTCTTGTAATTACTTTTACAAAGGGCCTTTTGACAGGACTGTTTCAAATTGCATGCCACTTTTCTATCAACTTTTAAGGAGGTTCGTTTAAAAAATGGTAAGAAAAATAATGCAAAACCAGTAAGCAAAACCAGTAAGCAATGACTGTATCTACGCTATAATGATTCACAACAATAAAACAGCAATAGCAACACTTTTCAAACACTACAATTGGTAGCAGGATGAACCATTTTTTCAGTCCCTTTCCCTGTTCTTCACCTGTGCTCCTTCTCACAGTTCACTTGGGAGGCTCCGTGTTTGTAGAGCTAATGACAGTTTTAAAAAGGAATAAAATCTCCAGTTGAAACAGCTGAATGCATACAATTTCAGCGCCGCAGGCTGACAGATATCCTTCAGAGTGAACCCTGCTTTCAATCAGTAAAATCTGGTTAGCTTTCTACTTCTCATTACAGGTCCCTGTAACATTTCAAGCTGCCTGTCACAATTTTAATCTGAATCTGAAAGGCATTTTTATAGGTATGAAAGTGGTTCATGTTCCTTCCAGTCTGTTAGGCTTTGTTGAGGTCTATAAGTACTTTTTAAAAACGGAACGGGTTTGATTTTTGGATCTATATATATTAGACTGAAACTGATGCCTTTTCTGTTTCCTTACCTCCTTTAAAAAGCAAAACAAACCCTCAGCTTTTAATATATGTTTATGCGCTTTTCCTTAAGTTATACCCGAAGTATTTTGCTTTAGAAATAAATCTGTATCAAATCAAGATTAGGCTGCATTGACGATTATAAATCTTAGAGCTGCAGCCAAAGTTGGTTTCTGGCAGGTTACTTGGGGTGATATCAAACTCTTTCCTATATTCGCTGAGCACTGTGTTTTTGGTACTGTAAGAGAGAGGATGTATTTCTGTTTATGACAGCTGGGATACGCAGGAAAACCCGGCACATTGCTTTTCTATTTTCTCTGGTTAATCCTTGCAGCCACTCAGGACTCGTTCGTACGACCAAAATGTGAGTTTTGTTCTCAGCAAAGAATGACCACGGAAATATGTGTCCACATAATAAGAGATGGAAGAGCCAAATACTTGTTAGATTGCCTCATCATTATCTTTTAGGATGCAAAGTGGAGTAACTTTTTTTCCTTCCAATTCCTCATATCATGCTTCTGTCCGATGTGCAAATTTACCTTAACTCTTCATGTCGATACAAAGTGGTTCAGAGTAGAAGGATATAGTTTAAGGTAGATCTGATCTGTGGGTTTTGAAAAGACTAAGAGACAACACCTCATATGACTACTGTGTGATTTACTAAAGATGATACAAGGCTTGTTTCTCCTATAATAGCAGTACTCTGGGTGTTGCTCTTTGTTTCGCTTCAGAAACCAAAACATTTCTTAACCCTGTTAATTTAAGCTGCACTAAAACGAATCCTGACTCATGGAGTTGTATCAAGGTCTACACTTGAGGGATGCTTTGTGTCATGTTCAAGACACTTTCTGCACATTTTCCATCTTTGAGCAACTGCAAACAACCTCGTCGTAGAAAACTAGTACATCAGGGAGAAGAAAAGGTTAAAACCGCTCCTTCTGCTTGGCTTTCATTCTGCAGGCAGAGAGGGTTTTCTTAATGAGGGGTGGGACTGCAATTTCACCTGAAGTCTGGAGTGTAATAGTGCAAGAAAGTATTTCCTGGGAGCTTTTGCCGAATGTAAAGCTTGGCTCTAAATGCAGAAATTATGACCATTTTGCACTGCATTTTTGTTGTTATGAAACTCGAAGCACCTGTCTTTCATTAGACCAGGCAGAAGTTTAGCTTCAACCAGGATTTGAGGTTACACCAGGAGGACCATGGATTGCCCTACAACAGAAAGAGTTGTCCAAGTAGCAGGCAATTTAGATATATCCCAACATGAAAGAAAATTCATTAGTACCCAAACTTTAGAGGTATCACAATTAGTTGTGTCTTTAAACAGCACACAGTGGCAGGCACCCTGTTATTGACATACACATGAGTAAGTTGCACTATGCAGGCGGAGCAAATTATTTGCTATACCGCGATGCATACATTCAGTTGATTGTGGCAGGAGCAGAGTTGAGCATATAACAAAGTTGCACCTTGCACCTCCTTGCAGCCACATACTCCTATTTTGCTGCTGCATTGCTGTTCTGCATTGCACATTGTGACTTCACTTTACAATTGTGCATCGCCTGCTACATGTTGCAGTGGGGCATTGTAGTTTGCGCATTGTGCATTGCAAAACTGCAGCCAGTTATTGAGCTGTGTGTTTGCCATTGTTGCTGTTCTGCATGACAGATACATAGTGCTGGTGTAGCATTTCTGTGCATGCGGATATTTACGCTTACGCCGAGGGGATGTTGGACTGCAGCCAATGATGATTTACTGGCTTATTTCTAAGAGTGGTAGATGGTAGTCTCCCATTTGTTTGCCCTTCTCTTACAAACCATTGGGATTGGAGCCAGAAAACACATCTTGTCAAAAGCTCCTTGTAGCCACATACTCCGATTTGGCTGCTGCGCAGGTGGTCTCTGTCTTTCCCTCCTCATGACCTCTTTTTAATAGAAACCAGAAAGTCAGTACAAGATCTCAGAGAGGCTCTGCTCCTGGACCATGTCTTATCTGCAAATGTTAGACAACAAATCTTTCCTCAATGTGAGTAGTAGTACTGGGCAATGAAGAGGCACCTAACAATTTATTGTTAACAATTCAGGTGCTGCCTGCACTACAAAAATCACTTACAACAACAAAAAAGGCCCTGAGTAATAATTTCCTCCTAGCTTTCCTTTTAAAAGGCATGTTTGGCGAATGGCTATATGAACAGTACATAGATAGGTAAATGGAAAAAAACTTATTCCAGTCATCACAAGGGGATATGCTT
>NC_056529.1:27184785-27392819 GCF_019175285.1 Sceloporus undulatus
AATAATAATAATAATAATAATAATAATAATAATAATAATAATAATAATAAATAATAATCTTAGAAAATTAAATGCTTATCCATCTGTGGAACTGTTTTTTGAATGAATCAATGATCACACTTTGTTTAGCTAAACCATTATCTGTTGTTGGGAGAACAGTCTTTGTGTTCCCACACAAACCCCGCTTTCCTTCGTCAGCCAAAGCATCTTTTTCTTCCTCTTGAGTTTCGAGGCAATCTTATAATATAAAATATCCGTATGATTGATAATCACAAAGGCTGTAAAAAAGAGAACTTATTTTTTTGGCTTG
This sequence comes from Sceloporus undulatus, assembly GCF_019175285.1. NCBI lineage: Eukaryota > Metazoa > Chordata > Lepidosauria > Squamata > Phrynosomatidae > Sceloporus > Sceloporus undulatus. Next base: position 27,185,096 of record NC_056529.1, read on the forward strand.
GAAGAACCTCTGCGTTTGTTTTTGTTTGTGTCTTGCTTTCCAGCATTTCTTTTACGGTGGATAAAGATTTACGTGCTCCAGTTGTGACACAGTCTCGCGCTTAAGTTGTATACTATTCCACATTTGCAATTGAATGCATTCTATTTGTTTCTAGTTCTCTTTGGCCTGAATGATTTCATTTTGGTTAAATATGTATTTTTGTGGAAGTAGAGTGGAAATTGCATTTTGGTCTAGTGGGTGGAGAATGCTAACCAATAGACCTCAGTCCTCAATAATCTCTTTCTCAATGTATTATTGTGACAAACCATTCTATATACGTGTTTCTTTTTGTGGTTGGGAAGAGGCAGTGGGACAGCTCCTTGCTTCTCGCTTCAGCTCCTCTTATGAGAAAAGTCTCAGAAAACATCAGAGCTTTGAGAGCCAAGGTAGCAATCTGGATCTGGAAATATATTTCCCATATAACTGTATACCTAGAAGCCAACAATAGTTGACCTTGTTCTTAAAATGCAGCGCTGCCTGTTGCGTGTTTCTTGGAGTGAGCAATGATTTTGGAAGCCAACAGAAAACCACTTTCATCCAGTCTGGTTTCCCAGCCATTGTTCTCTAGTAGCTCCCTTTTATAATCCCAAAAATAACATTGTGGGGGGGGGGGTGTGATGGTGTGACATGCACCATTTGAGCATTTCTTCAAGTATAAAAACTACTAATTGCAAATAATTACCTCTTCAAAGTATAAGTATGGTTTCTAGAGGTAGTTTGGGATGAGAAACAACTAAGTCGCCAATAGCCCCTTTTGGATTATCTAGATCCTTGGGGTTTGGTTTTGTTAATGTATCTGTCCTTTATAGGGACAGGTTTGTTTTTCAATGCATACAACATGTAGCACAATATTAAGCACTTTATACATCACAAATGGCCATAACAACATCACACTTTAAAACACATTCTCAGCAACCAAAAAGATGCTCCTTTGAGAACTTAACCAATCACAGAATCATACATCTGGAAGGGGACTTATAGGTCACTGAGTTTAGCTCCCTGCTCATTGCAAAATCTCCAGCTAAAGCATCTCCAGCAGTCCAGGCCCTTTTTGAAGACATCCAGGGAAGAAGAGCACCATCTCTCTTAGCATTTGGCTCCATTGCAAAACCACTCTTACTGTCAAGTAGTTAATTTTGCTCAAGAAATCAGGGGCCCTATCCCTCTAATCGTTCCAAAATGTTTATATTCATCCTAATCTAACTTCATATGCTGGCTTTTTGAGTGCCTCAACATGATCTTATTTTCTTTAACTGTTTGAGATTAATTTTGGGAACAGTACAAGCCAGTCATTTGCTCTCGTGTTACTCAGATCCAAATTTCGAGGGAGCTTTGCATCCAGACAAGACAGTTAATCATAAGGTAGATCAGGGGATGAATATTCAGCCTGTGCTGTATGGCTTTATGTTCCTTCTGAAGTATCCAGTTTGCAGCTTGGGAATACTCCTGGACTCAGGGTTTGGTAATGGCCAGCATTGGCTTGTGTACAGCTAAAACTAATGTGCCAATTGTGTCTGCTCTTTGAGATGTCAGATCTGGCTATGATAACGTATATCTCATTACATCTTGTTTGGATTAATGTAACACACATGCCTTTGGAAACTCTTCACAAACTGCAGTAGGTTTAAAATGCTGCAGCCAGGCTGCTGACCAGAACCGGTTACGGGGTACATGTAACTCCCCAGTAGTTTCACTCCTTCCAATCTGGTTTTCAAAATCCTAGTTGTGATCTTGAAAATGATATGCAGCTTGGGTCCAATCTATCTAAAAGATTTCCCTATACAAGCAAGCCCCAGTTTTAATATCTCTGGGGGAATGCTTTCTCTCAGTCCCACTGTCATCACAGGCTTCTTTAGCGAGGACCATACTCTAACATTTCCTAGATACCACAGTAAGATGTGAAATAAATACAAAGCTACATCATCACAGAGATTAATCGAGTGCCTGCAAATCTGCTAGTTTTCTATAGCCCTGAAGTAAAATCAAGTCTGGGCCTTCTTTAGAGAACTCAAGATCCAGTTCTAAACTCACTCCCTCATTGAAAGATGGGCTCCACTGAACATGGTACAAATGAGTAGACCAGCAAAGGATTCTGCACTGAGATTTGATCTCCTTTCATGGCCTGGATGTTCATATATGTAGAAATAAATATTAAAAGACAGTATAGAAATACTCTAGACTTTGAAAGCAATCCTTTAGATTTGTACAATTCCCTGTGGATTTCATTGCTCCAGCTAATATCCTTTGATTACTGCCAGATGACATTTGCCAGTCTTGGGCTGTTCTTGTAGATTTGCATGTGAAATATATCATGATTCTTTCGTTTTTCATTCTGTGGCTGAAAGGAGACTGCATTAATGCAAGTTAATTCAGGAGGGGAAGATCTTCATATAGGAGAAAGGATTGTAATTTCTTCACTTCGGTGCTGCTGTACCACTCCTCTATTATCCTTGCAAGGTAATTCAATTTAAGGGCTAAGATGTTTCCAAAATACCTTTCCCATGGCTCTTTGTACCTTTATGTCAGTGTGGAATGTGGTACTAGAACCTCTCTTCTACAGAGTCCATTCTGCCACTGCTCCCTCTAACCAAGCCTATCTGATCTGATTTATGAAAGCTCTCCAAAACCTAACATTGGGCCCAAACAGACAGACCAAAATAAAGCTGCTTTGTGTCACTTTGGAGGTATGCTGTTTAAATGATGCATGCGTCTTAAGAGGCCAAAAGCTGCGCCAAAGTCACGCTCCAAACCTAAGGATTGACATACAAATAAATGCGCAAAAGAGCTCTTTGTCATGAAGAAGAGCTTGGAAAAGTTACATTTGGGGCTACAACGTCCTGAAGCTCCTAGCTGCATGGCAAATGGCAGGGGGATTGTGGGAGCTGTAGTCCAAAGGTAACCTTTCCAATGATTACGGCTATTACAAACAATTACTTTATTGTTCCTGCTCTCTGTTCATTTTATTGTGATATTATCATAGAATCTTAGAGTTGGAAGAGACCATAAGGGCCATCGAAAGGACCTTTCAGTGAAACCATAATCAACATATTGAGAAGAGAGAAATCAGCTTTTTGGCATCCTTATATAGTCACCTAAAAACTGATGCTGTTTTTATACGTGGGCTTTTAGAGCAAGGTTACTAACAGCTTGGCCATCATGCTACAAAATATTACACTAGCGTTGCAGGCAGATACTCCAGCACAGCTGTTCTACAGATGGCTATTGCAGGAGAGGCACACTGACTTATGGTTAGACAGGGAAAATGTTTTTCACCTGAGTAAAGAGATCAACCAGCAGCTGTTTTTACCACACGTGTTTGCTGTAGTTAGGCTGTCGTTGAAGCTGATGCAATTTCACATGCGTTTTTATCCCAAAGTGTCTCCTCACCCTTAAAATATCTCTTTCCAAGTTCATTCTCCAAGATTTGCTTTCCTTCATCGCACCTCATTTTCCTTAGGTCAAGTAACAGGCAAATGAAAATGCGTGTTCTTAGTTATTTCCCATCTATTGCAAAATGGAGGCCTGCTAGAAATAGGATTTTGAGGGGGGGGGGATAAATAAACAGCCCAACAGTTTGTCTTGATATTACAGTCGCATTTTTTCCATTCAAATGTGACAAAGTCCAGCAGATAATATGATGATTTTTTTTTAAAATGTAATGTTGTAATGAAAGACTTTATGCCTAAAATGGTCCCACCCTCATCATAAATCTTGGCAAAGGGCTAACCAAATAAGGGGGATATCCTTCCAGTCAATAAAAGGCAGTGCCATATTCTGCTCTTGAGCATCACTAAGAAGCATGGATTTATATTTATATGAGTGTTTTCAGCTTTTATTTTGGAATGCCCTACATTTTTCTCGGATGTCCTGCATTTTGTGGTGCCTTGCCCTCCTTTGCTGTGACGACATCCGGTCACCTTGCGTCCTTTGGAGTCTAACCAAGGTGTGTGAAACATCCTGGTGTTTCATATAAATGTGTCACCTTATCACAGGGATGCTGCATTTCAATAATGAAAACATATCTGAAATGTATTGCTACTTGTGTGGGATTTTGAAGTGTCTATCAGACATGCAAACGGATTCAGGAGAGACTGTTCTGTCTCATGCACCGAAAAATCTAAGCCCTTGATCTTTGCCTCCCGACTTCTATGTACAGAGAGGCTGCTTTTAAATAATTTTTCTGCATCGTCTCGCAAAACCGGCCCACTCCTTCCTCCTGAGAGAATACTATCTTTGCGCACGTTGACAAGGATGTTTCTCTTGCTTTAGTATGTCATAAAAATGTACAGCCCTCCTCAGCATCAGTTCCACTGATCAGCTTTTTTGGAATTCATTCTGAAATACAGGCTGTCGTGTTGAAATTTCCGTCATTAAAAGAAGCAAATGTTATTTTCGCTTTGCTGGCTGGGCAAATGGATTTAAACTAACTGGCTCCTCCTGGTGGCTGTCAAGGGCTGGATATAATGCCTGCAGCTCAGCTGAGCAACTTCGAAGGACTATTTTAGGGTTAGGAAAGCTGTGGCCATCCAGATGCATTTGGATTCCAGGTCCCATTGGTCTCAGCCAGACTGACAAAAGATAAGAGAGAGCAATGGGAGTTGTAGCTCATCCGCATCTGGAGCCAATTTATATCATTGCCCAGTTATAGTTCTCACTCCCTTGGATAAGATTACGCATTCCTGCCATCCAGATTTTATATGAAAACCATTGAAAAAATGTATATGAAAAGCTACCTGAGTGTTCTTTGGATAAAATGTCTCACAGCTATATAAAAAAAAAGCCAAGATAAAAGCTCTGATGTGTTGGATGCTCCGTTTCTTTGCCCAAAAGAGCCCCTCGCTGCGCATTGGGGGAAGGTCAGGTCAGTGACAGAGTCTGAACTCCCAAATTGCTCTTTGAGCACAAAGAGTTGTCAGAAGGCAAGTTCAGAGTAGAGAACAAAAAGCCTGCCTGCTTTTGAGCTGAGCACTGAGCTGCAACTGGGAAGCTATATAATAATGTGTTGCCTTAATTTCCACAACACGACAGTGCATAGGATTTGTTCCAAAACGGCCTTGAAGTAGATGCGAACATGTTTTTTAAAAAAACAAGGGCCACGGTAGAGACTATTGCTTTGCCGAAAGAGGGGAAATGTTGCAAAGCTGCGTTTTGATTCATTTGAATATAGGTACAGTAATTCAAACTTTGGCCTAAATATACCTTAAAGGCACCCAATCCCATCTGTTTTTGGAAGCTATGCACAGTCAGCCTTGGCTAGTACTTGAAGGAGTGACCACCAATGAATAGCAGGACCTATAGGCTGCATTTCACAGGAAAGAACAGAAAGACGTGTAGCTAAAAGCACCGAACATAGTGGAACAAAGGAAGGGCTATGGAGGTTGGAGCATTTAAGAATGAAACATTTATTAAACAGGGAACAGCTTTGTGCTAACAACAGACCATACATTCTGGTACCTCTCTAAAGGATCTTGGTCACGACAGATCTAACTGATGGATGCAACATTCCTGGCTCATCTTCCTGGTTTGTATTGCGTGATAACTTCAGACATTGCTCCATTTGAAGACTAAGCTTTTGGGTTTCCCTTTTGGATTGCCATTTGGAAGTCTTGCTTAACTCTATTTCATTTTGATTGGTCTGACTCCACTACTATATCATTCTTGCTGCTGAGCCATGCACACACCCTCCCCAAGGGAGTCTCCCATGTTTTGTGGTGTCCTATACTTTCTCTTGGGGACTTGGACTCATGTTTCCTCTATCAGACCTCTTGGATCCTTTTACAGTTGTGTGATGGAGTTAGACTTTCAGTCCGCAATACAACTGCAGTGATGGAAACACCTCATTTGCTGCATTTTCACACCTCACTTAGCTAGTCAAGGTAGAGTAACCCTGCCTGGCTGGCGTGGGAGAAACAATCAGCATTATTCCATTTCATTAGAGAATGAGGCTCATTGGAAAAATGAAATGGCGAGATAGTTTTAAAACCACGTGGGAAGCCACAAAAGCTGCTGGGAAATCCTCTCATGACTAGAGATTCCCAAACTGTGTCATAGGATGTGGCTGAAGGAACACACACACACGCACAACCTTGTCGGTCAGGTCTGCCAGACTTTCATTTCATGTGCAGTTGAGTAGGCTGGTGAAGCTTTAGCAAGAACAAAGAGACGAAAGCCACAGAAAAAGCTTCACTGGCTTAGCACCTGGACCTCAGATGTTCTCTTCTGTATCAGGATCAGAGCCAGTGGTGGTTCAGGGCCAGGCAGGAGGCTCCAGCAAGAGAGAGGCTTCAAAGAAGGACCAGGGACGGCTCAGATTGGAGACAGACACACAAAGCAGACTCACCGGCTGCTTTAGCAGCAAAGGTTTTAAATGGGGCAGGAGCTCAGTCAAGGTGGCAGACTTCACATACAGTGGGAAAGCCTGGCCAGGAGAGATGCTAGTCTTCCTTTGTTTTGTTCCTATGCCCAAGAATGAACAATTTCAGCCATTTTCTGATTGCACCAGGATAGCCAGTTTGGTATGGAGAGCCCTTGGTATCCGTTGGGGTTTGGTTCCAGGACCACTTGTGAGTAACAACATCTGTGGATGCTGAAATCCCATTAAATACAGTGGCATAGTCAAACAGTGTCCCTTCTATAAAATGGCAAAACCAAGGTTTGCTTTTTGGAATTCACATATATGTTCTAATATTTTCAAGACATGGATGGTTGAATCTATGGATAAAGAATCTGTGAATCTTGACCGCTGACTGTACAGTGATTTAAGCTGTAAACTATGACTTTGGAGATCAAATTTTGAAGCCCCGCTCAGGCATGGAAACCCACTGGGTAAGCTTAGACAAGTGACATTCTCTCAGCCTCTGAGGAAAGTGAAGGCAAACGCTTTCTGAACAAATCTTGGCAAGGAGACCCCATGATAGGTTCACTTTACTGTGTCTGGCAGTAATTTTGCATACCGAGACATAGTTGCAGAACAGGTCTGTACAGTTTTTTTCTGCACAGAAGAACCAAAAATTCATTAATTTAATGAGCATTTTCTCAAGTTCTTTTTTTTTTAAACCCATCTATCAACTATTTATCTTTCATGACCCATTTAAGCCGATGTGGGCATAGTTAAGTCTCGAGTCTATCATTGATAAAACTATGACCAGCAGCTGTTTGTGCAAATTGTCTTTCTCCCCTCACCTTCCCACCCCCCAAAATACCTGCTACTACATTGCCTCATTATAAAGCTTTTTCCAGAAATGTGAACTGTTCCACATTAGTTCCATGTCCGCTAATCACTATTTCCTCAATTGATGTCCTACAGGCCAATCACAAAGCATTTTGATGAGTTTAATATAATTGAACAATGCAACATATTATACGCCATTTAGTGGCCTAAGCACATTAGTCCTCCATTAGATAAAAAGCCCGTGTTATTGTAGTGTTATGTCAGGATTCAAAGGAAACATATTAGGTCTTGATCAGCATCATCTTAACCTCCCATGTTCGGAAACCATTATGAAATGACTAATTTTGCTAATAGGCTTCTTCTGGGACACAGTGTGAATAAAAATGAAATAAGCATGAATGCTACTCACCATTGTTCCTTTTGCAATTAGTAATAAGCAGCAAATGAAGCCCAGCCTATATCTGCCTCTTTTCAGACACAGTCAAACCACCCTAGTTCTTATGTTTTATCTATTTATTGCAAAGGGACTCTCTTCCAGAACGGGTTGTAAAGGTCAGCGCAAGGTCCTCATTTGTTCTTTGGTTCCTTTTGAAACAGTTGCAGAACTGGAAAACAGTGTTCGTGACATGGCAGGTAGAGGTGAGCATTACTGCAAATTAGCACATCTCAGTATTTATGGCTTCATTTTAATCATTCCACTTGCTTAAAGCCAAGAAAAAACTTTCTAATGTTAGGGCCCAGGTGCCAGAGGCTTCATCCGCATTGCAGAAACAATCCGGTTTGACACCAGTGTAACTGCCATGGCTCAATGCTCTGGAATTCTGGGGGTTGTTTTGGCACCAGAGTCATGCCCTCCCTTCAGCTGTCCTTGTAGACCAATATAAGAAGATACCCTTCTTGGACAGACTATGCCCCTGTGACTCTGGCCAAATTGAAACAACAGAGCATGTATTACTCCAGCACTCATGCTACAGGGACATCCATCTCAGCCTTATTTCACCGCTGTTACATAAATACCAGGGACACACCAGTCAGTTTTGCACGTCTTTGCTGCTTTTGGACATTAACCCTGATACAACATGTAATGTTGCCAGATTCTGTACAGCTGCAGTTAAAATTTGCCAGGCAATGATTTCCGCAGTAGGCTAGGACTAATCTTGTCTTGCTGTACTGAAACTGTGTAATCTGAAAGGATATTTTAACCTGTGATTTTTGCCTTCTTTTAATCTGTATTGCCCTTTTATGCCCTATGACTGTAATAAAGATGATGATGGTGATGATGGTGATTCATGTATCTGGGATTACACTGCAGTCACTGAAGAGAGCAAGCATGGTTCATTGGTTTGAGTGTTGGACTAGGGTTTGAATCCTCACTTGGTCATGGATACCAACTGGGTGACTATAGGCAAGTCACACTCTCTCAGTCAAAGCAGAAGGCAATGGCAAACTTCCTCTGAACAAATCCTGCCAAGAAAGCCCCATGACTTCACCACAAGTCAGAAATAACTTCAAGAAAGATAACAACAACAATGTGTATTTTTCTGTAGCCATGTTGTGATTGTGTCCAGTGACCTGTTTCTTTTCACTGAATGTGTAATTTACACGTTACTATTCATCCTCAGTTGCTCTTGGGAAATGGAAAGAGTTTTGTTTGTTTTTAATCTGATGGGTTTGTAGGAGTGAGTCAGATTACAAAAACTGCTATTAACTCAGATTGCTAGCTTTTGCTCTTCCTCCTTTCACCAATGTTAGGCGTGGTCCTAGAGACAAACGTGGCGAGCATCAGCATAAAACATGGTTCCTCTATGGGATGAAAAGCATTTCAACAGATTTGTAATTCATTTGTGACCTGCTGGTATTCTTTGGCTTACTTCTAAAGAGTTGCACCATTACTTGCCCAAGGGCCAGGGCTTGTGAGCGTATGCTGCAGGAGTCTGGTTTGTGTTTCTTGCACCTCAGTTCCTCATGGCTGCAAATGGATATTTTAAATGGTGGATGGCATGGAAAGAAGTTTAGTTTATGGGTAGTCTGGACCAATTCAAAGAATGTCTTTTAAAAATCTCACCAGTTGCACCACAGCAAGCATTCTGGTCTTTATATGTTGCTCTGCGTTTCATCTGCAAAACTGAAACGTCAGTAAAATGCCAGCACTGTGCTATTTGCGATAGTTTGTGCTCATTTTCTGTTTGCCTCGCCCGTAGATCACACTTTAAAACATTTTTTGCAGAATGTCTAACCGAACTAAATATGCCATGAATGTTCTTTCCAACCCTTTGCTATTTCATGATGGATTTTTTTGTGTGTGCTAAGAATTGAAGGATTTGAAGTCTTCCAGTTGCCAGCCGTAAATTGCATCGACTCATAATGGCAGATTTTATAATGCTAAGATGCCTTAATGTATAGTGTTTGATGAGCCAGTTTGGGTTTTCATTGGTTTAGATGTGGTTTAATTCTCTTTCCCCCCTGTAACTCTTTTATTGCAATCTTTATTTTTAGCAGTCTTTTATTATACTCTTTTCATATAGGGAAAACAATTCTGGTGTTTTTTTCCTCCAGATGAAAAACTTGAAGCAAGGCAATAACATATTGGTGTTTTAATTCACTTATGAAATGCATGCATTGATAGCTATAGATAGATATCTATAGATGAATGAAACAAGCCTAAAAAGGCAGCATTTTCCCCCTTGCCACTTATTCCCCCCAATATGTGTCGAGAGTTGCATAAGCTAAATTATTTACAGTTTGTAGACTCACAAAAGAGAAGCAGATTTGGGTTATTTACTTTACTGATAAGGAAAGAGGATTGAAGTTGCTGTGATATGCTGCTTTGTTAATTTTGCATTTGTTCCCTGGTGCATAAAAATCTTTTTAAAGAACGCACTCAAGCCCTGGCAGCCTCTTTTGAAACTGCATGGAAGTAGTAAGATTAAACAAAAACATGAAAAGATCTTTAAAAATATAAGTCAGCAAATGTTTGATAAAAATAAAAGTGCTTGGTAGTGAGGGGGGGAAACCTTCTTTGAGCTCGGTTTATTTGGGCCCTCTTGCATTTTTCTGGGGAGCAACCCTTATGATCTCTTTGCTTCGAGTGATATAGAGCTTCAAGTGCTGAAATAAAAGGCGTTTGCATGGTATCATGAAAGCAACAGAAAATGACTGGACTGGAGAGCTATTCCCTAATGAGAGGAAGATAATCTACTGCAAAGCTGGAAGAACAACGTTTATGTTTTGATGGTGGACGGTGTTCTTCCTGATACTGTACAGAGAGGGTCACTTCTGTGCAGATGTCACATCCCTATGCTACAGATCTCCCCTCTCCCCAATTCCAAGGCATGAGTGGGTTATTTCTTCATTCCTTGAATTTGTTTATTGGATTTATTTCCCACCTTTCTCCAGAGATGGGATTCCAGGTGGCTTATGGTAATTTTAAAAAGACATAAGCTAAAAATATTAGTTTATGGAAGTTAAACAAGAAAAGCAATATTATTTTGAAAAGGTTTAAAAACGAGTGTAGTGGTTTGAGCATTAGGCTATGGGCTGAAACAGACTGGCAGCTTGGAGTGGCCACTCCAGCCCTGGTCAGCCCCCGATCGGTTCAGGACCGCAGTGACCGGACACTAGAGTCCTAAAGCCGGCCACTGCTGCAGGCCTCAATGGGCTGCTGGCAAGGAGGTGATGGGCAAAATAAAGCGGTTTCCAATTGCTTTGATGGAGGGGCATTTAGATGACACATACTGCCTAAAGTGGACAGAAACTGGACTGAAGCCATGCTCCAGGACTAAAAGCTATTGCAAACAGAACCTGCGATAGTCTGGCTTACTGTGGAAGATGCACATCTTTACCCCTGCTATAAATGCCCTAATGCAAGTGCAGGGCTGCAGCAAAGCAAGAAACTTTAACAATTCCAATGGTTGTAATTACAATATACACAAACTAGACAGTCCAACGGGGGCATGGGTGAAGGGGGCAGGTAGAGGGATCCTCCATGAGTGTGCTTTACCAATGTATCACTCACACACTAATGCACTAATGCCCTGTACAGGTGGAGCATCACACATGCAGCCAATCAAAGAGGCAGCCATCTGCTGAGATGGCATCTGGGTGGATGTGGGAGGTACTTGGGGGTTGCCGACAGTGTGTTTGTGCAATGGTGTGCATGCATGGTGGGGGAGGCAACAAAAAAACAACAACCAGTGGCTTGGCTTGACAACATGCCATGCGGTTGGGCCATGAGCATTCGTCCTGCCTTGGGAGTGGATTGTGTGGGTAGCGGGATTTTGACCCACTTTGGGAAACAGCAGGAGGGAGCTTTTTCCTGCCCATCTGTTCTGGGCCTCTGTTTCCCAGTTGCTGTAGGGAAAGAACTTCTCTTACTGGAGGAAGCAGGCTTTACTTCTATATCCCAAAGACCATTATTTTCCCACCAGTAATAGCTGCAGAGAGACCACAGTCTGGTTCTCATTGGCTGATGGCTAGTCAGCTGGACTCTGTTGACAAGTTGGCAGCAAGGTATCCTGAGTTCTGTTGGTTGCAGCAATTGCAGTCAATTGCAGCAGGTTGCTTATCTGCACTTAAGCTAAGATGTATCTGCACTTGCTTAGTGCTTTAACTTGAGAGCTTCTTAGCCTGTGATCCCCAGAGTTTGGATGAACTCCAGAGTGTTCTATGTAATGGGTGCAAACTGTGACTCCCCTCCCCATTTCTTTCTGTTGCTGTGAAAATTGTCTTCATGGTTTATTTTTCTACCAAACTGTTCAAACATGGTGGGGTTGGACAGTAGAGTACTTGTGCTAACTGATAACGGATTGTAGTCTTGTGCCATGCCAAATTCTGAGCTGTAGCAGATCAATGTTGTGACCATGTGTACATTAATTCAGCCAGTGTGTTCTTATCCCTCCATTCCTCCCCACTATGTTGTGTTGTTGGTGCAACTGTAACTGCAAAGCCAGGCCTGAAAAATATTTATGGTAGGCTTACTTTCTTGTTTGTAGGTGCTGACACTTCATCCACTGCTGTGGCTCCGGTTATTATAATTCCTCCACGTAATACAAGTGTGGCAGCTGGAAGTAATGAAGCCATCCTGGAATGTGTGGCCAATGGCAGGTAAGGCAATGTCAAAACACAGTCGTTCTACTTAATTCAAAATGATGATACACAACCGAATGCGCAGGTCGCTTTTTTTTAATCCATATGTGAGAAATATGGATGTAGTTAGGTAAATTTTGCTACTAGCTGCCAGTGAAAGAAGCATGATTTTCTTAATAATTAGCGCTGTTGCCAAACTGAGTTATAATGAAAATAAGACCTGTCATGCGGCTGAATTTTTGTTCGCTTGTTTGGTTTTTTCTTCGTGGATACTATGATACAGGTTCCTTCTTGGTTTGGGAAAGTAGGTTCAAAAAAAATAATTGTCAGTATGATTTATACAGAACGGTGGAAAAATCAGAAACCCAAAGCTGTCTCGGGCATGGTTTGTGACCATAATGATAATAGTATAATAATAACAATGACATGTTTTCTTATGCCACTTTAGTTTACATTTATGTCTTCTTGACCCCTGTGTAAACATTGGGAAGCTCTTGGGGTACCGCAGCAATGTTAAATGACTATTGGGAACCGAAATGCTTTCCTTAATGCTCATTTGAGGTTTTGGTTATCAGTATAGTGTCAGGGAGCATTGTGGGAGAAAGCAAAGGATCTGAAACCTTCCTGGAGCCAATTGATTGTTTCTTCCCTGTGAAAGCAGAGACATAGTTAGTGCAGTCTCTCAGATTGAGTTATGGTGAAACTACCTCCCCTACAGCTTTCCTTCAAGTTGTGTTTATTTTTAGTATCCTTTGCTTAGGCAGACCCAATAATTAGCATTTATCAGTTCCATCGCTATTACAATTAGCGATGCTTTTTCAGCGCCACCGTAGTCGTCCTTTTCCCATTCCTCTGATGCATCTCTCCGCATAAAGACTTTGGAGTTGTGTCAGGATTTATTTCTAAGTGTCCAGTGCTCAGTGCGCCTGCAGTCCTGGAAGAGTTAGGTGAGTCATATGTTCGGTCTGTGTTATTACTGCAGATAACATAATTCACGGGAATAATTGGCATGACTTTTACCCTCGCAGGCCCACTGAGAAATTAAGCGTAGCCTGGAAGAGGAACGGAGTCAAAATAACCAGTGGAGTTAGCAGTTTCGGGAGACGTCTTGCGATTGCCAACCCAACCTCGGCTGACATTGGAATGTACGTCTGTGAGGCACTCTTGAGAGACAGCCCTGTTGAGCCAGAGAGAGCAAAAGCTTTTCTGTCTATCCTGGGTAATTCCGCTTTTTCCTAACATGAGCCTTGAATCAAAGTACAATCGGAAATAGAAGTGGTTATTTTCATATTTCACTGACCTTACAGTTGAACTTCTCTGCTGCGAATGGAACAAAGGAGGTGAAGTAGGGTTATCTTCTAAATTAATTCCGCTGTTCTTCTTTATGAATATAAATTCATCAAGGATATTCTTCCCACTCACATTGATGTTGCACAGATTTTGAAACTGTGATCGTCAAACTGGAAGACACATACTTGGTAAAATGCTAATCAGTCATGGTTTCTAGCTATATCGATCCGATACTCACCGCCACCTTATTCACAGGGAAGATTTTTGAAAAGTGTTTGCACATTTCCTGCTATGTGTGACAGTTTCTAAAGAGGTAACCTTTTAGTCATGATTTGCAAGCATGCACATGCAAGCACATTGGTGGCAAACATTGTAAACAGTGAGGTCAAAGGGAAAATAACTCATTGAAATCCATGAAAGCTCTTGCTAAAATAAATCATTTGGTCTCACAGGTCTCATTGGACACTTGTATTTTTATGCAGGAACTATAGACACTGATATTTTACCCTCTTCCAGGATTTGGCAACAACAGTCTGGATTAAATGTCTTTCATCCCAATTTTTCAGCTGCTTTAAAAATGTCCTTGTTTCCCTCTTCTCCTTCAATTTTCCCCCTTGGTCCTCAGCTTACTTCAGTTGCTGCAAACTGCCTTCAAAGTACAAAAGTAATTTGCATTCTGTTAATTCAAGAGGAAGAGAGGACAGAACTCTGTCCATCCCTGTACACTCAGGCAAAAACAGGCTCTATCCTCCATCTAATGAATGCCCTGAACTTGTCAACCAGCTAGTTTTAAGTTGGACCTGCTATTTCTGTTTCTGTTTGTGTACAATGCAGAAGTCCCACAATGAAACCATAATGAGTCAGAGCTGAAAGGAGATGCTGCTCTCTTGCCTTGTGCCTTGACAGTTCGCCTCCATAGTCTCCCCTGTAGAGTAACACACCAACCTTCTATTCAGACTGTCTTTTTAAACATTTGTTGTTGTAAACTCCTGGCCGTGATTTCTGTTTCTTCTTCATAAGTCACTGTGCCTCAAATGGACAGTTTCAAAGCCTGCAGAGAGCCATGAACAAAACCTCTAGAGCTGAGACTTTTAATGCTAGCCCAGCCTCCCCCTCCACTCCATTGCAACTGCTTAGAAACTGCCAGCGATAGGAACTAACTAATTAAAATCAGTGAAGTTATCAATTAAGTTTCTAACATAAGGAGACAGCTTAATTGGATTGGCTTTAGCTGGACTTTCTGCATAAAATTACTAATTAATGAAACGAGAGATTGCCCTCAAAGTCAACATTTCCCCCCCATTTCCTACCTGGTTCTGTAATCAATGCAAATGGCTGTAGGAATCTGGGTTTATTTTTGTTCCTTATCCTAGTATGGCCATTGAGTTAATTCCAAGGATGATATGTTTTAAACCAAATGTAGCAGGGACAGTTTGTCAGGGGCTGGATTACTTTGCATCCATATGGACCTGTGTTTTCCATTGGACATTGCATAGAGGCACCTCATTTAAGATATTCCTGTATCGCCTCCTAGCCCTTCAGGGCTCCCAAAGTTATGAACAAATAAAAGCAAATAAAACATTACAAAGATACTTTTAAAAAAATTAAAAACACATTTAAATACTTTCTAAAAGCTTTTAAAGGCGGTCTAAGAACAGTCCTAAAATAAACAGAGCAATTTCTCACATTGAGGGCCATTTCAGAGTTCTCATATCTGACCTAGCAGACCAGCCACATGCTCATAGTCCTCCATGCGTATCCTTCATTACACCTCAACAGACATGTTCAGGCATATGTTTCCTTGTGTCATGCAGTTGCTGCAAACTGCCTTCAAAGTACAAAAGTAATTTGCATTCTGTTCTGGCTTGACATGGAATCCAACTCTGCTAAGCTAGCTGCTAGAGACCAAGACAAAGAAGACATTGCTGGCCTGTAACTGTGGTCCTTTGACTTTCACCTCTGAACCTTCTTCCCTGTTGCCCTATTTGCACTTGCAATGCTGGGACTGCAGACCTAAACTGAAGAGAAGATGATAGGACATGCTTAAGCATGCATGATGGAAGATGTGGATGAGGCTCTTCCAAAAGGTCCATAGGTCCTTCTGATCATCGTTGTGTCCAGGATCAGAAACCACCTTTATGAGTGTACAGAAGAACCACAGTTATTCGTGCGCAACCTGTTATTTCACCACCTGCTTTTATGATTTTATGATCTTCTGTCTCTTTCCAAACCGTCTAGAATTAGTTTCAATCCTTAGGAAAGAAAAAAAAGAAGTGGGAGAGAGGAGTGAATCATAGACAGTTCCCAAGTTGCACAAGACATCTCTGCATCCTCTGACCAAACCCACTACTGTATATGCCACAACCACAACCTATTTTACTATTGCCACTTCTTAACAGTATTCTTTTAAAGTTGAGAGTTGGCATTTCTATCACACTCTGAAAATGGAGAATATATTCTCTGGTATATTCAGAGGTCTGGAAACATTTCATGCAAGTCAAGATGTAATTCTTCTTCATTCCTCTACAAAGTTGTGTTACATCTTTCATCGTTGTCTTTTTTTATTATTTAAAAATATACATGGAAAAGTTGAGCTTTAATCTTCTTTGGTTTCTCTCTCTCTGCCTCTCGTTTTGCTTTGTTTTATTTCTTCAAATTATTATCTCTCAGCTCCTTTTCCTTTAAAAGAGCAAGAGCCTATTTCAATTATTTATGATTTTGATTTAAGCCTTTCTTTAGCCCTGCAATTTTATTGTGACTAATTTAATTTTGCTGCTGGGCTGTCAGATCTTGCCTTCTGCCGTATTTCAAGCCACAGTTTCGAATGGCGCAGCCGGTACTTAAGTATAACTCAGATAAAAACAAGCAAACAAACGTTGGAAAGGGACCTTTAAAGTCACATTGCAACTTTGACTGGTAGCCTGGATGCACTTCCTTGTGACATTTTATTTTTCAATGTTGTATCTATTAGATCAATTTTATCTGGGGCTGCTGATGAACACAGTTTGCAGTATGGACAGGCGGATGAAAGGGATCGGTTGCAAATTGGTTCTCTGTTACTTTTTATTGCACTTTTGATGCAACAAGCCACTCTCGTTTGGAGTACAGTATTTACTTTGAAAGTCAGCTTGGCCCGCTACATTTTAGAATTTAGGTCACACAAGTATTTGTAGGGCACACAAGTAGATAGCACCCCATTGAGATCGTAACAACTTGGTATGAGGTCCAACTCTTGAACCCACTTAGTACAAAATATCATGTTAGAGGATCACTCCAAGGCTGATATAAACATTTATTTAAAACAAGAATGGGCGCCCACAGACCTCACCAAACTGGGTATAAGGAACGATATGGACCCTTTCCCCACATGCTTAAAATCTGAGTAATTATCAGTAATGTAAATCTAGTGATTCCCAAATGTGCATTAAATGTCGGCACTTCTATTTTAGGGTTTAAGTGGGTTAAACAGTAATAAGGGCATAGGAATCTGATGTAATTCATCCAGGAATCTGCAAGCTGTGATTATAATGTGTGTTGAAAAGGCCAGTTGGTAAGAATTACAGTTTAAAACAGACTTGAATAATAAATATGGATGAGTGTGATATTACAGAGGAAAGACAATGTAGACTTTGGGAAAGGAAATAATAGTTCTGAGAATATATTGGAAAGACGGACGTAGATAGAACCAGTGACATAGCATTTTATTGATTATACCTTTGGTCACCAAATTTGCTAAATTGTGATTGTTAGGAACATCTTATAAAAGGAAAAGACTAAAAGAGCATATATGAAGATTCAGCCATGGTTATGTTTTGATATTTATAGGGATGGCCAGTTGACATTCTGTTGGTTGTAATACAGTTGATAAACTATATTACAACCATCGTTTTTTGTGGGTTTTTCAGGCTATGTGGCCATGTTCTAGAAGAGTTTATTCCTATATTACAGTTAGGGGGTCCTGTTACATAGTAAAGAGAGATATGATAAGAGGGACTTGATACCCAGAATAGATTTAAAATTGCTGCAACTCAACATTTACCAAATAAAATATAGGATGGAGAGTCCCATATGTGCCAGAGCAGTCTCTCATAACCAACATGATGAAGAACACCCACATGCCATCCTTGGCATCATTGAGACACTCATTATCCAGATCTGTCACGCAAACGCCAACCTTTAGTAGGAAAAAACCCAGTTATGGTCTTTATGCTGTGAATGTCATTGACAGAAGTGGCCTTAAATGTCACCCTCAAACTCCAATAGCAAACAAGGGATCTGCATCCTCCACAAACACTAAAGCCATTGAGTAATAAGCTCTCATAAAATGCTTCTAGTCTGAATGTTTAGTGAGTTGCATCAGTGATACATCAAGAAATAAAATGGCTCCTATCATGTTACTAACCTATAGCTGCATTATACTCTTCCAACAAGTGCGGGGAAGCTTCCCTTGATGTCTTCATATAGTCCCAGCAAAGATAAACGGAGGTGGTTCCAAACTCTGGTTTTTATTAGCTGCAGTTGTTATAAATTTTTAAAGGGTAGCATGCTCTTGCGCTAACACAGCAGCCGTTTGGGGCGAAGATTTGTAGCAGATTAGATAAGAACATATTTGTTGTGTTAGTGGCCATCTGAAGATTAAGTATCGCCATTGTCCTCATTTGAAAACAGGGCTTTTTATATATAGAAAAAGTTCTTTGAGGTCCCTTAATATTACGGTTATTTTTATAGTGGCATTTCAGTGGAAGTTATGAAATCCTGCCACTGCATAAAATGAACAATTGTGCTTTAAAACAGACACTGGAGCTGAAAATAAAACTTGGACAAAAGGGAATAAAGGGGGAGAAATACCAAGATACAAAAACACCCAACTGCTCTGGTGGGACAAAGCAGCCGTCGGAAGCCCTATGCTTCATTGCCAATGACAATTTGGTTAAGAACAAGGACAAGATGGAGCGGAAACAAATGGCATAGTTAAAAACATTCCTTTAGTGTCTTGAAAAATAGAGAAGAAATACATTTCACTCTTCCTAAGGGACTTAATTCCTTCCTTTACATGTCACAATAGTTTATCAAACATTTTCCAGTAACGTAGCAACTTGGTTGAATTGTCGTCCCAAAACTAAGCATAAAAAGCAATGATACCCAAGGAGAGAAAAAAGTGAAATTACAATAGCGGTACAAGAAGGAAACAAGAGAAAGAGGTGGAGGGAAAATAGAAGAAATGAACTGGGCCACTGTTACTCAAAGTAGTCCCAGGGCTAAGGCCAGTCCATAGACTGTCAGCTACACGGAAAGTTTCCAAGAGGGAAAAACACAGTTATACCAGTTGTCTCTGGCATGTTGGGAAAAATAAATGCCAGTTCCCCACATCAGACGACCTGAGGATCTCACTGATCTAGACACTGTGTATTGAAGTTGTTACTTTCCTTGATCTGCTGTAATTCTGCTGCAAGTTAGAATTATTAGTACTATTATTTCTATTACTACTACTATTAATACTACTACTATTAATAGTCTTTCCATCACTCTGTTCACTTATGTTTAGCTAGTGGTCTGCTAAGGTCCGAAGATTATTTTCGCATATATTGATGTCAAGTCAGGTCTCACCTCTCCTATATTTGCACATGTCCTTTTTTTCCAGCCTAGATGTTGAACCATACATTTACTCCTCAAATCCCCTTCTCTCTTCCCTCCTTTGTTTTGGCTCAGCTTTTCAACCAGCTGTGGCGATCAGTGAATAAAGATTGTGTTCAACTGAGTTCTTCCTGGTTCTGTCCCAAAGACTTTCATCCATTATTTAACACTAACTCATTTAGAAGCAGCTATAACTTGCAAAATAAACTTAGAGTTTCAACTTACTTAGCTATACAGTCCTAAGCAAGTTGCCTAGTCTCAGTCAGGGATCAAATACCCTTGTATGCACATCCGATATTGATAACACTGATAGTTTGTGGGGCTGTCATTGTGTTACAGTATTAAGGTGTCTTGGATCCAACTATATATACCTTGCTCCATGGTAAAGAATCATAGAAAAAATATGTGTTCATGTTTGTGCAATGTATGCGGTTGTGTGTGAGAGATGCTTTAAACATTCTTCCTTAAATGGAGGGTGCTTAAGGTAGAAACACAGCAAGGGACAGTGCTGTGTGTCTTTTTGATCTGACGCTTTTGTGGGAATCTGTGTTAGATCCAAACAGGAGAGCGGACAGCATTTACTTATTTCATTTTGTTGAATAGGAGGCGGTTAAGAAAACTCTAGAGGACTTGTGTATCAAAGGATAGTAGAGAAGGCCAGCTCTTCCCGGATAAACAGATGAGCTGAAATTTTTATCACAGAGGATGATGACACTTGCAGTTTGGGAGACGGAAAAAAGACTTTCAGTTCATTTCTAGAAAGGTGTTTTTGTTTTCAATGTGGGCAGTATTGAATTGCAGCCATTCCCTTGTTGCAAAATATTTGCCAACAAAACTTGGGGAGGAAAAATCTGTGAATCTTTCTTCCCTTGTCAATGTGGATTCGAAAGATATAGAAGGGAATACTATTTTGCCAAAAGCCTAAATCCCCAATTTTTAAGGAACCCCCCCCTTTTTTTTTTTGGAGACCTTTTTGAGTTTTGGTGTTAACGCCTTTTGAGCTTATAGTTTGGCCGTCTTTTCTCTCTCAGCAGTATCTTCTGTCGCTTGATTATGAAAGACTGTTGGAATGCCACCTGGAAGTTTGGGAATGATAGATCCTGATCAAAAGGCTGAAATTTTAATACTATTGCTTGCCATATAATCCTAAATGGAATGTTGTATACAGCATTTCTGCAGCTTCCTGCAAGTTTCAATAGAGACAGTGTTCCACAAAAACACCAGAGCTGTTATTCTGATTTATGGTGAATCTCTCCTAGGGTTTTCTTGGCAAGATTTACCCAGAGGAGGTTCACCATTGCCTTCCTCTTAAACAGAGAGTATGGCATGCCTGAGATATCCTAGTGGGTTTATATGGCTGAATGTAGATTGAATCCTGCTCTTCTGGAGTACTAGCCCAAGACTCAAATTGCTACACAATGCTGGCTTTTAGTAGTGCCTTCAAATTGTCTCTTATCTTATGGCAGCCTAGGTTTTTCTCCATAGTCCAACACTCCACTCCATCCATCACAACATGCTGACTCTCATAGTAATGCAATACACAATAATTTAAGTGCAACAGAAAGCGCACTTCCTCGATATTACGCTTCACCGAAGTTACCAAGACTTTCTTCTGAGTAAGCTAAGCGTTGTTGCTTAACTGTTAGTAACTGGATCAATGTAGCCTCTGATCACTGCTATGCCGCCTCTTGTGGGATTATGTTAGATATGCTCTCAAAGAACCTGCAAGAGAAACAAAGGAAAAAAGATAGCAAGAACATGTCAATAACCAATTCTGTTCAATGCCCCTAACAATATATCCAACACAATCCTGCAACCACTTAATAAATAAACATAATTTTTTCCAGTTAGAAACATTGATAAACCTAATATGAACAATAACAACCTAATGTCAGCAGTACTAATTATACAATAAAAGCAGTTGCAAAGTGTGACTTACAGCCAGGCAAACTCTGAAAGGAAAATAATAGAACAGAGAGGGCAAAGAAATCTCAGTTTCCATGATAGAAAGACACAATGGAAAGGTTTTAAATACTACATAGAGACACGTTGGCAAACAGCTCAGTATCAGCTCTCACATAGAGTGGCACTACTCCAAGAGGTTTGGATCAGGTCGGTGTGTATCACATCTCATCAAGATTGAAGTCTTCAAGCGTCCTCAAGCATATGCAATGCATATTGAGGAGCAGCAGCTGTGTTTGGGCATGGAATCAGTCAGAAACTTTAAGGAATGGATCTAGGCTAAGTGATGCTAAGAAATGCATGGCAACCAAAGATATGGGGGTAGCTATGGGTTTCAGTTGGTTTACTTTAAGCATGGCTAAGTCTGGATCCAACCCAGGGTTGGTCTTGGATTGTGAATTTTAACTTTGTATGTTTAAAATTTTATATTTGTAATTTTTATATTTTTACGATTTTAATTGTACAGTTTTAATTGTTGTGCTTTATATATGTTAGCCGCCTTGGGTCCCACTTTGAGAGAAAGGCGGGATAAAAATAATTAATCAACCAATCAATCAATCAATTAATTAATACCCTGTGTGACCAACAACCTATTGCTTAGATATGGCCAGCAGGTCCCCTATAGATAACATGTAACCCCAAAAGAAAGGGTTGATCCCTAGCAACACATCTTTTTTTAAAAAGCCCTTCTAATTTCCTTAACTGCAGTAATTAAATGGAAAGCATTTGGCCTATTCCCATAAAACAGCACCTATCATAGCTTTTGGACCATTTGTCTGTCGCCATATGTTATTCTACAACTCTGTCAAGCGGCCGATATGCCAGAATTACAGCCTTCTCCACTAATCTGAACACTTGGATTCATTTATTGTGTGATTTCAGCCTGTCATCATTTCATGCCCTTTTTGAATGCGCAGGCTGTTCAGAGCGAATTAGAATGGCCTTTTGGAACTGCGTTTGGTCCAGTTGAAATATTGTCAGGGACAATTTCGGTGTGAAATAGATGCCTCGAGAGGGAGATAATGGGCTATAGCAGTACCTTACTCCATCTTGGGTCACCCATTTGGACTTGGGCCTTGGCAATTAATAGCAGCTAATCACCATTAGGCAACAGCTGTTAGTTATGGCAAAGGCACAAGGATCTCAGCCCTTGAAGATATCAAAATGTAGTTGGAAACAATGCAGATTTTCCCAGCTGGGAACCAGAAGAAAGGCCTTGCTTTATTTGGTGAAAGAGACTTGAACAGTTGTATCCTACATTTGTACCTCTCTTGACCCCTTTCTTTTGTGCATTTCAGAAATATTTGCATAAGCATCTAATGTAACTCTACCTTACACTTTAAGGTCCAATCCTCCTCATCTGAGAGTAACTCATCTAAGTCCTTTTCTCTTATCTGTAGTCTTTGTATTTGTGCCACTGTTACATCACTACCTCTTTGTTTTTCTTCTGCTTCGTGCAGTCTTGAGACAGATTTTCCCGTAATAGCCCAGCAGCCTCTCACAAAGTTGTGCTGGTGAACAACACATACTGTATATACTCACGTATAAGTCTAGAAATGTAGGTTAAAAAATTGGCCCAAAACCCTGAGTCAACTTATCCATGGGTCAATGTAAGTACTGTATCTTAACTCTTATTTAAAAGAAGGAACCATGCCCTAGTAAAAAGGAAAAGCATACTCTCTCCTGGAAGCACTGATCCCCTCTACTCTCTCGTTCATCCAGTCTTGACAGTTAGCAAAAATAATTATATCTGCTAGAGTTGTGTAAATTCTTTGACATTGTTTTGCTTTGCTTCATCCTTTAGATCCTTTGCTATTTGCCCCTGTTTTACCCTCAACTCATCCATGGGTCATAGCAAAATCCATAATTTTGGCCCCCAAACTTGCCCTTGAATTATACATGAGTTTGACCTATAGTTGATTATGTATAGTATATGGCAAATATTGGTGTTAGATGGAAGAGGAGGTAGTAGATTGGGCCTTTACTTCAGTGTTGTGTGACTGTTAACTCCCAGCCTCTCTGCTATGTTGACTATGGCCTCACTGTTTTCCTAGATGAGGACCAACAAGGAATAAGTCCTCTCTACCCACTTTCAAGCAATGTCTAGCTTTTTCAGTTTCACCTCATAATATATACACCCACATTATATGTATTAATAATTGCCATCTACAAGGGAACACTGGAGTTCAATAAGGCCTTTAAACCGATATCATTAAAAAGCTATAAATTGTGCAAACATCTAAGTCTATTGTTTTCACTCGGTAGCTTTAATTTTCTAAGGAATGTGGCTTCCTAAAGCTTCTGTTACAGAACTATGTAAATGGAGATTGCAGGGTTCCCCCCCCCCCCAAAAAAAAGTTGCATAACAAAATCCATGGTCAGAAGACTCATTAGAACAGACTAAAGATCTCCCAAAAACATCTACTTATGTATTACCATTAAACTTTGATATATCCCTCTGTTATCCTTGCCCAAACCGGGGTCGGTTTGTTTGGTAGCATCTTCACCAATCATCTAGTTATTGTTTTATTTACTTATCCCACCTTTCCTCAAACTTCAGGACTCAAAGAAATCTTTAATGGTTCAGAGATCTAATTCTGATGAGTGCGTTGAATATTGAAAGCTTGGACCCTATTCCAACACTATAAATTGGTTCAGTAATTGGCATTCTGTTGCTTACTTTGACTCTCCTACATTCAAACAGAGCATGATGAAATCTGTTTACGGCTACCTTGTTATGACGCTTATAAAACCCTCTATGATATATGCTCCGATACAGATTTATTCTCATGCCGCGGTGCTTTATACCCAAAGCTACATGGGACGGTGTTTAGAAACAGCGGCGGTCTCTTCGATAAAATGCGTTGCTGTAAATAAAAACTTTTATGGACCTCCCGGGATGGGCTTTCTAAGCTGAAAATTAAAATATTCCCTGCTTTCACGCCTCCGAAATGAAAAGTGGCCTCTGCTCTGATGTTAATTTGCTGTGTAAAACTCTAAATATAAATTGGCAGTTCCTCTGTACTCTTTGAAATTTAGATTTATCATCATATATAATTGTTGAGGTTGTTTTATGAGGCTATCAGTTAAAGAAAACTGTAAACCCAAAATAGAAGTCAAACCGGAGCATTTTTAACACTGCAGTAAATGCCTTCTTCCCAGTCTGAGAGATCGGTTCGGCATGACTTTGGATCCCTCTGCAGAAATGAATAGGATGCCCTTGGGCATAAGAGATAGAAAGGAGATTTTAACATATTTGCAATCTGGTCAAAAATCTGTTATTTTGAGCATTGAGAAACCCAAATGAGAAGAATCTTGGACTAAGGAGAATCTTTCCAGTTTGGGACTGGTTGCTTTGCATAGAAAACAACAATTTTTGCGTAGAAAAGGCTGCTTCCTGCATAGAAAATGCCACAATTTGTGGTTTATTCTGACAAAAATTCACATGTACTTGATTTTCAGAAAAATAAACATTTTCTATGCAGGAAACATCATTTCCTCCGCAGCAAATAGTATTTTTGAATGGAAGCATTATTTTCTGTGCTGAAAATGATGTTTTCGACCAGATGAAAATTTTGCGCAGAATGAGTCCTGAATTGCAAATAGACAATGAAAACACTCTAGTTTTCAAAGACTTTCTTACAGGGGAATAACATTGTTTAAAGTACTTGTTGCTATCTTTGAGAACAATCTTAGTGAAGAATTACATATCTATAATAAGTAAGTAAGCAATTGGATTAGGACCACTGCTTTGGATATATTCTCTGACCCTGTTCTGGTTTCTCTCTCTTAAGAGCCGCCGTATTTTACCACTGAACCAGAAAGCCGAATTGTGGCCGAAGTGGAGAAGACTGTGCATATCCAGTGCCAAGCGATGGGTAAGTGAAGTGTGAACCACTGCTTGCAGTTTTGACCATTTACCGTCTTTATTAAAGTTGCTGCCAGCTACATGTCGGAACAGTGGTTTGCTTCTTTGTTTATTGCTTTATAAAATACAAATCTCTAGGTAACACACTCAGTACAACGCAAAATTAAAACAATTTTTTAAAAAGATCCAACCGTTCCCAGCCCAAAAAGATGAATCATGCCTGTCTGCTGGGCAGGCTGCCTCCTCTTCTGTTGTCGTTGTTTGTGCTCCTTGCCTGAAAGGATGCGCTCGACAAATGTGGTGGGCTAAAAAGGATTAGTGTCTTGATCCGAGTGAATTAATGGAAGTAAAACAGCGGCTCTGGGACCCATAATTTGGACTGTTGGAGAAACAATCAATAATTGCAATAGTTAAAGCTCCTTGTTTCTTTCAAAATGGAGCACTTTTGTAGTGGGAGGACAGTGTCAGCTAGAAGAACATTTAAGTGTAGTTACACTTCGGTAGTAGCAAGCTTCCATCTGCATTTTAAATGGAAGGTGTTTGGAGACCATCAACGTTTTTATAATTTTGCTTACAATGGAATGCTTTTTTAGGAATAATTCTATGTTAATTAAAAAAAACAGTGAATGTAATCTCCTTATTAGGGCTGCTAAGTTGATAAACCAAAAGAGAATTGACTCTGTCTCCAAATAGCCATCTAACCATGACAAGTTTCGGGTCCGCTTCCCGTATTTTCATTTTGTTTGCTTGTTTATTGAAACCACTTTTCTTCCACGGTTCCAAAGCCGTTTACAGCTGAGTATACAACTAAAGTGCTCTAACAGGAATATATAAATGTTTAGTTTAAGTACGTATTGGTAAATTTATCTGAGAGCTTTGTCACTACTCCCTGTTGAATTCACTCTCTAGGGAAACTCAGCTGTGTCTCATGGGATGTTTGAGATGGCGCTTCAGCAATCTAAGTCAACCCTTTGCAGGATTTAGCACTCCACAACTGCAGCCTTAGTCTGGGCCCACAACTCTGTGTGCAACTTTAGCAATGGTCTTGTCACCTTTTGGATAGGTGTGTGTGTGTGTGTGTGTGTTTGGTTTTAGTGTTTTCTTGGTGCGCTATCTGTGTGAATTGGCTGTTGGCAAAAACAAGCACAAGTGAATAAACTATGAAAATACCCAAACATAATGAACAAGGATGCTGTCTATTTTTTGGAGTGTTGCCCTAATTCCTGAATGCCTCTTGGGGCCAGTGTGGCTTACTGCTTTTTAACTCACTCATGCATCTTAAAACATGTTCACTTCCTTAAGTGTTTACAATTCTCTGAGCTTTAGTAGTGGTTTTGTGGCTATGTGTTGTTGTCTAAACAAGCACACTGCCCCAATTCCTGTGGCTTGTACAGTATTAAGAAAGACAGAGGTCCATAGCTTGAAGCTCTGCAAAGTGGTTCAAAGAAGGCCACCTCTGAAGTAGAGTCAGACTGAATGTGAAGTCGAAGGTTTTCATGGCTGGCATCCATAGTTTTTTGTGGGTTTTTCGGGCTATGTGGCCATGTTCTAGAAAAACATGGTCCAAGATGAATTCATGCCCAGGTTCCATTTGCAGCAGAGGGAGGGCTCTAATGTCTAAATAGCTCTACCTTAACAGTGACTCTGAAGGTCGATCTAGAACAATTTTTATCCATGGGCAATGGTCATGAGACCATAATCTGAGAAATGTGAATTTATTAACCTAGCCCATTATACAGATATTCAGGAGAAGAGGACACACAGCAAACACAAGTCCAAGTGAGAAGTAGAATTCAGCTTGGTTGGCGATAAGGATCACGGGGAACGGGGGCAGCTTTGGCACCTTAAAATGGGGCACTGGATTCTACCCACCATTTTGTTGTTGGAACTTTCTTGGATCTTTAGCGTAACATGAAAATCGTGGTTTATGCGCTTCTAACCTGGTCCACTCCTGTCCAGATTTAGTGCTCCACTTCTAGTTCTCTTGGTGCTGAAGTTAGTAGGTATACAATCGGCACTAACTTTGTTACTGTTTGTTGTAAGCCATGCTTGGTGGAGCCCGGTGTCTCAGAAAGGACATAAAATGAAATGGGAGAGTGCCAACCCAGGTACTTGAATAATAGCCCTGGGAGCATAACAGAGCTCCTCAATGCCCTGACCATAAACAGGCAGGAAGTCTCAATTTGTCACAACTCCTATGGGCTTATTTGGCACAAAACCCATTTATTCCATCTTTGCGCACTGTGCGGGTGAGGGACAAAGATTAAATTTTCTTGATGCTACTAGATGAACTATAAATAAAATTACCACCGGTAAAGGACAGCCTTTTAACTTCACTGTAAATGGAATTTTCTCAGGAGCAAAGTTCTCTCTTCTGTTCATCCGCAGAGATTCCTGTTGCAAAGGTTTAAAATGCAATGTGTTTTTGCTAGATTTTTTTTTTTTAAAGAAGGAATCTTGGGTTTAAAGATTATTTAGATTGTATGCGGTCAGCAAACTGGAAGAAAGAACGGAGAATATTTAAATTAATTGGTAACTCAGTAACTAACCAAGAAAGTTGGAACAGTTGTTAAAGTAAAAGAACAAAAGTATTAGTGCATAAAAAGCAACACAATGCTGCCTCTAGTTGAGCCCATTTTGGACTCACAAACATGCCACATTAGAAAAACCTTTGAAAAGCCCCTTTCCTCTAGCCCTGATGGTGTGACGGATCATGCGTAGTATTCAGACTCTTTTAAGGCCTCTTGAAATAGATGTAAAACCTTGCCTGTAGGTACTCCATTGACTGCTATGCCACTTGAGTAGTGTAGGTACAGAATAGCATTTCAGGCCTGGCACGGCTTGCTTGAGGAAGATTGTGTATTAGTAGTTCTTTCTTCTTCTTCTTCTGAATTCATCTAAGAACTCAGGATTTGTGCATGCTGGTGCTTTCAAATGCATTCATTTCAAAAGACTGAAGTGTGGGAGATTGAAAGAAATAATATGTTTTGTTGTTTCAATACTCAGACAGCATTCTCTCATATGGAGAGAAAGGTCTACATATAGCAGCTTTCTGCAGGATTGGAAATGTGTATTTTTTAGGGTTCCCCCTTCCTTGGAGCACCTCCATACTCAGCAGATACTCTCCTTCCAGATTTTGTTGCTTTCCCCATCAGAAAGGGGACATGACGCTAGCACATTTCTCTCTTCACATGTTGATCCAACATCTATGCAAATTGAACAAATAGGTCTTTAGAGTTGGAAGACATAGCTCTCCACTGATAACATGATTGAAAATGTTGTTAAGAGTGTTAAATGGTTAGGAGGAGATTGAGAGAATAATGCCAAGTGCTAGACTTCATGTTATTGTGTTTCCACAATTGCCATTATTTAAGCTTCAGAGCATTCCCAATGTCCTCTGTCTGGAGGACTATTCCGTTTTTGTCTCATCTGTTTCCTCATTACTCAGTGGCAATTTGTATTTGCCCAGGAGGGATTTCGTGACATTAATAACATTTGCATTGAGAAGTCTGACAATCAGACTGTACACAAATTCTATAGATGGCTCTTTGGTATGAAATTTAAATTGTGTTTATTTCACAGTGGTACGCTGCGTCTATTTTGTATCAGACAACACACACATCACACAAAAGACGACTCTCTTGGGCCATAAACAGCTTTATTATTCAAGCAAAATGGAAACTTCAAATGTGATTTCAGGAACTGATTATATCCTTGTAGAGAAATATAATTTCATGGCTGCTCCCAATATTCCCCCCCCCTTTAAAAAAAGTTTTCTCATTTGTTGTTGTGTTCTTGAGAAGAAGGATGTATCTTTCATTCAACGCAGAAAGATTTAGCAAATCTAGTCAAAAATCTACCCAACAGTGATACCTTCCAAAATGCACAATAGACATGTTGCAAAAAAAGGGGACGTGGAATTGTAATTCTTTGTATGTAATGCAGAGCTTGACTTGGGGCTTTCTACAGATTTTTCCCCCTCTTTGACAACATAATATATGCTTCATAGGAGTTATTTTCAGAACGGTTTATCTGTATAAAACCCTATAATGGGCAATGACAGCTTAGCATAAAGTACTGTGTTGTGCATATGCATACATTAAGAGTTTTCTCTGTGTGTCTGTTTTGGGCAGGTGTCCCCCGTCCTTCTTTGGCCTGGTATAAGGATGCTGTCCCTGTGCTCAAACTGCTGAATCCGCGTTACAAAGTCCTGCTCAATGGGAGTCTTCAGATCCAGGGATTGCAACCTGATGACTCTGGCATCTTCCAGTGTTTTGCAAGGAATGAGGCTGGAGAGATGCAGACCTATACCTTCTTGGATGTTACTAGTAAGTCTAGACCTGTATAGAAGGGCAGGAGAGATATGGAAGATTTCGCAGACCCAGCCTTCTCACTATTGATGGCCTAGTTTTTAAAAAAGACGTTCTTCGTGGTTTGGGATGGAATGGGGAGTGGGTGGGAATTATCTGAATGGTACGCCATCTTCCCTGTGATAGCCACTCTTTCCAAACCGATCCAAAAGATACAAGACGTTATACTTTTCAAAGGTCTTCTTTTGGCGGATAAAGTGAAAATTGCTTGCATGTTTCCACCTGCCATAGCTGCACCAATTGGAGAACGTTGCTTCACCTGCTAACATCCCTTTGCTTCACCTGCTGACAAACAAGGCAGTAGTTGCATATGAGACACAAACTAGTTTCTACTTATAAGTCCGTGTCCCTGTTTTTATGAGGCACAGGTTGTCACTTCAAGCACAGTCTCATTTAAGAGCGAACATAAACAGTAAATCCTCTGCAAACCTTCTGGCTAGGAAGCCTGTCACAGAGGATTCCTATAACTGGAAGCAAATGCTGAACTCAAGGAACTAATGGATTCATCCAGAAAAAACTGAGTGACGAGGGCTCTGTCCTTTTTGTTCTTAGTACCATAAACAGTAAGGGCATTTCACACATAACTTTTGTCTCATTCTTATCCTAAAAAAATTATAATGTACAGAACGGCGTCACAAATGTAAACATGTCAGGAAGTTGCCTGCATAATTGCTTTCTGTTTTATATTGGATGGAAAGTAACTATGAAGTGGCCTTTAGATATGATGAAAGTGTGGGCAACTCATACATTGGGGACTTGTTGCTGCCTGAACCGACCATCTGGTATAGAAGAGATTACTCTGATCAATATTAATGTGCCTGGTTTTTTAAAATACTGTGGACACAGTGCTTTAATTGCAGCTTCCAGAATATTATTCCGAATGAAATGAGAAAGGCCATACCCTTCCAGAGATTGCCAGCTATATCCCAAAGGAAGCGTACTTGCAACTCTTTCCTTGTCGCTGGGATGATTTTATTGGCTTCCAATACTGGGAACATTGTTAGAATTGCGGTATTGTTGAGGCGGGTGTGAATTGCAACCTTTCATAAATGGAGTTCAAATGTCGGCACCATAATCCTGAAATTACACCAGACAGAATTTATTTTGTATTTATGCTTTCTGTTTTAAATTGCCCAACAACAAACTCCGGCTTTGAAAAACAACAACAAAGTGGGCACCGTTTTAGGGAAGAATTTTGGAAAATATTCAAAATATAGCCCAAAATATGTTGTGGTTATTCCTTTCTACACAGGCAGTGTAGGCTTGGTCATAGGCACAATAGATGACTGTCTAGCTTATAATATCCTCCAACCGCTTCGGCTTTAGCAATGACAGTTATTGCTGGATTCCTGCATGATGGATGGGTGCCTGGCTATAGCATCTCCAGCGACTGGCACTGGATTATGTTGTTAGATCTTTCTTAGGCTTACCTCTGAACACATGTGGTGCTCTTATAATGTCTGATATCTTTTCTGGGCTGGAGATAATAAGACTGCCCCTGTTTGATCTTTGCAATGGAAGCCGAAAGAATGTGGCACATTAAAACAGAATGGCAAGAAAAGATTGGTAGAAACACAGGAACACTTTGGATGAGAATCAAATGGAAACTTCTTTTGGCTGACATTTAGCTTTCCAAACTAATGTCAGACTCATGTGGCTTTTCATCTTAAAGAAGCATGTTAGGGAGATAAAAGCAAATAGCTCTGTTTATTTCAGTTCATCTGCTTTTCCTCCAAAACCCTCTTTTTAAAAACCTTTGGCGTTCCCTTGTTGCTTGCACTTGTACAACTGCTGCCAGGGTTTTTATTTTATTCATTTAGCCGATAACCCAAGTTGAGAAAATCCCAGGAGATAAATAGGGAAAGGTTACTTTCTCATCTGAAAGGTTTTCTTGTTGTTATTGTCAGGTGCTTGTCCATTACCGGTGTTATAAAAATAGACAGAAAAATTCCATAGGGAATTTAGAGATCGCTCAAAGAGTTCTCCGAGAACTTTAGAAAATAAATAAATAAAATAAGCCACCTTTTTTTTTGTTCCAGATGTTGCTCCCACTTTTACGCAGCCTCCAGCCGATACCACTGTGACCGAAGGGATGACTGCAGTGTTAAGATGTGATGTTTCTGGAGCTCCAAAGCCTGCCATTGCTTGGAGACGGGGTAAAATCTCATTATTCTGTTGGGAAATCACTCAAATTACCTCTCTTCTTCAGGAGGAATTAGTCTAGGATTAGCTTCTTCATGCACTGCAAATCAGAGGAGTAAAGCTATTCTCACACACTTTGTTTCAGGGAACCAGATTTTGGCCAGTGGCTCTGTCCAGATCCCCAGGTTCCTCCTCCTTGAGTCTGGAGGGCTCCGGATAACGCCTGTCTTCATTCAAGATGCCGGAAACTATACTTGCTGTGCAGTCAACTCTGAAGGAATCCTAAATGCTTCTGCTGCTCTCACCGTGTGGAGTAAGGACCATGTTTCTTTCAAATGCTAGTATTAATGAAGGCCTAATCTGCTTCAATAGTGCTTCCTGGAAACCAGTTTTCAAAGTTTCCATTTATGGGTGGTAACTGAATAACTGAGAAGGGATGTTCTGTGTAGCATTTAGAGTCGATTCAAGTTGGCTCACCAGCTCTTTTGGACTACGGCTCATATAAATCCTTTACTTTTGTGCATGCTGCCTCTCCACAATATCTGGAGAGTCAGAGGTTCCTTACCTCTGATTTACAAACAGAGGTAGAAACCTTGTACTTCTCTCAACAGAAGTGATGAGGATTTTTTAAAAGATCTTATATCTTAATCCCTTTGTTGAATATTTCTGCTAAAAGGATTGCTGAATGACAGCGAAGAAGTCACTGCTTGGATCCATCTTATTTATTTCCTTAATTTATACTCCACCTTTCTCCCAGTATGAGGAATAACCAGAAGCCTATGGACTTTATCATACGGGAGGCAAGCATAATTAAATCAGCAATAAATCCCATCAATATTGTGCAACAACGGGTTGATTTTCACACGACGTCACCGTTATCACCTGTTTATCCTGTAAATAAAGCGGCAAAATGTGCCACTTTTTATTCCCATGAATAAAAAGGTGTGATTTAACCGCTTTATTCATGAGATAATAGTGATTTTTCCCACTTTATTCAATGTCATGATAATGGCAACATCATGTGAAAATCAACCCGTTATTGAGCTATATTGACAGGATTTATTGACGATTTAATGATACTTGTCTCCCATGTTTGTTCCAGGTTTGCTTTTCTGATGTTGTCGTACCTTTATAACAGGAGCCCTTTGGGAAATTAAACACGAGAGGCAAATGTAATCCCTTTGCGCAACTTTTCCGGCAAACGTTGGCTGTAGGGAACTTTGCACTTTCATGTGTTTGCCAGTTGCAAGGAGTCAGGGGAGCACAAATGTTCTTGTCTGAGATGATAAATAACCACACTGGCTGCTTTCTGAGGGCAAGCGCCCAAGTCAAGATGGAAGCTGGCAATTTTACCTGAGCTGTTGAGGTCATGTTCTTTTTCAGATCGCACTTTTATCGTCCGCCCTCCTGAGGACAGCACTGTTATTAAGGGAACCACCGCGATGCTGCAGTGCGAAGCTGCTCATGACCCCAGAATTTCAATCAGGTTGGTGGTGTCTGCAGTTGTTTGTGCAGGTTATTTGAATTTAATTTTACAAACCAGCAGCGTTGTGTTAGGTGAGCTTATTCTGGGCGCCAGGTATTCCCAGCAACCGTGTCCTAAGGTTGTAGGTTGCGCCATTAATCACGTCAAGTCCTTTTTATTTTCCCACTTCCAACTTATATATTATTTACAATGAACAATGTTCCACTTCATGACTTCAATACAACGTCCCATGATTTACTGTCGGGGGTTAATACAATATCAATAAAACTGACTTGTCAAAAGCTGATACTTAATGAGAATCAAACCCAAAGCAATTTAATGGGCTTGTAAGGATGTTGACAGAGAGGGGTCTTGAAAAATTCCATGTCGGCTCCAAGAAATCACCAATTCAGCCCCGCAGAATGTAAAGTAGTTTTTAAACTGTCCAATTCTACAGGCTGGAATAAGAGGAATTCCCCTTCTATTTCTTTGTCATGATGAACATGTAGAGAAATGAAAAGCAATGCATGTGAAAAGGGGGGAAGCTAACTAAGAATGCTGTAGTTCCTTTTAGAACATGTTAAACAATACCATTGCAGTAGAAGAAAAAGTATAGACACAGATAGAGGGGGAAACAGTGCCTTAAAAGCATTTTCCCGTTGCAAATGCTAATAGTGTTACATCTATGTGTGCTTCTATACATGGCTGTGAAATAGCTTCGTGCTATAAATCATAACATTGAAATCACTGACAGGGAAAAAGATATAAAATGGCTCCTAAAAATAATGAAAATTTAATGTTAGCTTTTATACAGCATATTATAAGTGTATGAAAATTTGTACATATGTTACTTTAGATAGCTTTCCAACAGCCTAAAGTAGGCCAGGATCTATTCTGTGACAGGTATAAGAAAGTAGCTAACAAATATTCTTGAAATGCACTCCCTTTCTTTCCATTTATATTCAAATGTATTCAAGAGGAGAGTATTATCCTTTGCTGTGCACCCTAAATCTTGAAAGGGTACATATGACCCCAAAAAATTATGAATTGCTGCCTGTTCATATTTGGTGGAAGGAATAAGAGTTCTTGAATTTAAAAAGTCATATATCTAATATGTTCTGGGATAGGAGCCCAGAGTTGGGTCCAGAGCTTGGGGGGCCTAGTGTGGTGTCCATAGGTTTCTGGGGATTCTGGAACAAAAAGCTGCCATTTCCTTTAAGTCATTTTCATTTTAAGTCATACAACTTTTAAAAAACAACAACACAATGAAGTAAACTAAGGAAGGT
The DNA here is from genome assembly GCF_019175285.1 of Sceloporus undulatus. NCBI lineage: Eukaryota > Metazoa > Chordata > Lepidosauria > Squamata > Phrynosomatidae > Sceloporus > Sceloporus undulatus. The sequence continues at coordinate 27,219,408 of NC_056529.1, forward strand.
TGTGCCCTTGCCTCTTTGCATTTCCGAGAAGCAAACACAAAAAGACCAGCATCCTGGGCCCTCTCCCAAAAGCCCACACCTTGTTTAGATTGATCATCCATGCTTCAAATTTGATTTTGAAGGAGTAGAATTACACCCTCCGTCTTGAACCGTAGTGCATTTTATTAGAGTTGCCGGCCTGCCAGACATTGACTGCATCCAAATGAGACCTTGGAAGATGACTAGCAAGCATCACTGTGCTTCATAATTATTTAGCTCTGTTTTTACCATATAATTTCAGCACTTGATATGTCATCATTTTTAACGAAATAGACAGCTGACTTTAATGGTCTGAAATACTGTGACAATCAGGTATGTTTGGAAGAAGGACAACGTTGTCATAAATCCATCTAGCAGCTCCCGCGTCACGATAGAAAAAGATGGCACCCTCATCATCAGCCAGACGTGGTCCGGTGACATTGGAGACTACACCTGCGAAGTCACTTCCTTCGGCGGAAACGATTCCAGAGTGGCTCGGATGGAAGTGATGTGAGTGTTGTGACTGTTTTGGATGATACCGATGATCATTTATGTCTTCTACTATTCTATACTTTTTTTAACTTTGACTTTTTGTTTGCTTTAAGAAATTGAACTGGTTCATTCTATGTAATACGTCTCTCTAGAGGTGGTGAAGCGTAGATTACTGTCTATGCTCTTCTATTTTTCTTTGCTTCATCCTATAAATCCATGGTTACATGCCCCTAAGTGTTACTCTCGACTTATCCATGGGTCATATCAAAATCCATAATTTTGGTCCCCAAACTGCCCTCAATTTATACATGAGGTCAACTTATAGTTTATGTACAGTAGGTTGATGCTTTGGCTGAGATCTTATATGTGTGAGTAGCACATGCGCAGTTCCACATCTGCCCATTCCTGGTAGCTGTCAAACACCAGAAGGGGTGAGATGACAGAGTATTAATTGAAATAGTTCCTGCCAAGCCAAGACAGTTAGAGGTTATGATTCTTCCAGTCCAGTCCTTCACTTCTTTGAGCTGGGTTTCTTTTGGCATTTTACAGATGCAAGGTTGAGTAGGCAGTTCAGGAGCTTATTACACAGGGTCCAGGTGCAAGCCCAGAACCTTCCGATTCAGTTCTTTTATGTCTCTGCTGTAGTAAACTATCCCTTCTTCTTCTTCATGAAGAGCTGCGTCTGACCATGATTATCCATATTAAATGCTCCAGCGATGAGTATAAAATTGAAAGGAACCTGCATTGATTGTTCTTCCTCGGCTTTGCTGATCCTCAAGCTTTGATGGAAGTGGATTGTAAGAACAGCTGGCAGTTTTGTAGAGCAGGAGAAGATGATAGTCTAATACGATAATCTTTTAGAATGAACCTGAGCAGTAATGTTTTGGGGTTGTTGTTTTTAATAGCATCAGTTTCTGCTGGCTAGTCACACCTAATCTTCTGTTGGAGAAGATGCCTAAGAATGCTTCTTCAACCTTGCACCATAATGTGTTCATTTCTAAAAGTTTTGTGGTTGATTTTAACATCCATCTTTGGTCACCTCTTTAGTGCCAGGGTTGGATTATGTTTGGAAGCCATTGGTTTTACATTCTCTCCCTCGGTTCTCCTGGAATGCATTCATACTGCTGTTGAAAATCTGTAAAAGGGCTGAGGAGAATCTGCAAAATCTATAAAAGGCCAAGAAGAGAACCCCAAACAGATTGTTTCTTCTGAGACTTAATTAGATTGTTGCTTTCTGTGGTTAAATTGATGCCTTCTGCACTTCTCTGGGGGCCTTTGAGAACAGACCAGGTGCAACTTTATAACCTTAGCATTAAAGCTAAACAGCTAGCGCACACTGATGCAGTACCATTTAGGAAACCTTAAAAGTGTAGGGTTCTCCACTGATCATTTTATATAACCCTCCTCTTTTGACTGGGTGTCCTCCAAAATCTCAGGGACTTTGCCAATCCTGCTACAAAATTGTGTTAACCAGGGATGGCAGGAATTGAACCGGGAACCTTATGCATACAAAATACTTGTTCAGCCACTAAACTGGCTTCTGGCTTAGGCCCAGTCTATTTGAAAGACCATGTCTCCCTATGCAAACCTGCCAGAGTCTTAGGATCTTCAGGGGAAGACTTTCTCTTTGTCCTGCCTCCATCACAGGTTCATGCGGTGGAGAGAGTGCCTTCTTGGTGGCTTCCCATACTATCAAATTCCCTTCCATAGGAGACTAGGCTGGTCTCCTTTTGCAAGCCATCAAAGACCTTCTTATTCAAGCCAGCTTTTAATGCATGCTTGCAAGAAGCTGCCTTCTGGGGGTGAGTGGGTGGGTACTCTAGTTTGAATTTTTGAATTTTTGAATGTTTTAATGCTTTTATATTGTTTAATTATGGTTTTAAAAACAGTGATCCTTTAATTGTGTTTCGATTTTATTATATTTTTAGCTGAGCATTCTTGTTTGTGAACCACTTTGCTAGGAGGAAGGGGGCATATAGGTGCAATAAATAAAATAAAGAAGATGGTGGCCTCTGTCCAGTGACCCAGGATCACGGCTTTCCATGATTCTTATACCTTGGTCTCTGAGAGCTCTTTCTTTACTTTAATGTTAGATGACAGGTGCCGTGCCATGGCCATACATTGGCAAAGATGTTGCTTCAGAAGAAGCAATGCGTGGAAACCAGAAAGGCTTCACCAAGGAAAAGAAGGCCAGATACAGTGCTGGAAACATAAAGGACATCCGTTTGAATTTCTCCTTTATTAAGTGCGAGTTAATAATAGTGATTCTCGCAGATGTATAGGAACAAGACTCCAAATGACACCCTGTTAAAAAGCCATCTCGTCATGGGTGCCATCTCCATCTATTCCTCCAATTGCTTTGACTGCCTCTTACCATTTGTACGCTCTCTCTTTTTTATTATTTTGCATGCTTCATCTAAGTGAGAACAATCGGGAAGAAGTCAGGCAGAAAGCAGATTATCTTTTCCACACAATAGAGAAGGCTTTCAGTAATTTCCAGCCTCTCTGGTGGGCTATTATCCGGGAAGGAAAAAATTACTGCTGCATCCAAATTTACCTGCAGGAAGAGAAAACACACACACACACATACACACACACACACACACCCCGCCACAAAAGGCAAGAAGCCCCTTTCCTTGTCAAATGCCAAATGAATAGATTATTTTGCTAATGTTTCGAAAGGTCAGATCCTACTCCTTCCCACACACAGACTTTTAGGTCATCTGGAGAAGCAAAAATGGTGTCTTGTAAAATAAATGTGAAATGTCTTCCCCAGAAAGATGAAAATTCTTTGGAAATTTGCATTGATATAAAACTGTAAAAAGGCATAATAATGAAAGATTGAGTCCCAAAGAAAGATTATTTTCATTAGTACACACTGGTGGGGAGAAAACTAGAGAGGACCTATAGCTAAGTAGTGGGATATGCTTTTGTACATAGAACATCTCTAGCAAAATTCATCCCGTCCAGCTGTCCCCCTTATCAAGGATCCTCTTGATATTCTCTCTTACCCTACTTTTCCAGCTGCTTTTAAAATGCCCCAGTTGCTCTCTCCTCCTCCCACTTTACTCATTACCCCTTACTTACTCTCTGCAAATAATAATTGGGAAGAAAAGGAGCAGAATATTGCCCTTTCCAGTAGGCTCAGCCTAAAGCAAACTGCTGCAGCCTATCCTATGTCCCTTCCTCATCAATAACTTTTGCCACCTTGACCGCATTCTGGTTTTTCTTGGCCCAACATCTCCTGGTTTACATCTGCAAAACGTCAAAAGGTTTGAAAATCCCAGGAATCTGTAGATAGTCCTGTGAGAGACCTTTCCCCCCAAAACCTGGAGATCCGATCAGTGTAGGTGATACTGAGCTAAACAACTTAACAGTCTGGTTTGATATAAGGCAGATTCTACTGAACAAAGGATACTTGAACTCATGGTATGCAGCCCAGTTCATCTCTGATATAAAATTTAATTATCTGCGAGGCCACCAAAGACGGTGGGGCTGAAATCCAACTCAGTGTATTCCGGATTGGGAGTAGACATCTGGCGGCTAAGTTGGCACTACTTAGCTGAGCCTCTGCCAAACACTTGTATGAAAGGTATAATTTATAGCAGAGAAGCTGCAGGTGGTGGGATGGTGCTTAACCCTTCCCTAACCTATATTTTTTACTCGTAATATGTGATTCAGCACATGTACACCCTCAGAGTTGCTGAGGATGGTAGGCTGGTGTAACATTTCCATCCCATCTACTCCTTTGTCCTCTTCTTTGCTGCTTTGCAACTGTTTGCTAGCAACAAACCATATATACTCATATATAAGTCTAGAAATTTAGGTTAAAAAATTGACCCCAAAAACCTAAGTCGACTTATCCACGGGTCAATGTAAATATTGTATCTTAACTCTTATTTAAAAGAAGGAACCATCACATTGTGAAAGTCAAGGGTATAATCTGTCCTGAAAGTATTGACCCCCTCTTTTCTCTCACCCATCCAGCTTTAAGAGTGAGCACAAAGAGTTATGACTGCTGGAATTTTGTTCATGCTTTGATATGGTTTTCCTTTGCTTCATCCTTTAGATCCTTTGCTATATGCCCCTAAATTTTACCCTTGTACATAAGTCTTATCAATATCCATAATTTTGCCCCCAAAACTTATCCTCGACTTATACATGAGGCTGACTTATAGTTGAGTATACAGTATATGGTAGGTTGCTTCTCCAGAACACTTTTTACTCTCTTCTTAACTTGGCAGCAGTTGAGAAACAAGTTGGTTGCTCACCAATGGATCTGCCAATGGTCCTCTACCTGAGGCCAACTTTGTTGACCGTAATAAAGATGGACTAGAACCAGTTAAAACCATAAGATTCTGTTTTGTTCATTAGCTTTTTATTCCTCTATTTCCCTACCACCAGCTGAGCTACTTACCACGAGTTCATGGCAGACTTAACTTCAGAAGTCTTTTATGACTATGAAGGAATGCCTTTTTCCCCCTTCCCATTTCTTGTTTTAAGTAAATTGACAGAGAAGCTTGCTTAATCTCTCTTGCCTTCTTGGTAATCCTCTCTTCAGTCACAGTCTTTCTAATTACCTGCTGTTCGGCTCCCCTTCCAACCTTCAGCAAGAAGTCTTTCCAAAAACATGTCTGGTTGCTTTTTTATTCCCTCCTTAGCACAAATAGCTTGCTTTCAGCTAATTTTATAAGCAAGTCGGTGGGTGTTTGCTGAGCAAAATTTGTAGCTGCCCTCTGGCAGTTGCAGACTGTTTTTGGAAAACACTGGGGGATTTGTGCCGACTGTGTATCGCCTTTGAGGATCTAACATTTATTCTCCAGCCTTAAGGTTGTGATGAAACAGTTACCACTCTTTTAGGTGAGGTGCTAGGAAAATCAAAATGCTGCCAAATCCCAGAAGGCTGCTTACTTATGATCAGACACTCACTGTCTGAGGTTACATCTTCATTGCGGAAATAATGTGGTTTGGCACGGCTTTGACTGCCGTGGCTCAGTGCTGTGGGATACTGGGATTTGTAGTTTGGGGAGATATTTATCTGCCTCTTTCAGAGAGCTCTGGTGCCGCAACAAACTCCATATCCATGGATTCCATAGCATTGATCCATAGCAGTTAAGAATTCAAGACATAACCGTGTTCGTCTCCATAACCTCCATAACCACAGATCATTTTATCCATGGGTTCAAGCATTCACAGCTCAAAAATATTTTAAAAATCTATAAATTCCAAAGAACAAACCGTGATTTTGCCATTTTATATAAGGGGCACCATTTTACTATGCCAGTGTATTCAATGGGACTTCAGCATCCATGGATTTTGTTATTCATGGGGCATCCTGGAACCAAACCCCAGCAGATACCAAGGGCTGACAGAGCAATCTTGTAGCATCTTTGAGACTAACTAAAGAAAGAAGTTGGCAGCATGAGCGTTTGTAGACTTGTCTACTTCCTATTTCACCAAATCCCTCAAAGACTGAAGTCTATGAAAGCTCATGCTGCCAACTTCTTTCTTTAGTTAGTCTCAAAGGTGCTACAAGATCTCTCTACATACCTAAAGCAGTTAAAGGAGTGTCAAATTGCATTATTTCTGCAGTGCAGATGCAGCCTGAGATAGTTTAAAGGTATTAGTGGACTGCTGGATCAAAAAATGGAAAGGGGGCAGGCAATATTATAAGCAACTTGAACTGTACAGCCATATTCAGTCTATGCAATTTTGAAGGGTGGCATACAAAGAGAGGGGGACTGTGTGCCCTGTCTTTAGCTCCCTGGAGAAAATATGGGCTATGTACCAACAGAAAGCAGTCCATAACAGAGGCTCAATAAATTTCAGGCTAGTTCCTTAGAGATTTCACCAAGACAGTCGTAGAGCTTTGCGGATTCTGCCCTTGTGTGTGCCCTTGTTTTGGCACAGGAGATAGCCCAATATAGATCTGTCCCCAGTCTGAGAGCCGCTTAATAGGGATATCATTTCATGGATGTCAAGAGCATGAAACTTAAATTTCTTGGAGAGGGAAGTCGCAGTATTCATGAACACGTAAGTGTTTATAGTGATGGTGTCAACAATTTCTCATCTCCTTGGCTCTCCATATTTTCTGTTCTCCTGTATATAACGTAGAAACATTTGTTCAAGTGAGATTAATAATTGTTCACCTCCACTTGTGTGATCAAGTGAGAGCCCGATACAGTTCCCCAACTCGAGGGTTCTCCTTCAGTTTTAAATGATGGTTCTTGCTGAGAAATATTTCTTGCTAGCTCAGTGCCTTTCATTGTAGTACTTTCCTTGTAGTAACTTCGGCATCTTAGCATCCACTGCAACTGACACTTACTTAAGAAGTCAACAGATCCTTGTGCTTAGATTTTGCGCTCTTATAAATTAGCACAAAATGCTTCTTAACCAAAAAATATTGGTTAATTATTTACCCTTACTAATACTGACTCAAGATTACTATTTATGTTGTCCATTTGGTGTTTTTTTAAGCCTTTCCAAGAAATCCATTTTAGCAATCCCACTGTGTCCTAATCCAGAATAGCAGAGATTGCATTAGAGACGAAGAACTTCAAAGTGATTGATGCTCTAGCACATTAATATTAAAATTTGGAGGAAGTCTTGCAAGATATAAACAAGCCCTTGCATTTAAACTCAGGACAACCCAAAAGGGACATTAACTTGTACAGTGTTTCCCCAAATGGCAATCAAACCGACTTTCCTAATGAGTGCAGACAAGTTTGACATTCACTCTTTCAGATGCAGAGGAGTCTCTTTATATTTCTGCTAAAGACCAGAATTCTAAATAGGCCAAAACAATCCCCTTCTAGATCAACTTTTGACATAAGCAGAATGACAGATGCCTTGACCATGCATGCTTCATTTCTTTCCAGCAAGTGGAAAGTAACTTTGAATGGCTACCTTTTAAAAACTGATCTACATTATTATATCTCCGTTACATCATTATATGGTCGCATTTTATTGACTGTGGGATCACTGTGGAGCGGTGAAACTAAAAAGCTCTAATTTGCGATGGGTGCTGAAAGACAAGCAGCTAGGGAAAAGAAAAGGCAGCAAAGAATATTAGAATGTGAAAACAGTTGCAGAGGAGGGATAAAAAGTATTTTTTCTCCAGCGATGGAAAGTGGAAATATTTGGCACAATCATAGTATATAACTTGAATATAGCCCAGAGGTATAATCTCTTGCATTCCCAGGATTTTCATTCTTTTTTACATTTGTACACAATGTTTAAGGCAATGTCCATTACATATTGTCCCTTTAGACTGCTATATCATTCCTCCAGAGCATCTGTTGCTTCCTTCTGCAGAGAGGAGGCCCTTTTGATCTGGAGTTTAATACTCACTGTCAGACCATCTCCTCTTTCTGTAATCGCTTTTACCGAGTCAAACATCATTTTATTTTTCAACCCAGGTTGTGCTGCCTGGTAGGAGTTGTAATAAGCTATGGACCGTGGTTCAAAGTTAATACAAAATTAAATTCATTTCTCCTCTCTTCATTTTGGAATCTGAGACTCGGAGTGTGCTTTTTATAGCTTTGATTTAACACTGCATCTGGAGGCCTGGAATTGCACTTGTTTATGAATCTGGACTTGTTGTGGTTTTCGATGGTGCTAAGTCCGCAGCGGCTTAATGAATTATGAAAAGAAACGAGTCCATTTTTTTAATTAAAGCATGTCAAGTACAATTACTGCTTCTTGGTCTGACCAGCCGGGGTCAGCAGTAATTGATCTTGAGAGAGAACTTCCCGCGAACATTCGGTGACAAATTGCTGGGCTGGTTGGCATTTCCTCATTCCTTGGTGAGAAGTTTGAGTTGTGCTTGGATTAGAAATGCCCCAAAGAGTCCCCGTTTTGTCAGCTACAAGTGGGGCTAACCCAAGGCATTCGAAGTTAGCTGAGGCAGAAAAGATAACTGAGCTACAATTAAAGGCCAACAACACTCATTGGATTTGCCCCATAGGGATGTAGGCAGAGTCCATGTGCTGAAGAAAGGGATGCTGGGTTTGGTTCTTGGCTTCTCTGGGTAGGGAGCTGTGAAAAGCATCAGTCTGAAACTCTGAAGAGCTGCTGCCGATCAGCGTAGGTAACACTATAAGGGTAGATCTTTGTGGGTTTTTGGGGCTACGTGGCCATGTTCTAGAAGAGTTTATTCCTGACGTTTCACCAGCATCTGTGGCTGGCATCTTCAGAGAAGATCTTCCTCTGAAGATGATCTTTCTCTGAAGATGCCAGCCACAGATGCTGGCAAAACCTCAGGAATAAACTCTTCTAGAACATGGCCACAGAGCCCGAAATCCCACAAAGATCTATGGATGCTGGCCATGAAAGCCTTTGACTTCACTATAAGGGTAGCTTCTTAGGTTCTTGCAGTCTGTCTCAGGAACCAAGATTTTACCATTGAAGTCTTCCACGGCTATAGCTTGCAAAATAGCATTCCAGATACTTTTCAGCTCAAAGTCTTAGGAGTTGCAGCTTATTTTTCCCAACTTGGTGGAGGAGGGTTACCCCATATTCCCCAACATTTCTCAGATGAAGACTGGGGCAAATGTGGCTAAGCAATGTCAGAGTGATTAAGATGGCAAAAATTATTAATGAAGAAGAACACGCAAGCTAGGCCAGCCTGCAGCAATTTGATTTTGCCTGAGCCTATTGGCAAGGGCAATTGCCACCTCCTCCTCTCCCTTAAGATGAATTCATTGAGTGCACATTGAACTCAGAGGTGGTTTGCCATAGCTTTCCTCTGACATACAGCCTACTGATCTTTAGTTTCTTTTAAGAAACAATTAAAAACGCATCTATTCCAGCTGGCTTTTTCACTCTAGGTAATAGTGTTCTTTCTCTGCTCCTTGTTGTTGTTTTTCGACCCCGGATTAGTGCAATATATTGTCTTTTTCTTGCCCCTAGTGAATTGTGATTTGTATAGATTCCTGTTCCTACCCCTAGTAATGATGTTTTTAAACTTTTTATATTGTGATGTTTTATCTGTATTTTATTGTTTCTTGTCTTGTAAGCCGCCTTGATCATGCAATTGGAAAGGCGGGATATAAATAAAAATTATTATTATTATTATATTATTATTACTGCACCTTGTATTCATTGGCAGAGTCCCATCCAAGTACTAACCAAGGCTGTCCCTACATAGCTTCCGAGATTAGATTGAGTCTGGTGTCTTCAGGTTATTTAAGCCTTCCCTCTTTCTCTTTCTCTCTGTATATACTCCTTTTACTTGACTCTATTTTGCTAATGATCTGCCAATGAGAATACAAGCTGCTAAGTGATTTTTACATGGTTGAGGCTTAAGAGCATGGGCAATAATTTTGGCTGGGTGTGCTGTATGGATGGCGACAACGTCTTCTGTTGCCCAAGTAGAAAAAATTCTGCTTTAAATCATCTCTCCTCCTCATTCCTTCCCCCTTGGTCTCCTATTCATATGTTTTACAGCTATTCCATTACTAAGGACATGCTGTAAAAACAATTTATGGACCAAGTGTTTCAATTTTTAAAAAAAACAACCAAATTTGAAATTGGCTTTTCCCACCACTTTACGTAAGACTCCCATTAGCTGTTTTAAGTGTCAGGCTAAGAAATTTCTGGATCAATCATCATTTAGGAACTGGACAAAACTCAGCTTCACATTGACTGGTTTTTTATATATATATTTCATTTGTACATTAGGCAGAAAGCTGTGTTTCCATCATGGCACCCTTCTGATGTCTTAACTGTCTGTAAGCACCATGCATAAGGGCATACAGCAAAGGGTAGGCTTTGTAAATGTTTCTTTCTAAGTTGCAATGGACTGTTTTTGGTCTCTCCTAGAGAACTGCCTCATCCCCCTCAGAACCTGCTGGCTACCTTGAACTCCTCCTTTAGCCGCAGCGTGATCCTCTCCTGGGTGCGTCCCTTTGATGGAAATAGTCCCGTCCTTCACTACATTGTTGAACTCTCCGAGAACAGTAAGTGAAGCAAAGCCCTCTTTCACCCTTTTCTATCCTTCACCTAGGAAGACGTCATTTCATATTTTGGGGTTTTTTTTGAGCCGTTAAGCTGATGTCCTCCGTATCTCTCTTTTTTACACTTGCAAATATACATGTGGATTTTTAAAAAGCGCAATTACTCTCCTCCAGTGAATAAGGCTGCGTTCTGCTAGGCTGGGGATTCTAATTGGGAGCTTCCCTGAACCACAACTGCTCCTCAGACTGCTGCACATGGCATTAGGTTTGACTTAATGTGCCAGGCATGGCTGCCTTGATGTTCATTGCTCAGGAATGAAATTAAGTACCCTGTCACAGTTCTGAAGTTTAGTTTATGTCTATTGTCATGGAAATCATTATTACAAGAGGTCTCCCCTTGCACCAGAGTCTGGTTCAAGATCCCATGCATTAGCCACCTTTCTTTACTGTCCAAACATCCTCTGTCAAAAACACTTTCTTTTCCCTTTTTGCTCTGCTTCACCAACACTACAATACAGTGGCAGGCACTCTCACACAGGTGCGCATAAGCTTGCACTTTGGCGAAAGCTAGCTTGCAACTTGGAGATGCTCCACTTACCTTTACGTTTACTGCTGTCAACCAAGAGCTGAGGCCGCCGTACCTTCTCTCATTTATTCCTGTCACCCCGGTCCTGCTCTTTTCCCTCTCCCCCAACATCTGCATGGCACATCTGGAATCTTGTGCCCAACAGCAGGCATGGGAAAGAGTGAACACAAGAACGGTTGGGTGGGGAGTGGGAATAGGCTGCAGCTGCTTTGTCTCCCAGAAAGATAAAGTGGAAATCTTCATGTTCCAAGGAAGCAGCCTTCATTCGTACCTTTGAACCCTTTTCATCTTTTGCAAACACACACTCACACTCTTTGTCTCTGTCTCTCTCACACACACTCTCTGCTGCCATACAACACTGATAACCTCAGATTCAGTCTCTACCTCTCATTTCTTGCTTTACACAGATGGGTGTGTTAGAGAAATGAAGGAATCAGGATGCAGCCAAAGAAAAGTATATTGTGCATGCATGAAGCTGATCATGTGCATGCACACACACATGCACACACACATATGCATCAGTGGAGGTTGCCCTTGTTCAAATTTTGTAGGATGCCAGAGCAAATGGGAAGACCTAATACGTATTTACTTGACTATTATATTTTGAAAAAGCTGCATATATTGTGGGTTTGAGTCCAGTCTGTGACAGACCTCTCCTTTTTTTTGTAATCCAAGTGCCCTGCTGATTCTCAGCAGCCATACTCTAAGAATATCAATGCAACTGGATATTTATGGGTTAGAAAGGTGGGCTTGTACATGCAGCTTTGAGTGGCCTTCAGGTACAATCCAGAGTATCAGGCTTTGCAGGAATCTGTCCTGGAGATAGGGATGACACTGTCAACTGGAAAATACAGTAATTCAGCTCTAAAAATCTGTAAGAAGCTCAGCAGAGATCTGATAACATCCTACAGAAAATGCTTCGATAATCCTGGAGAGTATGAAGGGATTTTCTGAACTCTCACACGCTGTCAGGCAAATCCGATGATTTTAGCTGATGGCATTGTAATCTACCACAGGAAAGGCCTCAGTGCATATCAGATACATGCACTTCACTCTGCTTTGTGTCGGCAAGCACACAAACAAAGAACCGAGAGGGTCTAGTAAGTGAGAGCTGTCATTACAAAAATGTTTCATTTAACTCAGATAGTCTAATCTTTTGGGAGGATGCCCCTTTGGATGACCTGAAGTCTGGCTTCTCCTTCTGGCTTGCCTTGGACTCATTTGGTGATCTTGGGCATGCTGTTCTGCATTACTACCTGTTTATCCTATGTAGAATAAGGATAATTGATCATGTTACACATCATAAAACTGTTGCAAGGATCAGTGAATATCGTTAAACAGTTTGTACTTGGTAAATGGCTAGATGCAAAGGGAAAACAGCATGCTTGTGATGCTTTCTTTGCAACAAATCCAGCAGGTGCCATTCTCCTCTTGCTTCTCATAATCTCTTGCATTTTAGCCTTTGCAGGAAAACATGGGTCCAGTCAGTGACTCCCTATGGGAATGGGGTTGCAAATCTGCTAAGACATGAAGAAAAGGGGGAACAAACTGTTGGAAACCAGTGTTCATTCTCTTCAAACTCCCATTTACATTTGCTATTAGAGCAATAGGAAGTAATATTTGGCTATCCGGTCTGTCTCCATACCATTCACACTGTCCCTTAAGCTTTTCTCATTTGATATACTGTAATGCATGATCACCAGGAATCAATAAATCTGAGCAACCAGATTCTTCCCTCCCTCTTTCAAGATGGTGTGTCCGTTCTACCAAGTTCCTTCATTACTTAAAATGTTGTCTAAATCCTGACTAAATAAAGAAAACTATGTATATATGTTTAGGATATGTAATATTTCAATGGAACTAGCATATATACATTGAATGCTGCCTTGCTTTACTATTGGCCTTGCTTTGATGGTCTCAAGAGAGTCAGTGCCTTTCTCTGTAAACTCTCTTAAAAGATGCTTAATTGAACCATCATTCCTAAAAAGGGTCTGACACTCCAGGAGACTATTCCACATTCATAACAAACTAACAGCATAAGTAATTTGACAAAACGTCCACCATTTATAGAAAATCATTCTGCAGAATAGTTAAAAGTAATAGACTTCCAGATGGTGCCGCTTCCGACCACAGATTGGGTATGTCCTTTTTCTGAATTCCCCTCATTTCAAACAAAAAGGCAGTTCATTGCCTCTGACGAATGAACTGGTACGTCAGGCCCTGGGAAAGCTTTCAAAAGCAGGTTTACTAGGCATGGGAATTTGGGACATGCATTTAAAAATACTAGTTTCCACCCAAAATAGAACACTTTAGAATGTCACCATCTCAGCTTCAGGTGTAGAATGCAAGCAAAGACCATGTAAAACTTATAATCAGAGCTTAAAAGGGAAATCAGAGATTATGCTTATAGAGTTAAAGGACAGTCATTGGCCTTATATAGGCCTGTTACAGACTGCTAAAATAAAGCTGCTTTGGGTCTTTTTGGAGGTATGCTATTTAAATGATGCATGGGTCCTAAGAGTCCAGAGGTCGCGCCAAAGCCACACTCCATTCCTAAGCACTGAAGTGCAGCTTTGGTGCAGCTTCCGGATTCTTAGGATGCATGCATCATTTAAACAGCATACCTCCAAAGAGACCTGAAGCAGCTTTATTTTGGCAGTCTGTAACAGGCCATAGTTTGATATTTGTGCTCCTTGTGTAAATCTCCAAAGTGTCATTCCACACTTTCCTCACTGTGCTAAAATATCCATCCTTTCCTGCTATGCAAAGGCCACCTGAGTATAGGAATATGCCAGCACTTCTTTTCTTGATGTCTCCAAGTTGAGTGACTCAAGCAAAATATGCAGGGACCATTCTGTCTCTGTGGCTAAAGGAAGAGAAAGCCTTGGAAAGCATGCAAATAGAGAGTGCTGATTAGTGCTTTCCTTTCCAGTTTGCCATGATGGGTTTCCTTTTCCTCACACTAAACTGTTGGGTAATTCCATCTGGTTTTCCCTGGCGATGTTCTTGCCAACACTGTGGGCTTCACTTTTGCTTGTCGCATGCAGTTTCTCTGCCTTCTCTACTGAAATATTGGCTTTCTGGAAATATTTGCCATTTGGGTATCATTGTGTTGTCAATTTCCTCGCGTGGCACAGGTGTCTTTTTCTGTATTTAAGCTGTCACTGGTTTTCCATATGTTTTCCATGAGCTCATTTGCTTGTACTCGTATCTTTTAAAGTGCCAACGGTAGTATAATATGTATAGCGCATCTCAATCCCTACTTGTTGTTCTGCAGATAAAACCTCAGTTGTCTGGGGTGTATTTTCAGATATGAGGCTGTTGCACTTTAATACTCTGTGGGTTTTTCCATCAGGAATCCTCACAGGGACTTGAGTTCCTAATATATCTGTTGCCAAACTTCGTCCCGCATTTGTTTTTACCTTGTTAAGGACTGAATCTTCCTCATATGTTTAGCAGACAGTGAACATGTTTAGAGTGTGCAGACTTGAAAATGAATAATCAGCGCCTCCCTTTCTGCGGGGAAACGGTCGGAGAAGGTGCATTTTTGCAAGTCTAAATTGAAAGCAACCAATTACTTGCTGCATAGGCAAGCCAGTCATCCAGCCTGACATATATTTATGTGCCGTTCCTTCAATATCATTCGCATAATATAAAAAGGGGGATGGAGAAAAGTGTTGGGGGGAAAAGCAGTGATGCGAGGCACAGATAGGCAAGAACCTCAGGTATCAAAAAGCAAGTAATCAAGTGTTCTTGTTTCAGTTTTCATTATCTGGCACAGGGGTAATCTGCTGGGAAATTCTGTTACAGAGGCTTCATTTAGACAATATGAGATGCACAAGGACACCTGCTCTGTATGTCCCCTGAGAACTTCGTGAGACTATCCACATCCACAGCAAAGAATAGGGGAGATGGAAGAATCTAGACATAATGAGAATGCAGCACAGATCCTAGGCTTCAGTGTAGTTTGGGTTAAACGCATCACATTATCGATTGCTATAAGAACACCTGCTTCTCCAAAGGCTCCTCCCCAAACCCTCTTTTCCCCTATATCCTCCTTAGTTGGTCATACCTATACACCACATTTCCCACAAATACATAGTACTCAAAGCAATTCACAGGACAGACAGTTGAAGCACGGTAAGGATAAACACTGTACAGTACTGACATTTCTTTTTAAAAAGTGTGATTGATTTAATATGTTAACAAAAACTAGCAATATCCTATACTCATAACATCAACATACCCGCATTAAGCGTTTTATGGAATGGTTTATATTGAAATACCCGACAACAAGGGCCCCATTCCCACTTACAGATAAATCAGTGTGCAATCTGAATCAATGGATCAATTCAACAGCAGAGCATGGTTCCCACTACATTTGCCCCGATCGCATGTTTTTCCTCTAAAACAATCCACTTGTGGTTCACTTTCATGCATGAATCTCTTCAAATGGACCTGCTCCAGCCGGCCAAAAGGCAAATTTAAATTAATTCCCATGCGCATCTGGTTCAGTGTCAAAAAGACGTGGGTTAAATGGGTCTGGTGCATGGTCTCCCTCACAGAATCGCTTCAGCGATTCGATTTAAGTGGGAACCAGGATCATTTGAACCGATTCCAACCCAATTGCGATCCGGTTTAAAAGTTAGTGGGAATGAGGCCAAGATAGCTCAACCACATAGAATGACAGCAAGACTGGAAGATATTAAAACACAACAACATTGAATTATCTTTAGCAGCATTCCCCAGGCAAGTGCACTGTATCCCAAAATGGTGGGAGCATGGAGCTCCACAATAGGAAAGGCAAAAATGGCCAGTGATTTCATGGCAGCTGGGCATAGAAGAGGCCTAGAGGCCAGGTATTGATCAACTGGATGGTCTTTGTTTTCCATCTGTAATCTGGACCAACACCAAACCTCCATGTGGCCCACAAACGTATCTTCATGTCTTTACTGGAGAACAGCCTATCCATAGCATGGCATTACATTGTGGAAAACTGACTTTTGGGAAAGGAGAGTTATTTCAGGCAGTGTCAGCCAAAGTGGAGGAGAGAAGAGGCACAGCCGTCTATGGTAGCCTACGCAAGAATGAAAGATTAGCACCGTCTCTTCCGTATAATGGAAGCTTATTTAATAGCTTGACCCATTGTGTCTGTTGTCACTGCTGCGGAGCGTCTCCCAGTTTTCTGGGTCAGGCAAGTGACAGTAATCCCCAAAGGAAGGGGAAGTGGGTGTTGACATTTTTATGGGATGTTTCCTGTTCTGGAAATAGGATGGAAAAGGGCAACAAAAAATGATCCGGCATATGGAGCCCTCTTGTCCTTTTTATGCCGTGCAACTAGCTACTTTGCTCTTCCTATACACATGCACACACACACACACACACACACACACATATATATAGTGCTTAAGGGAGGAGAAGCCTTTGAAAAAGCTTAGTTTGATTGTCAAGAGAAGGCTTGCTATTTAAATTTTAAAGGTACTCTGTGAACTTGCCGAATCCTTGGCTCCATGAGAAAGCAAATCTTCTCCCTCGAACCACTTTTTTTTCCCTGCGCAAAGCGGAGTGCCCAGGAGATGAATAGGGTTCGTTTATATTAGTTTTCAGTTTAATCTCTCTCCCTGCCAGATCTTTTATCTTCTCCCAAGAAAAGGGAGAAAAGAATAAATAAAGTATTCTACAGATGCGGCGTATAAACAGAGCACAACCCTAAGCCGGTGGAGAGATTAATAGGCTCCGTTGTTGAATCAAACTTCACTAGATCGAATGGCTTGGGTTAAGCACTCTCCAGCGGTGTTTACACTTGGGGTAAACAAATAGTAGAGGATTGCTTCAGGAAACAGACGGGTGACAATTAGCTCATTTGTGGACATCCGGCTTTCTAGTTAGCGTCTGCTCTTCCATTTTCTTGATTAAACCCCTTCAGGCTGCTTATTAATTCAGCCCAACCTTCATTTCTGCTTCCCATCCCTTTTTGTCATGTACTTTACACACCGGCACAACAAATGCTCTTTTTATTCATAAGAAACCATCTGTAAAAGGCAAACGAAAGAAGCAATCTATGCTTTATAAGGTGAATGAGAAAATGAATGTCTCTACTTTATTCTCTCCATATATCACATAGGGCTGGGTCTCCCCTGCCTCTTGCAGTCAATCCGTTGCGCTTGCTTTTGTTGAAAAAGTGGTAGTGTTTTGGCTTGCTGCTTAACCACGTTTTAACATGGTAATAATCATCATTTGCACCATTCTTTAAAGGGTTCAAAGCGTTTCATGTCACATGTTATATCACAGTAATCATATTTGGGGTTGAGAGGTCTTTGGTCTTGCTGCTGTGTGTGCTTTCAAACCTCTTGCATGTTTCATGCATGTTAATGTTGGACATGCCCATCATTGGCCAACCAAATGATCAAGTGCAGGAGAGCCACCATTCTGTAGCCATTTGAGTGTTGGACTAGGGCCCCATTCCCACTTACAGGTACATTAGTGTGCGATCCGAATCGATGGGTCAATTCAACAGCGGAGCATGGTTCCCACTACATTTGCCCTGATCACATTTTTTTTCCTCCAAAATAAATCACTTGCAGTTCCCATTCACCAGTGAATTAATTCAAAATGATTCGGTTCCAGCCGGCCAAAGGGGAAATTTGAATCGATTCCAATCCGCTTGTGGTTTACACTTGTGCAAAATTGATTTATCGAAAAAGAAGCGGAAAAAATCAGCATCGAAAAGCTGCAGGTTAAATGGGTCTAGTGCATGGCCCCTCTCATGAAATCGCTTCAGCGATTCAGATTAAGTGGAAACCAGGGTTGTTTAAACCAGTTCAAACCGATTCATGATCCAATTTAAAAGGTATTGAGAATGAGGCCTAGGATTCTAGGAGACCAGGACTTCAATCTACGCTTGAAAACCTAGAAACCCATTGGGTGACCTTTGGCAACTCACACTGTCAACCTAAGAAGAAGGCAGTGGAAAACCCCATCCCTGAATGAATCCTACCAAGAAAGCACTTATTATGGGTTTGCTTAGGATTGCCATAAGTCAGAAATGGCTTGAGGCTACTCAGCAACAGCGATCAAGCAATGGTGGGTTGTGGAAGTCAACTGAGCTACTCATATACAATATTTCTCAGTTGAGGATTATTCATCTAGTTTTTCACTGGCACCAGTTTTGGCGTGTTCAGCTTAACATGGCAAAAGCACTGACCTGTGTGCAAGTACAAATGTCTGTGTTTACTAAGGTGGTTCTACTAGTTTTGCCGGGTCGTTTAGAAAGCAGCCTTTTAGTGCAGTGTGTGATTTACTACTGGGGGAAAAACGACTCTGTCCAATAAGTCTAGATGGATTTGGTGCACACAGATCATTGCACTCCAGCTATCACAGAGAAGGTAAGATTTTTTGTCAGACCAGCTCTTCTTCTGATCACTTCCTGAAAGTTTTTAAGGCTTCATTGAAGTCCTTTTCAAGTGATAGCCCCTTGCTAATATTTCCAGTTTTTACAGTGTCAGAAATTCAATGTTTCTCCCCCCGACTTGTTTCAATAAAATGTATTTTGATTGACTGAAAGATGCAGCTTTTGTAGCTCAGCTAGTGCAACATCCCCAGAGGATATTAATTTGTGGCATGCCAGTCAATCCCATGCTGAATTGGTGATTATCAGCTAGTGTGTGGTATCTCAGTTGTTGTGGCACTGTGTCGTTTCTTTTCATTATCGCACAGTTTGTGGGTTCATCACAGTGACCACAAAGGGACAGCAGTGTGAGACTGTGTCAGATGCCTGGATGTGATCAGTTCTCTTTAGAAAGGGTCTCTGAAGTCGTTTTATCTTGTGCAAATGGAATATGAAATAAGGAAGTATCATCTTCCTTCCATTCACCGCTCCCCCTCCTTGGCATTGAAATACATTTCGTTTAAAAAAGAAATACATTTAGTGTTGGAACTGGAGCAAACTTTGCCACATTCGGATGCCTTTTGTGAAAGCTGCTGTTGTAAAAAGGCCTGAAATAGTTGGTGGAAATGTCCTGCTGCTGAGAAGTCTTGCTTTTGTCACACCTTTTCATAGCCATTGTTCCACTGGACAATTGCTACCGGAATATCAGCACCTGCCCCCACCAAACATGGAGCTTATTTTTCATCCACAACATGATTTCATGTCAGGGGGACTGAAGTGAATGTGGTGATGTTCCATTACATACCCACCAATCTATGCATTGGCATCGCCGAGGGCAAACAAAGTCTGTTTGACTCAAGACAGCCTTGCTTTCTAGACACTGCAATCCTATCCAGTTGGGAATGTAAGAGCAGTGGTGGCCGACTGGTGGCTCCTATATCAGGGATTCACTGCCCTACTGACATGGGAGTCACCAGCAGCCACTGCATAAGAGTGAGTGAAGACTACAGTACTTTCCTGTAGCAAAAGACTACAGTTGACCCTCGACATTTGCAGCTTCGACTTTTTTGGATTGGATTACTTGCAGATTTGGTTAATATGTTCTCTCTAAGAAACTATAGGTCCTCCAATGCAGGATAGAAATCATCATCATCATCATCATCATCTATGGTGGACATTGGCCACACAGTTGTTCTGGAGAACCTAGAGGTTCCTAGAGAAACACATCTCTAGGCATTTGTAGGTCCTCCAATGGTCAATTTCTGGCAGACCTTGATCACAGAGTATTGCTGGATGACCTGGAGATTCCTATATAGATGTTCTTTCAGGTAAAAAGAAAAGTGTGTTTGTATTTGTTGTTTTACCACATTCATGGGGGTCCTTCACCCCTAACCCCAGCTAATGTGGAGGGACCACTGTATTTCTTCTTTCATTGGTCCCTGGAGGTGGAGATCACCTTCTAATATGAGCAGAAAAAACATCTCTCCCTCCATTTCTCTGTCTGTCTGCCTCTGTCTCACACACACACACTATGTGTGTGATGATAATAACACAGTTCTGGAACGGAAAAGAGGTAGCATGTTCTATTTACCATATGTTTCATGGTTTCACTCCTTTGAAAACCTGTTAATACAATGTACGTAGTAGAGAAATCCAATGTGTTAAACATCCAAACTGACAGTGGGGAAGCTTATATCCCTGCCACCAGTGCTGTTTTACTTTGCAGAATTCACCTTTGAAAAGGTTCATGCCAAATAACTTTCTCAATATAAATCAGTCTCTCTCTCTCACACACACACCTGACTTCCAGGCGTAGCCGAATCTTTCTTGAGACTTGCAGCAATGAGCTGATTTGGCTCAGAGATCGCTCTTGCATATACCTGCGCGAAAGCTGACGGGAGAAGATATTCCATCCTAGCGGTGAATTTCATTAGAGTCCTTCATCCAGCGCTCCTCGTGGCTGTGGCACCGTAAATGGACTGCCAAACAGATGGGTTGAGGAATGCACAGCCCATCTGTCTTTATCATGCTCATTTCCTCCTTTATTAAAATGTTAATGAATATAGTTTTTATTTATTATGCGGTGACATGTGCAGCATCCTCTTCCAGTGCAGAAATGTTTGGTCTGCTTAATCATTTGGACTGATGGGGAAGGCTCTCCCTTTCTCAGACGCAAACTTAAAACTCTGACATCTCGCGGAAGTTGAAAGAAGGGCTGCCAGGTTAAAATGACTTTCATACCTGGTAGCTTTCATTTAAAGTTTTAAAATGGCTAGGAAATAATGCAGAAGGTAATGTAGTCACCTTAGATCAGAAAATCTGTAGTCCTCTGGCCTAATCCAGCTCACGGATCTCTCCAGCCAAGAAAGCTCCCTAACCCCACCTCACCTTTGTATCTTGGTAGTTTTCTTGTTTTCTCTTTTTCCCTTCAGCTGCTGAAATAAAGTGTGTTCATTTCCCTTTATGTATGGCTTATACAAATTGGTAGTTCAACCCCGTTTTGAACCCAGTGTCCAGTTTTTCTTGATCCATTCCAAAAGACACACCTGAACTGTTATCATGCTGCACACTGCCTGACAAGGTGATCTAAGGTCCCTGACCTGAGAGGACAGTCTGTTAATAGACAGATATTTCATACAAGCCTCTCGAGTCGCAGTCCCACAGATGGAAGGCATTCTGTTCAACGGGTGAATAAAATCTATGCAATTACATCTGCAGATAAGGGCTAAAGGAGAAATGCCCACGACTTCGGAGAAAGAGGTAGCTGGCGAGCTAAGACCTGAAGTAAATAAGAGAGGAGCATTGTATATATGTGTGTTTTGCGGGAATGAAATTACAGCTTCAGGAAACAATTCGAGAAGTCAGATGATGGAGAAAGATAATGTAAACAGCTCCGGGGAAAGAGCACTTTTCCACCAAAGAGATTATGGAGGCAACACTTCACCTGCTTTTTTTTGAAAATGCAAGTGCCTTTCATGAGACACAAACACATCGATATGGAAAACAAAATAAGCACTGCTTGGTTGTGCAATCCTCTCGAGCGCTTTGCAGTGAGTACCTTCCCGCCGAGCGTATGTTCTCTGCTGTTTTGAGCAAATCGGTTAGGATTATGTCTGGCCTACAGAAGGATCTAGCCTTGGTCCTTGGAAACTGTGGTTCTTTGAGCATGGAAACAAAGCTCCAATGTAAAATTATCCTCATTAGTACCAAATTATTTCCAGGTAAATGAAGCCATTTGGAGTTGACAATACACAAAATTAAAGCATTTTGACACCACTTTAACTTGCATGGCTCAATGCTATGGATTTCTGGGATGTGTAGTTTGGTGGGACATCATTACTCTCTGACAGGGAAAGCTAAATATCTCACACAACTACTACCTCCCCGGATTCCATAGCATTGAGCTATGGCAGTTAAAGTGGTGTCAGGTTGCTCTATTTCTGCATTGTGGATACACCCACAGATGTGCAACTTCAGGAGAGCACTGTGAACCTACAGATCGCTTTCAGCCTTTGGCTGTGCGTGGGTGTCAATACGGAGATAAACACCTGAATTATGATAGCGCATTTTCAAATCCTGTACGTTCAGACACGGGTAGGGCTTGAAGAAGTGCACTCATGGCATTAAGAGGGAATGTCAGAAAACAGTCTTAAGAAGATTAGATGCTTCAGCTTACAAAAGAATAGCTAAGGAACGATGCGATAGAGGTATATAAAAATAATTACAAGGTGGATTAAAAGGTGGGTTTTAATTGGCTGTAATCTGCTCTTGTATGAAAACGTGTTCATTGCTGATGATGGTATTGTTGTGAACATACAGTAGTTGTCCTAGTAAAGAAGGGATGACATTTTTTCCAAGGAATAAATTATGTCTGTATTATTAAGACAAGACAGTCTGCCACCTTCATTAAATATCCTCAATTTATGCCTTTTATTGAGGTGCTTCCATATTTATTTTAATCGGCTAAGCAGTTGATTAATTGGTTGAAAGCAAGACTATTAACTGACTAACCGCCCAATCCTAAGAACGTTTATTTGCCAGCAAGGGCCATTGATTTGGATTGAGCTTGCTTATACTCACAAAGTGTGTTTAGTTTTGGGGTGTAACAGCTCTGTCTTCATCGTAATTAAACCAGAGCCAGTGAGGCTAAATCAGTTTGCCAAGTGCCCTGGCTTAATGGCTTTATGGATTGAGCTGTAAGAAACCACTGATCTGTTGATAGCCCTCATTTGGAAATCATGAACACGGTTTCACTTTGAATGCTTTTAAGCATTTATTAATACTTTCTTTTCTTTTCTGGGTCTTGGGACATAATATGGTGGCGAGCTTGAAAAAGAAGGCTAAACGGCTAAAAAGAAAAGAGGAATAGCAATTGCATAGAGCTTGAGAGAGATGAAATTGACTGGCATCATCCAGACCTGACCGCTTGCAGAGAAGGGATGTTTAAGTAGTCACCTAGCAAGGCCATTTTTGTGTCTGAAATTTTGTTTTCGCTCCACCAGATTCTCCCTGGAAAGTGCACCTCTCGGATATTGATCCAAAGATGACCAGCATCACTGTGAGTGGGCTAACACCAGCCCGAACCTACCAGTTTCGAGTGTGCGCAGTCAACCAAGTGGGAAAGGGCCAATACAGTCGAGAAACCAGCAGGTAATCCTTCTGTCAATACTAGTCCATTACGCATCTCTGGGCACAAATGGGTGGTCCAGTTAGAACTGCAAAAAGAAATGGGCACAGCAATAGATCACAATAATGTATTTTATAGTAATTTCCCTTCCAAACCCTGCAAACTTTCTGACCAGAGGGTCCATATTGAATGATCAGACTAGTTTAACCAGTTTCTCTCTGCATGTGGAGAGACTAGGAGTAGTGGCAGACTAAGATAGAGGGAAAACGTTGTAGCAGACGGAAAGGATTGTGTTGTGTAAATATAGATTGAGGAACATATAAATAGTTTCCAGGTCCATGTTGCTCCATTCCAACATCTCTCTTAATTTTCCAAAACTTTCTGGCACGTTTTATGTCCTCATAAATTCTCCTTTATTCTCTTTGAATTCCCTTGAATTGGAGTAGACTCTCAGCCACCTAAGATTTTATAAGTCAAGGCGAGTGAGGAATTAATAGGGATCAAAAATAGGTTTTTGGTCAACTGTGAAATGGCTATAGCGTATCTCCCAGATAGCCATCTTCTCCTCCTGGCTTCCATCTATCAAAGGATGACTCCACCTTATATGATTTAATATGTATCATTGCTTCTGTCTGAATCGGAGGCTCCCTGGGAATGTTAAACTGAACGAGTCCTTACTCCTGGGTTCTAACTTTTTAAGGGGACATCATCTATCTGGTGACGTGGATGAGAAATGCCGAAAGAAATAATTTGAACAGCACTACAGATTCGGGGCCAGCATGTGAAATGGACTCGCTCAGGCTTGCCGTCTTTTTAACAGATCATGGCAAGCTGGGTGATTCAGATAGAATAAGCTTACCACAGCATCTGTCTTCCTTGTTGCTTGCTTAACTGATTTTCTATTATGTTGATTTGTTACAACTATTTCAAGCATGTCTAAAGTAACAGAGCCATATTGCTTTCTAGCTAGACTGCTGTATACAAAGCTGGATCGCTTTTAAGTAAAGACATAAGGAGAGGCGTGTTTACCATTTCCCTGTGTGTTTGCTTCTACTTAGGTTGATGTTACCCGAAGAACCACCAAGTGCTCCACCTAAAAACATTGTGGCTAGTGGGAGGACCAACCAGTCTATTATGGTTCAATGGCAACCCCCTCCTGAAAGTGAACATAATGGGGTTCTCCATGGTTATATCCTGCGGTAAGTGGTCTTTACCTATACTTAATACCTAAATGGAGAGCCAGCATGATCTGAACATTGGAGACCAGGGTTCAAAGTCACACTTGACCATGGAAAGGCACTGTGTAACTTTGGGCAAGTCCCAGTCTCTCAAGTTCAGTAGAAGGCAAAGGCAACCCCTCTCTGAAGAAACCTTGCCAAGAAAACTCTGTAATAGGTTCGCTGTAGGGTTATCTTAGAATACAGTGGAGATCAACCACATCACATTGTAACCTCGGGCAATAATAGCTTAACTTGTCAAGGAATTATTTTCTAATATTACTCCAAACAATTATCATTAGAGATGTCCTGGAATTTCCCTCCAAATCTACGTTGAAGGCGAGTTCCCAAAATTCCTAAGGGATTGCTTTTTAAAAACTATGTATTATCGTCTGTAACAGACCCTTCAGCATTTCGCAGAGGATGACAGGGCCCTCCGTTCTGGTAGTCAAGGTCTGCTGTCTCAGCCCAGGATTTCCTCTGCCCCATCCCGGATTCGCCCCTTTTCACTCGCTGCCCCTCACTCCTGGAACCTTCTTCCCCCAAAAGCAAGAGCCATCACTTCTTTAACCAGCTTCAAAACGGAGCTGAAAACCATCCTATTCAGAGAAGCTTTCCCAGGCATCGCATAATTGTCGCTTACTATCTGATGTTCTGTTGTTGGCTGTTTATCGATCCATTTCCTGCATTCCTATGTACTGTATATGTATTATCCTACTTGTGATTATGTATTTTCTCTGGATAATGATTAACCATCCATTATGAAGCCTTGCCCTC
Organism: Sceloporus undulatus; assembly: GCF_019175285.1. Lineage (NCBI taxonomy): Eukaryota > Metazoa > Chordata > Lepidosauria > Squamata > Phrynosomatidae > Sceloporus > Sceloporus undulatus. Next base: position 27,244,468 of record NC_056529.1, read on the forward strand.
CCTCCAGTCCATCTGCCTTGGTCCAGACCTCGGAGGTTGAGAGGAACTGCTGGACCTCTTACCCTTTCTCGTCACCACTCCCTTCTCCTTCTGTGTCATGTCTTTTTAGATTGTAAGCCTGAGGGCAGGGAACCGTCTAACTAAAAAGATTGCATGTACAGCGCTGTGTAAATTTACAGCGCTTCATAAATAAAGGTTAATAATAATAATAAATAATAACATGTGGCCAAGCGGCATCAGAGCATTGCCATAGAATCATAGAGTTGGAGATCAGGCAACTAGAGAGCAAAAGTTATTAATAAGGAAAAGCATGCAAAATTACTGTATTAAGTAGTGAAATACTGGAATTTATGCACTTCAGGAAAACTTGGGGAGGGGGACTTACCAGGGAGTGTACTGCAAAGTGCAAAACTCTGCCCCATCTCTCCCTCTTGTGTACTTAATACAATGAAACCTATTTGCTGACCATTGAATACTGTTCATTTGCAGAACCAACATGGAGCGAGAAAGATGAGTCTGGTTTGAATTCATGCTTTTCTGCTGAGTTCACTGGGGGATCTTGGACCAGCCATTCTCTCTTGGGCTAACCTCCCTCGCAGGGTGGCTATGGATAAACAAGAGTAAAATGTGGGCGCCCAGCACACAGTGCCTGATTATTGTCATTATATAGCAGGTTTTCTGTTTGCTGTTGATTAAACACAAACTGTATTAAAATGGTTTTGCAGAGCTGGAAGTGCCAGCTGCTAATTAGCAATCTTAGATGAAGTGTAGTGAAGAACGGAGATATTCATTGTTCTTATTCTTTAAAGCATTGTGAGTCATGCGGCTGCCACTGTGGCACTCAAGGCAACATACCTAAATATCTCGAACCCACAATTAGAGCGATGGCTGATAACACTCTTGCTTTCCGTGGCAGTCGTCGTCTTAACTTTTCCCAGCTTGATTGCTATAACTTCTGGCAGCAGTTCAGCATTTTCAGTGGCAGTAATTGGTGACAACGTACCTTAACCAGTGTTTCAAGTGGCCAAAAAATTGACTACGACTTGGCCAACGATATTTGGCAGTCGTGAATGTATGTATGTTTAATGCTTGAAACAGAAAGTGGATAACATGGCTTGTCACAGGATTAAGTAGATCCGAATTAGTCCAGTCCCAGTTTGGTGACTGATAACCAAGCCTTCATTATTTGCTTTTTATTAAGTCAATATTTTGTTCTTTATCATTCTAAGTCTGACTTTGAACAAGCCATTGGAGACAAGCAGTGTTTGTTGCTGGACCAGCTTTTGTTGATGAATGAACGGGCCTCCAAAGCCTGCTTTCATTTCAGCTCTGGTTGCACAGGCTGTGTGTTGCTTGTTGGTTTCTGGCAGCATTGACTGTCAGTGGAAGTTTTTCAGTTCCCAGCTGTAGTCTTCACTGAAGCACACAGCTGGGATTTGATGTAGTCTGCAGCTGTATATTTAGAGCCAGAGACTAGCAACGTATCGTGCGCCTGTCAGGCCCTGATGTTGTCAGGCCCAGAAGTAGAGCACCTTTCTGTTGTCCAACTGCGATAACACCTGAAGGTGTACTGAACCTTCAGCTATAATCTTTGTCAAAAGCTGAGGATGAGGGGGGGAAACACAAAAGGACATGACATTTCCAAACTGGCCATCACCTGCTCCCCTTCATCCCTGCAGGGAGATGTTGTATTTATAGGGCCAGGATTTCTCACTAAGCCAACAGCATGGATGTAGGAGCGTTCCACACTTTGCCTGCTTTGGGCATTACAAGCAAAGAGAACAGCCAGGCAAAGTGTGGAACGTGCCTGTATCCATGCAAATGTTGTCGGATGGAGCCCTCTGTTCTGTCCGGCCGTCCTTTTGAGCTCTCTTCTTTTCTTCCAGTGTGTTAGCTATGTGTCCACATATCATTACAACCCCTGCTCAGGTTTACCCTTACTCAGGGCTTTAACTACTCCATGTTTATGGCAGGATTCAGAACATGGAGGGAGTAAGTGGAGCTATACACTAAAGCAGTAGTTGGGGGGGTGGGCATGGACTACTTACTGTTTTCAGCAGTAGCAGCTCTGTGTTCTTTGTGACTGTGCTGCGATCAGAGCCTTTAGGAACACAACTCTAGCGAGGTTTGCCTTCTCACTCAACCCTCTCCCATCTTTATTAATTTAGAAATAAACAGAAGGGTGGGCAATGCAACTATTTTCATGTTTGTCCTCCCTCAGAGCCATAATGCCTCATTTGCAAGTCAGACTGCTATTTAGTCTACTTCTTTCTGATATGTGGATTAGCATATTCTGAGCGGCTTCTATGCAGTTTGTTTCCTAAAGGGGAAAGAGGATATATTCCTCCCCGCATCCTCCAAGTTCTCAAGCTTCCAAGGACTGTTTGTTTTTGATAACGGTTATTTCCTGACATTGTCCCTCCCTCCACTTTCTCTATTTCTCTGTGTATATACTCTTTACAAAGTGCAAAAAACAGGGCTTTGAGGGATTCGCCAGATGGCCTTGACTTTCTAGGTCATACGTCTTACATAGACTTGCACTTACTCTGTGTCTTTTCCTGTATGTAATAATAATAATAATAATAATAATAATAATAATAATAATAATATTTATTTGTATACCGCCCTGTGGCGAACCAATCCGGGCGGTTGACAACAGTGAATTATAACAGAGTAAAATATAAAATTAAAAACATTATAATCCCTCCCCTCCTTATAAAAGTATTAAAAAATATGACAGATTAAAAACACAATATCAAAACATAAAATATAGTTAAAACAAACTAAAAACCCTGGTGTCCCTCTGGAGATCCTCAACCATCACTGAAGATGGGGCCACGAGAGGAAAGAGGGGATCAGGGAGCCCAGGCCGGGATGGTTAATCTGGAAAGGCCTGCCGGAAGAGATCCGTCTTGACAGCTTTTTTAAAGCTGTCTAATGATGTCAACTGACGGATCTCATCCGGCAGGTCGTTCCAGAGTTTGGGGGCGACAGCAGAAAATGCCCTCTGGGAGGTCGCCGCAAGCCTAGATTTTAGAGGCTGCAGTAAGTTCCTCCCAGAGGACCGGAGAGCGCGGGGAGGATTATACGGGAGGAGGCGGTCCCTGAGATAGTCCCTGAGATAGCTTGGACCCAAGCCATTTAGGGCTTTAAAGGTAATAACCAACACCTTGTACTGGGCCCGGAAGCTAATAGGCAGCCAGTGGAGGGACCTCAGAACCGGAGTAATGTGGTCCCTCCTAGATGTACCAGAAATAAGCCTGGCTGCCATATTTTGTTATGTCTCTTAATTTAAAAGAAAGGAACTATCACCATGTATGTCATCAATTTATGGATATTTGCAGTGGTGTGTTTTAGGGATGTGACCAGTCTCAGGCATAAAAAAGGTGAAAGGACTGTCTCTCAGAGGTAAACCACATGCTTTGGATGCTCTTGATCCCAAGTTACATGCCTAATATTTTCCCATTTAAAAGGTGTCCAAGTAGTGAGACTGAAAGATCGCTGCCTGAGACTGAAGAAGGATTGCTGGCTTAGATAGACCAGTGGCTGATTCACAGTAAGAAAGCTTCATATGTTCAGTTTACAAGGCACTACCCTTGAAAGCTGTCAAGAAGCTGCAGTTAGTACAGAATATAGCTTGCGGTGGCTGGACAGAACACATTTCAAAACTATGAATAGACTGAAGTTAGTGTATCTTAAGGAAAATTTCCTCCTGTCTGAGCCCCTTTGCTCACTGGATCTGCAGAAGGAGATCAAATGCTAGGCTGGCAAAGACAGGACTCAGTAGTAAAGTGCAAGTATCCTCAACAACGGCTGTCTGAAACTCTAATAAACTGCTGTGAGTTAACCCATATGCTGAGCTATATAGGGCAGTATTTTGACTTATTGTATGTACTCTGTCCATCTTACAATCCAAGGTGGAGGATTGCATGGAGCATCCTCCATTCCCCATCACCCTTTGGGACTTCCTTCCCAATATCTTTCCAGTTTCCAGGAATTCAGGCAGATCTTTCTGTTCAGCTTCTAATTAATACTACTTTTCAGTTTGGGATTCCTTCAGGCGCCTTTGTTTTAATACTTGTTTGTTTTTATGCCTTTTGCTGCTCTTATCAGTTTGTTTTCATTGATTGTTGATGCTGTGCTTGGTGTAAGTTGTTAGTTTGTGCCTCTGGCTAGAAAGCTGGCGTCATAATTGAATAAACACTGGAATCCTGGGAGTCTGGCCCATTGGATTCACTATTAACTTACTTCTGAATAGACATGTCTATAGGATTATTTTCTGAATTAATGAATGCAAGGTAGTATGATAGGACTAAGGAGATCTGAGTCCATAATGCACTCATCCAAGAAACTCGGAATGAAAGCCTTGAGTCAATCTCCTTATATATTATTATTCCCATTATTATTGTTTATTCATTTATATACCTCTTTTCTCCCATCAGGGAGACTCAAGATGGCTAACAACATATAGTCGGTCCTCCATATCCATGTATGTTTTTATTCACGGATTCAAGCATCCACAGTTTGAAAATAATTTTGAAATGTATACATTCCAAAAAGCAAACCTTCTTTGTGCCATTTCATATAGGAGACACCATTTTACTACACCATTGTAAACAACAACAGCAACAACCATGTTTATTGATTAGTCGGCTGACCATATCAGCAATAAAATATAAAATGCCAAGATACATACAGGGATAAACATAATCACTAAAATGTGTATTAGGTAGGGATGTATTTTGGCCCCTATATTAATTAATTAATTAATGACATCCCAGGTTTCCTTTTCTCAACAACAGTCCACACACCAAAGACAGGCAATACATTTCCTCTCTACGCCGATGATATGGTTCTACACCATTGTATTTAATGGGACTTGAGCATCCATGGAACCAAACCCCAGTGGATACCAAGGGCCCACTGTATTTAAAAACAATGATGAATGTTATGTCTTCAGGAAAGATGCTGCTTTGGATAATCAGAGCATCTGGTTTAACTCAGCTGCCTCCAACAAATGATCCTCTCTCTGTTTAGGTATCGCCTAGCAGGCCTTCCTGGAGAGTACCAATACAAGAACATCACCAGCGCGGAGATTAACTACTGCTTGGTAAAAGACCTGATCATCTGGACTCAGTATGAAATCCAGGTGGCATCTTACAACGGAGCTGGCCTGGGAACCTTCAGCAGGGCAGTCACAGAGTATACTTTGCAAGGAGGTAAGACTAGTATTGACAGCTTGTTTGTGTATAAAACATGTGTGTACCTCTCTGACCAGGAGGGAGGTGTTCTGCATGCCCATGGGTTGTCTTGTTTTCTGACAGATTTCAAATGAGAGGATGTTAGATATGAGTAGGAAGGAAAACAGAAGGTGATAATGGCTGTGTTCTGTCCCAAGAAAGTAAGGAACAGCATCTGCTCAGTTTGCAAATCCTGTTTCATTTTTGAAGCACATCAGTTAGTTAATTTTGTTATTTACACAACAATTGTGACATTTTATGCTTATTGAAGCTTTCTTACATTTGTACCATGTTTGCATATTCCAGCTTTGTACTTTATATGCCGCAGCTTAATAGTGATCCTAAGGAAATGCTATCACAGAGTGGGAATAGGATAGCCATATTACTGCATGATGAAATCCAATTTACCGCATAAGAAGATTTTGTTTGTTTCTTTTGGTTAAAGATGAGGGAGAAAATGCAGTTGCAACTCAATGGGGCAATTTTTTAAAAAAGGAATCAACTGACTTTTCAAGATATAAAATTCTCCTTGACCATTGGACTATGTTTCCTGATAAAACCATTTGAACTTCTCTGAGAATTACTCATTAAATTACAAACATACTTTTGTGTGCTGCATTTATTCCTGCTTTTGGTGTATCTTGCTTTCTTCTGTTTGCACAGAAAAGACTAATGTCTTAAAATGAAGACAGTAGTGCTATATTCTTCACTACCAAAACTGCATCTCCTCTGATGTTCCTTTCCTGGCTTCACTTTAACTGTGTTCTTTCTCTTACCATGAAGGTTGGATATTCTCTTCCTTGTGACATTTTTACGTTGTCCTGGTACCTTAACCATCTCCATCAGCATCTATTTGTATTTCTGACCTTTGATTCCTGTCCTTATATATCCCGCAATTGGTTCTAATGTAGCTTGCTTGATATTGTGCAATGTTATTATCATCCTTTATTGACCAGCTGTCTGTAGTCATTTAAGAACATATAAATCCCATGTTGTAAGCTGAAAGTGGTCTAGTCTGCATTAAGGGGCTGACAGAGAACGGTGTTTAGAAGGCAAGGATCCTTGGGCAAAGATCTTTAGCTATCTGATAGATAGTGGTTGGTTATAGATTAAAAGCTGGACATTTGTCCTGTTTTATGCTACTGCTTCATAATGTTGATGGATGATTCCAGCATAGGCATTGCCATCTGCTAATGTGGACTTTATTGAACGGGGCATAATTAGGCTTCCTCCTTTGAAGGCTTTTCTGTTTGACATGGAAAGAGGCCAGGAGAGGAGCAAGGCACTTGGACCCAGTCTCATTCGAAGATACTATTAACGTCACAGCCTTGCAATAAAATGATGGGTTTCCTTTTATTGCTCTGAAGTTGGAGCATGTCCAGACAATTGCTGGTGGTGCACATTTTTCACTCCTCAATAAAACAAACAGTTCTTAAATCCACGGTGAGGATGGAAGAGAAAGCACTGACTGGCAGTGCTTTTCACTGCTGTTCAGTGTCTCATGCCAAGGAATCTTCCCATCACCTACTATCTAACAGGAGTTTCCACAGATTGAACCTGGGGTGTTCTCTACCCCTGAGCTGAGGTCCATCCCTGGGAAAGACTTCAGATCTTCAGTACTTTGCCATCTAAAGGAGCAGCCAGGTCATGGAGAGTTCAGAACTTGCCACTTAAAGGACAACTGCTGCTGATACTTAATTATTTAGGGCCAACACTATAATGTCAACTAGGTTCTCTTGAGAAGTGTGTTGGCACGGCATTAAAGCAGTCTGGTGCTCATTTAAAAGATGGACTCTCTCTAAACTTTAAATGCCTTTTTAGAATGGTTTCTCAGCATATCTCCTTGACCTTACATGTGTCTGCTGTCATTCATTAAGTTCCGTAACAGCAGCTGCTTCTTCCATTTGATAGTTCCTCAGACTGATGTCCTTGCATGTTTTGGCATAGTCACATGTGCAATCCTCATAATTTTATTGGGGTGTGCATATGCTAAGTTTTGGGTCTCAGATTACACTCGCGTGTGAGGCTTATTCAGTAGGATATTTAACAGCTGACCGAGGGCATAATGATCCTTTATGGTACTTTGATGGGTTTTGTGTCACATTTGTTGTTGTTGTTGTTGTTGTTGTTGTTATCCACCCTCGAGTCGATCTTGACCCATGGCAACCCTGTAAATGAGACATCTCCAAGACTCCCTATGCTCCACTGCTCTGCTCAGGTCCTGCATATTCATACTCATGACCTCCTCAATAGAGTCCATTCATCTGGCCTTTCTCTCTTTCTGCTTCTCTCCACCTTTCCTAGCATTATTATACTTTCCAATGAGTTGTGCCTTTTCATGATGTGGCCAAAGTAAGACAGCCTCCTTCTAGTCATCTTGGCTTCCAGAGAGATTTCTAGTTTGATCTGCTCTAGGACTCATTTGTTTGACTTCTTCTCCAATACTCAGTACTCAGTACTGTACTGTCATGTTATGCTTCCATAATTCAGAAAACATATTCTGGTGTCAAGGAAAAATTGGGTCTTTTTCCATAGTCAGAATTAGTTTTTGCAAACATCTTTACTTTGAGTGTATGGAAAGGAGGCAGATCAAGGTATTGATATCAGAAATGAAATCTTAATTCCTTGAGGGTTTGCCTACTCAGGAAAGTCTATAAGGAAACAGAACATTTGAAGCAGCACACTGAAATTCATTGAAATCCTGTCTTCAGCACATAAACAAGTCATGGGACTTGTCCCTTGGAAAGCTACTTGGGTAAAGAAAATAGCAGTAACTGAATGAGCGAAGAGTGAGATGCTTTTTTATAGTATGTTTCAAACACTAAAAAGGTCTGTAGTTAAGGTGGACAATTTACTGCATGTCCATTTCTCCTCAAACAAACTGTGCCAAGATGATTTCTTTCCCACAACTCTAGAATGTCAAGGAATGGAAGCCAGCTGTGTTGGTTCAAATGATCAAATCTTTCTGTTTCTCTCCAGCATGTTCCTTGATTTTCAGAGCGCCATGTGCGCGTGTGAGTAAACTACATGAAACAGAACAGTTCGTGACCATTTGGTTCTTGCTGTGGCTCAAGAGCTCTCCATTGAACAGTGGATTCTCTTACTCCTCTTTAAGCCCCAATATATGAAATATCTTGACGTTCCAAAACTTTAAAACCATTTTTCAATTGATTTGATGACAGCTTTCTCCAAACTGAGAAGTTTCATGTTGTAGAAGATGTTGGATGTTTTGTGGTGGAACAAGGGTAGTCAACTTGTGTCCGGCCAGATGTTAGACTTCAGCTCCCCTTCATAGACACACATACAAACCTTCAATTGCGCTGACTAGAGCTGGTACAATCCAAAACATCTGGAGGTTTATAAGATGGCCATTGGTGCTGAAGTGTTTCTAGCTGTACTTCAGAAATTGCACTTGTTGGATTCCATTGTAGGCTTGAACCACGTGCGTCAAATTATTTGAGTCTGTCATAAAGGAAACTGTCCAGAGACAGTATTCTGGGCAGGTGTTTTAATTTACTTTTTGCGCCACAGAAGAGATGTCACTTGCTCAGGTAGCACACTTGGCAATTGTCTACTCCTCACCAAAAGAGATGTAGTGGAAATTTGTTTCTGTCATGAACATTCCTAATAAGCGCATTGATTTGAAAAGAAATTGTCGTGAAGTCTCTGGAATTCATTAAATAAATGTTCTTGGAAATGAGATGTAAGTACCGCAATGCTACATTTTAAACCGCTGATGGAAAAGACGGAAACCTCAGAAAGTGACAAGCCTACAGTCGAACGACGTGGCTATGTTTAGAACTAAAAACTGACATCCTAAGATATGAAAAGCTCATTTGAAGGTGTTTTTTCCCGAGCCTCCGCTAAACACTTATCTGTAAAATTGCTCTTCTGACTCTCTGCATATTCACAAGTAGCTAGTCACAGCAGTAACATGTTTAGCCTAAATTCTTTCTCGTTTTCCCATTACCTTGCTGCCTGAGTCCATTTAATGGCTTTTATTCACACTGCCTCCCTGACCTTTTCTGCTAAAAGTAGTTTTGGAATGCTACATATTAACTTGCAGTTGGAGCAGCTGAGTTGTAATGCCTTTCCAGCTAAGTGAACTTTACCAAGAAGAATGTAAAGGTTGGATCTGTCACAGCAACACTGCGGCTAAATTTGGGAAATTCCTTAAACTTGTCGCAAGATGTTGAAAGGTACAGACATCCAGGGAGAAAGTTCTGGTTTAGCGTGGTACAACCTGCAAATCCCATCATGTGATGGGAAGACATATATTTGTGAGCCGTGCAAAAGGCAGGCACTGGCAAACATTCACCATTATGCTGTCTATACAAAATGATGGGTGGCCATCAACATTTTTAAGTTAGAGAACTGTAACTTTCCATGGATTTCATATGCCACTGTTACAAATAAATCCATTAATGTCAATTTTATACTCTTGTACACATAAAAAAATTCCATACATTCCCTGCCTTTGTGGGATTCATAAGTTGATCATCTCTAAAATAATAATAAAGTAATAAATAAGCAGTAAATAAATGGCCTTTTCTGGACAAGAATTGCTTAAGCTATCCATATTATTATTATTATTGTGTTATCATTTTCTCCCTTGCAATAGCCATTTCCTAATACTTATTTAATTTCAAAAGCATCACGTTTTCACTAAACCAGAATGTTTTCTGATTTAATATAAGTGAGTGACGGGTGAGAGCACTGAGTTTGCCATGTTCCTGTGAACACTGCGCATAAACACCTGTGTGTCTTTGTCTGCGCTTTGTAGAAGATTCAAAAAGTGAGGGCTGCGTACGGAAACACATGACACTCTTAAGATGTTCTGAGTTCTCTTACAAGTGTCACTCCCCGAGGAGAGATCTCCCTGTTCCTCAAAGTCATTCTGGATTTTCAAAGGAGGAGGTGATGCTCAAAGGTGCACAGTGTGTGGGCAGCAGGGAAATATTTCAGCTTGACTTCTGTAGGCAAACTCTCTGTGAACTGTTTTCAGAGCTCTCAGTGTGCCATTTTCCGGGAAGCCATCATTCTTTTTCAAAGTGTGAGGCAGGCCTCCCCAAGGAGACAAAACTTCTCACGATCAACGACTAGCATTTTTTAAGCATTGCTGGAACTATCCTATTGACCAGTTCACAAACCCACTCTATGCAATAGAAGTTGCAGCTACAGGTTGAGTCTCCTTTATCCAAAAAATTCCCAACTTGGGGCTAGAAGTGTTTGGGATTCTGGAGTTTTTTAGATGGTGGAATATTTGCATATACAAAATGAGATATCTTAGAGATGGGACCCAAGTCTAAACATGAAATTCATTTATGTTTCATATACACCTTGCACACATAGCCTGAAGGTCCAGTGGGCCCTTACACAATGGCCTCATTCCCACTACCTTTTAAATCATATTGTGAATCAGTTTGAAATGGTTCAAACCTCCCTGGTTCCCACTTAATCCGAATTGCTGAAGCGATTCAGTGAGGGGGGCTATGCTTTAGATCCATTTAACCTGCATCTTTTTGATGCTGAATTTTCTGTTTCTTTTTTGATAAACCTGTTTTGCACAAGTGTGAATCAGATGCAGATCGGGATGGCTGGAGTGGGTTCAATTTGAATCAATTCAGGCGTGAATGTGAACCACAAGTGGATTATTTTGGAGAGGAAAAATGCAGTCGGGGCAAATGTAGTGGGAACCACGCTCTGCTGTCGAATCGATCTATTGATTCGTATTGCACACCGATTTATCTGTAAGTGGGAATGAGGCCAAGGTTGTGTCTCTATAATGTCTTCTCAGATATAAATTCCTTTGGTTTAAAGAGATCACATCCTATTCCATAGGTACATGTTTTGAGAAGACTAAAACGACTCCTAACCTTAAACATAAAGTGATAACAGAGGACACCTCCAAGGAGTTCTCTGGACCAGTGTTCACACAAAGACTAGGAGCAAAGCTTCAGGTCCAGAAGATAGGAAGCATGTAGAAGGGAGGCTGGTCTGTTTCTTAGACCTAACATCTTCCAGGAACAAAACAAGATCCTGCAAAATGGGGGGGAAGGTTTTCTGAAGAGTTCTGTGCCGTCTTGAAAATTACGAAGAACATTATGATGTCAACCGATTACCAAACTAATTTTTCTAATGGCATTTCTGGGGGTGATATACCACATTTGGATGTGAGGAGTGCAAGAATAGCCTCATGAGGTTTTGTGATTAATCACAGAAGGTGTGACTTCAGGAACTAATTTCACGTTGTGGAACTGAAGTGATAAATGACTCCCGTTATTGTAGTCGTGTATATACATAGCTCATTCTCATTGCAACAATGCAGATGACCCATGGGGAAGATGCAATCTGCCTAAGAAATCTTTACCAATTATGGAAGAAAGATTATCTCCAATTTTCTTCTTTTACAGGCAGGTTGGATTATATCTGACCCATCGCAGAAAATGAATATGCAAGTTTATTATCAATATTTTTTCCCTTTTATTTGGGGTCATTGTCAAAGACTGCTTTTGTCAGTCAGCATTCATTTATATGGTACAGCTGTTATACATGATAGACTATGCTTAATCTTTGTGATGTTGTTATTGTTATTTGTTTATGCAGTGAAGCGTTAATTTGGGAAATCTAATTAAAATGCTTACTGCTTTTTTAACTTCTGTTAATGTTATTTTTGGTGTTCATTTGTAGTCCTATATTTAATATAATTCCAATTTTGCAGTTCATAAAGCAATACATTTGTATTGTGGGAAACAGTTTTATATTTTCAAAAGGGAAGGATATTTTTTCCTTCCCTGTTACCAGAAGTCATGGAGGCAGCTCAAGATACAATCCGAAACCATCACATCGCCTGCCAGAACCTATTTCAAATGTCTTTAGATCTTCCATACCCCAATTTCACTTATGAATGTCACCGGTCATATAGAAGTAAGGATTTCAGTATCGAGCCAGCCTATTTTCCCTTCCTTTGTGCCTTGTATCATACCTTCCCTGTTCAAAAGATCAGGTGATCTCAAAGGTTTGTACATTTCTAATGACCTTTTAGTTGCCATTTACTATTGCGGTATTACACTAATATGGCCTTCAGAGTTTTTCTTATGGCCAACTCAGTTACCTCTGCTTGTTGCCTCATACATTTAGGCTGCACTCCTGTGCACACTTACTTGGATGTAAGTCCTATCAGACATAATGGAAAGTATTTCCATGTAGACGTGAATAAGATTGGGCTATTACTTCTTTCACAAGCTGTCGTGAATATTTTTTGTATCACATAATGCTTCCATCTTTTTTATTATTATTAACAGACAAGGAAAGTGCTATAATTCAAGTATGCTTACAATAAATTTCCATGTCATTGAGTGATGGCTTTGGGTTGCTGTGAGTGTTTCCTCTTGGAACTGCAGATTCCTATTGCAGAGGGGTATATTCACTTCTCATCATCGGTGCTTCTGTCTTAAGTCCTTGGGGAAAGCTCATGTGTGGAATAATAAGCTACAAAAACCATTTCACCCCTTCCCTGCCCATTGGAGGAATCTCCAACAGAAAAAAGAGAGAGAGAAACAAGCCAATTAAGTTTCTTTTTAAGTCACCACTGAGTATCAGAAACATAAATCACAGGCCTCTTTTCACACCAGCGTTATTTCCTTTGAATTGTGAATGGCAGCTAAATGTTTCTTCTTTTTCACTTCTCTTTTCTTCCATTTCATCCTGACGGCCTGCAATCAATTCCACTTGTCTCCTTCCTGGACCGCATTGTGCAGTCCCCACCGCACCGCCACAAAACGTTCAAGCGGAAGCCGTCAACTCCACCACCATCCACTTCTTGTGGAACCCGCCTCCCCAACAATTCATCAATGGGATCAATCAGGGATACAAGGTTTGGATGCATGCATTCATAATCATTTACTTGGTGTCCAACCATTTCTTGCTATCCTTCAGTTGTTTTTACTGCATCTTCCATCATCTCCAGCCAGAATACCAACTGGCTACGGAAGGCTGTCCTGAAGCAATAAATGATTTGGAGGCACCACATGACATCTCTATATGCAGCTGTCACAAATGTATGCTAGTTGTCCTCCTGCCTCCCCCACGATTGTGTGTTTGTGTGTATACTGTCCTGTCTTGAATTGTTTTAGGGATGTGGTGAGTGGTAGCTTCCCTACCATCTCTCAGATCCAGAGAAACAAGTGAGGTCTTTCAAAGTTGGGTCAGTGCAATAGAATGATAACAATAATGGATGACTATTCATAGGGCCATAATTCAGAGTTATTGTAGATAGGGCCAAAGGTCTCTCATTGCTACTCCATGGTGCAATAGGCAAATCGCTAGTTGCACAAAATGGCCCTGCAATCTCAAGGGGAGGCACACCTGAGTAAAAGGCTTCAGGAGAGAGATCAGTGTGGTGTTATATCAGTCACAGGCTTTGCTTTCTTTTAAAAAATGTTCAAACCTAGCATTTCCATTAGGCTATTTTCTGGACTTGTTTTTGTGCCCATTTGTTGCTTAAGTTGCACTTCCCTTAGAAAGTATATAAAGTACTTCACAGGTTGATTCGTACTTGTCAAGCGTTAGTGATATCTCAACTTTAACTGTCAACATTTTTCCCTTCATTTTTCTCTTATTCCTTTAGACTGAAACAGCTGTGCAGTTCATCTTTTTCTTACAGATTTCCCACCTACCTCCCCAAAAACCCTGTAAAATGGATAGTGTGAGAAGGACCTTTCGATCACAGATTCTCATAGCACATAATTTTGAATAAATGCTTTATAAATTACCGGCAATCAGAAATGTGTGCTCCGCTTGCCAAGTGAGTCCCACCCATTGCATATTTTCCGTCGCAAATGCGCTCAGCTGCTTCTGATGAGAGAACCGTTCACTGTGAAACTCTTGGGAAGCAAGGAAACAGTTGTTGACATTTAGACCTTCCCATTGTGTTTCACAGATACAATTTGAAACAAGAAAAACAGAAGCAAGGCTCTCTGTATGCCGTTATGAATGTTTCTTCTATTTTTGAAACTCACTTGAATTCCAGTGAATCTTTGAAGCTTGATGTGAGCGAGGAAGAAAGTTTGTGTGTTTGTGTGTTGCGGGAGGAAACAGCTTTCTCTTGTGCTGCTAAGAAGTCAGTTCTGGTTATCTGGAGCATGGGCACAGTGGGTTGAAGTATGAAATTTAGAAGCTGTCACCTAAGAGAGCATGGTGATGGGTTCCATGCTTTTCTATGGATGTGATAAGCTGGTCCATAGTGCTTAACATGCATGAAATCTGTCCATGAGTGCCCCATTATTCCTTCCCCCAACATATGCAAGAGTTTGAAGATATTAGCATAACGGAGTATGTTAATGTCTCCAAGCTGAGATCAAAATTAGAAGCAATGGGGGGAAAACATTTTTCCAGTTTGGGAGGAGAGATGGACATTTTTGAAAACGGGGAGGGATGCAATATTAACATCCTTTACAATTCATAAAGTACACATTAAGGTGTTTTTTTTAAAATGTACAAATGGAGCTGGAAGGTCTTGAACTGTAAGGAACACCTGGATGGTACGGACCTCTTGGGGTTTGCCAGTCTATGAGAGTCTCCTATAGTCCACCATGGTTTTATCCCTGATTTTTTCCCATCCTCTCCTTCCAGCCAGACCTTCGCTTCTCCAATCAGCACATCATTTGTAATTTGCTGGCCACTCTTTTCTCATTTTGGCTCGTTTTAGTTTTGTGGTTCTCTGCCCACTATTGTGGTAATGAATGAGAAGTGTTTTGGAACGCTTGAAAGCGCAACAACAGTGCTATAAGGGGGCAGATCTTTCTAGTCAAACCTTTAGTGGCTTGCTGTTTGTGATTTACTGTGGCCTAGTGGCAGAACACACCATTTTGTGTCAAATGTTTTTCTGGTTGCAAGCCTGAACGCCTCCTTGTGCTTAATGGAAAATAATCACCATTGTCAGTGTACATGAAAAACACCCTCTGGGAAAAAAGCCTTCTTTTTAAATGTGTTGATTACAAAACAGATTATCTGGGCTTTAGGTGAAACGTTCTTCCCTTCCTCCTTTAGCTTTTCTTGACTTGCTCTTGAGATCAGTTGGCACCATTCAACAGCAGTTAAACACGCTAAGGAGATTGCATTTGGCTATTCTAGTAGCTTTGGGTTGTGAAAAGTAACCAGGCTAGTGAATTCAGCAATGGTGGATCATTCCTCCTGCTCTTTGACATCAACTCAAGGTAGCTAGGACCATGCCAAGTATGTCAGTTCATGCTTTTGGAGAAGTATGGTTCAAGGAACTTGGAGTAGGTTTTCCTCTAAATAAGGTCAGCCCAAGACTTTTTTCTACCTGAGACAAAGAACAACGTGACACACACAGCGCTATGAATCAAACCCAATCAGCTGGTATCTAACTTCAACACTTGCGACCGGACAGTATTGACAAGCAACAGGTTACTTTGAACTGTTTGGATAGTTCAGAGCAGGTTTCCTGGCATGCACAGCTATGCCCTATAGCACTGGTGGTGAACCTTTTACAAACCGAGTGCCCAAACTGCAACCCAGACCCCACTTATTTATTGCGAAGTGCCATGTCCCTCTGGCTTCCTAGTAAGGAACTCTGGCAAATTCTGTGCGAGGGTGACAGCATGTGTGCCCACAGAGAGGGCTCTGGGTGCCACTTCTGGCACGCGTGCCATAGGTTCGCCATCACTGCCCTATAGTTCCACACTGGTATCTGGTTACTGCTCCACCTTGGATTTACCCACTGCCTACTCCAAAGAAATGTTTCATTATAGCAATACAGGAACCATTTTCTGTATTGCTATGTACTGTATATGTATTATCCTACTTGAGAGTATGTATTTTCCCTGGAAAATGATTAACCATCCATTATGAAGCCAAGCCCTCCCTCCAGTCCATCTGCCTTGGTCCAGGCCTTGGAGGTAGAGAGGAACTGCTGGACCTCTTACCCTCTCCCTCCACCACTCCCTTCTCCTTCTGTGTCATGTCTTTTTAGATTGGAAGCCCGAGGGCAGGGAATCGTCTAACTAAAAGAGTGTATGTACAGCGCTGTGTAAATTTACAGCGCTTCATAAATAAAGGTTAATAATAATAATAATAATGGGCAGCACCAATGTGCAGAACAACTCAGAGGACTTGGTCTGAGCTATGAGTCAGACTTTCCCCAATAATGGTCTCTGATACCTTACCAACCTAAGCTAGAAGAAAGCTCCACTTTGGTTAGGATGCCAGGTCAAGGAGGGAGAATGGGCATGGAGCTTGGGAATAATGGCCAGGAATGCAACCACCACTGTCCCTATCTTATGAAATGGCCACTTCTCTGCTTAAAGATAGAGCCAGTCCTCCTCTGGGTTTACTTAGACACAGACTATGCCATACCTGCTTTGGGGAATGTTCCACACCACATTTGAAGGCAGACATCCCCTCTGAGGTGTCACCCAGTTTGGTCTGCATCTTTGTAGAAATGCCCCTGGTGCCATCCTCTTCTTTTGCTCTCTCTTCTGTTCTCTAATGCCTTACCGATTTTGCTGTACTAATGTAGACTCTTATTCTCCTGGATCTGTGATTGTTCATTCCTCTGTCAGCAATGCCCTATCCTGTCACATTATGTAAATGTGTCACAGTTATTTAAATAGTTAAATCTAGCTTTAAGCATTTTGTGTTTGCCACAGATTTAAAAAAAACAACTCTTGCAACTTTGGAGACATGCTTTTTAAAATCCTCTGAAGCTGGATGTAATAAGCAAGTCCTTTTCAGCCCGCACAATGACAAGGTTAAATCTGTATATACAACCATATTGGTGACAATTATGTTAATGGTTATGTTTGAGCTTTTACAATGGAGCTAGAAAGGCCTTGGCGGTTGAGAATATTGGGTTGTGAATGGGAGCCATCTCTAAAGTGGTTTCTTCTTTTAAATCAACTTGTTTCTCTTCTGCTCTCTTTTTAGCTCCTGGCCTGGCCAATAGATGCACCAGAAACTGTGACCACAGTCACCATTACTCCAGATTTTCATGGGGTTCATAGTGGCTACATAACCAATCTGAAGAAATTTACTACTTACTACACATCAATCCTCTGCTTCACCACTCCAGGGGATGGGCCACAAAGCCCACCTCAACTGCTCAGGACCCATGAAGACAGTAAGTACAGAGTTACCCATCACTATATAAATCTTTTTAAATGTTGTGTTGCAGGGAGCATTGTAAGCAAACTAGTTCAATCCCCTTCCCCAGAGCATCCCCAGCAATTGGTGATACATACCTCTGGTTGAACATTGCCAACGAGAAAGAGACCAGCTCACCTTACTCCTTCATAATTGATCCCTTCATTGAACTTATCCCATCAGAAGATTCTCCTAATGTTCAACCAAAATCTCTGCTCTTCTGTGACTTGAGATCATTAGGTCTGATGTTGTCCTCTGGAGCACTAGGATGCCAGCCACGAAAGCCTTCAACTTCACAGCTTTTTAGATGTTAGAAGAAGGCTATCATTTACCTCTCAACCCCCATCCATTCTCTCCTCCTACAGACTCAAGTCATGTCTACATGGACCATTTACAATGGTTTCCCACAGACACACAGTCCCATCAATCTTTCCAGATTAGGTAGGGCCAAAGGACCAATTCAACTGTGGACTATCTTCATGTGGAAAGGGCAGTTCTGCAGCAAATCTGGGCCTTCTGTCCCATAACCAGCTTTAAATAAGTCCCCATTTTAAAGAACCAGTAGATCCAGAGCACTACAGAGCAATACTAGGTGGCTGTCTGAATAGCGCCACTCTGTGCTGGCCACTCTTTGCCATCTCTGATACTGAGTAAGTCACTCCCTCTAAGGTTACAACAAGGCCGATGACCAATGCTGACTACCTTGTTTTTGACCTCAGTAGAAGTGATTTATGCCAACAGTGCTGGATACAGGTGGCATATCAGGATACTGTGTAGCAGTCGCCTGGCATCACTCCAAGGTGCCCAGGTAATGGGGGAACCCAACACAGCTTCATAGCCACAATACTGAAGGAGGAGCCTGGAGTATTCTGGCCAGTGTAGACCCTTTCTCAGTGTATCCAACTTCTTCAGTCTTTCCTCATGGAAGAGTTTCTTCTGACCATTTTTATTGCCCTCCTCCAAAACTGTTCTGGTTTGCTACAAGAGACTTGACCTGCAAATGAACACAGTTTTTGCAGCCCCACATGGCCTTTCTAATTAGGCCGAAACCATTCATGCAATCGATTAACCAATGCAAAGAATCACTGCAGACTAAAAATGTCCCTTTTCAATGGGAGCTGCTCTCAGTTGGAAGGGTGTTTAGTGCATAGTTATAAATAATTTCCACATCTCCCTTGGGGAAATTATGTTGTTTGTATAATTGAGCCACAGTAAGTGGTTGCCTTCCTTAAATTGCTTCTAAAGACTCAACTGTTATTAAATTACTGTATTACCTAAATTAATTGGCTAATTAATTGGTAAATCTAAGCTACTTTGCACAGTGCAAGAAACAAGTTTTGTGTTTGTTCACCATGTGCCTCCCTGGTGAGATGCCATAACATGTAGAGGGGAGACCCATCCATGGAAACATGTGGTTAGCATGCGCTCAGAAGATACTATTGCCCATGGTTCTTGAGCATATATGTACTGTTTATGCAGCGATCTGCAGCTCCTATTTAGACATTATGATGTTTGCCTTAGGGCCTGCAGTTGATGAAAGGGAATACATATTTCCAGTAAGGATGTAATTTAGTGTAATCCAGTTAACCTTCAGGGAAAATAATTTTGAAAATGTTATTTCCTACATCAGCCCCACATAAAGTTAGTACAAGATCATACTCAAGGTACGGTGGTGAAGTTGCCTTGCTAAAGCTCAGCATTTCTAAGCCGTGGGTCTGGTTGTTTTTTGCCGTTTTCATACCATTTCCTTGCTTTCTTAGTCTTGCAGTTTGCCACTGGACAAATCCTGGGAGGATGACATGCATCCAAGTCAACTAGGCATATATCTTATTTTATACGTTTGTTTTAGAAAGACTGCAGGATACAAAATTTTGGCAGGAAAAAACATGCTGTCTGCCTGTCAACAGAAAGAAGATTTGTAATCTTGGTGGGCATAATTCACGGGGATGTTCTTTGGTACAAGCTCCTGTGAAGGTTGTAATTCATTCATTTCTAGAGTCGGGTAGTTAGCATCCTTTCCTTTCAGTTGGCAGAGAGACTGGCTGGCTTATTAGGAGAGAGGCTTACTTAACAGCAAACCATACCAATCCTAAGAACAAAAGCAGAACAGCTGCATTATTGTATATTAAAAAGAAAGAGAGGTCAAACATAACAGATCAAAAGGGTTGTGCACACCAAAGGCAATGTGTTTGACTTGACTGTAAGTGAGAGCTCTTGGCGAGACCATTCCAGAGCCAGTCTGTCTATCTATCTATCTATCTGGAGTATTTTACAAATTGTTTCCTGTCCTCGTCTAAATAAGGTATGATACACAACGAAAAGGGAACGGTGTTAGGAGAGGGGATTAAATCCAATAGTTACTGCCAGTTCTTCTATCCCTTCATGGCACTATGGCCCAAACTATTGCCACCTCTAACAATGAGCATATGGAACCGAAAGAGGGTTTCTACACTACAAAAACCCAAAAACTCCTTCTAGAATCATCTGAAATATGCCGAACACTATTCTCAAAGATACGCATCATTTCCAACACTGTCTCAATCTGATGAGTTTAGTGCTACACTTAATGGAACTTGTGCCATGATTGTTGCCCTTCTATGGCTTTCATTCAGTTCTGTGGGGCATGTGAATTGGTAACCCATAAAAGCAGAAATTGGTCACTAGTAACAAGCATAGTTTTCTGACCACTCTTTCCCCTCTAAACGTGCAACTTGTGGACCTGTGCATTTGGAAAGCACTTGGTTTACTTGGCTGTACCTGCTCCAAACATCTGGGACTGAAATACTTAGCCCAGGCCTCGGAATTAAATCAGGGAGCTGCACAGTTCTGTTCCAAAAACATCTCTCTCCAAATGGTGTTTTAAGTGCTCACTCCTTGGCAATTTAATAATCTTATTTTAAAAATAAACAAGAAAAAATGCATGCCTAGCATGTCCAATTTGTAATATTGTGCATTCCAATTTTTCTCCCCGTCATTTTCCGTGCCCTAATTTATCAAAGCCTATGGAGAGAGAGGAAAAAACATTTTTCTTTGGTGTGCAACACAAGTACTCTTCACTTCAATTCCCCACTTTCCATTTGCAATCTCACCCCTGCTGCTGTAGAGAGAAACCCAGACAATGCAGGAGATATGAACAGCTTCTCGATGTGGTTATTTCCTGTCCCTATGACTCAAGAATCACCATCTGTTAGTCAGTCCTTCTGCAAAGACGAATCTTAGAGACTGCTCCAGTGTTCAAGAAGCCTGACTCAAAATGCTGACAAATTGGCCGTGGGAGAGACTTGTTGGGAAAGAAACAGGGTGATACCTCTGTGCTCAAAGGACAGATTTTCTGCCACGAGAACATTTGCGTGTTTAGCAGACAGCGGTCTAACCCACTGGATATCTGCAAAGCTGCTTAACTTTAAATGTGTTTACTTAAAACCAGAATGGCAAAGGAGGACTGTTGCTTGGATTATTTACTTCAGAAGTAATCTGATTTTGTAAGGCTTCCGAAATGCTATTGACACACATTAAACCAGCACAATTGATCCGGTATTTGTTAAGTGCATACATCTCCCATGGCCTTAGGCCACTTGTTCTCTGCTTACAGCGGCCGGCTGCTTATTCCTTATTCCTTTGAGGGGGAGGGCAGCTGTCAAGAGATTACTCTCATTTCTTTTCCCACAAGCCACTAATACATATATAAGGAAGAACTACATCAGAATGGCAGTTCATTCACAGAAGGCCCCAGAGTCAGTCTCTGGTATTGCCAGGAGAAAGGATTGGGTAGGTGATGGGAAAGACCTCTGCTCACAATCTAGGAGAGCTCTGGCCAGTCAGAGTTGTTGGTACTGCACACGATAGACAAAAAATATCTCACCTTTAAAAGGCTGATTACTTCCTTCTACAAAAGCTGTTGCCAAGTGGATTGAACCGGGGTTAGTCTACACTGGCCAGAATACTATAGGTTGCTCCCAGAGTATTCTGGCCCCCGATCTAGCCCCAGTTCCCACCACCAATGCCTGGAGGCTGTTTACATATATGTCCCACTGTGACATCCAGTACCACCAATGTTGGTGCAAATTGTTCTGTTGGTGAGGTTGAAAATGAGGCACTCAATGTCATTCACATGGCTGGGCACCTTGTTGTGACATCAGCGGGAGCAACCCGTACCAATGGGATACTTGTGCACACAGCTGCCAAGTATTGCTCCAGAATGCTCTGGATTTTCCTGGAAGAAATCTGGTTTAAGGGAAGGATGGGCCAGATTCAATGCAGAACTGGTTTCACATTGTGAAGACAGTGCAAAACCAAATGTGGGCTTTGCCCTGTTAATTCAGGGCACCATGGGGAGGGACAACTGCTCTAAATGGCCTGTGTAGACATGCCCTAGGGCTAGGCTAGATGCATCCTTCACATACTCTTTTCAGTGCTCCTTCACATTACCTTCCTCTTATACAGACACGTACATGCAGGGTTCTTCTATATAACCCATAAGACTCTGGCTGGGCAAGAATGTTGTCCATGCCAGCCTCCGATCTGTGCCAGATAGCTGCTGTTTCCTACAAGGAGGACAGTGGCACTGAAAACCCTCTCAGAGCTCATCATCCTGTCTATTTTGGAGAGGAAAGGAGAAGCTTTGTTGCTCACAGTCAGCTCATCTAGCTGTAAGCTTGACTTCCCAAGAACTGCTTGATATTTCCAGCAATCTTTGCCAACTGAAGAAGGAGAGAATGAGCAACTCCTGCCCAGTAGCTGCAGGGGACCTAGGTCTTTCACTGCAGAGCACCAGCGAAAGTGAGAAAAGCACCAGTGCTCAGGACATTTCAAAAACTGCTGGATATTGGCATATGGTCAAGTGTGATTTTCTTTATTGTGCCTAGGAGCACTGTACAACGAAGTGGAAAATGTAAATACTGAAACTAAATGGGTGTGTAATCTCAGGACATCTTTCCCAGAGCTGATTCTTTCCTGAACAAGCAACCTCACAACTGAGATAGTGGAGCGAGTGAGGAACCAAACTGCCTGTCTCCCTTATTGCCAAAGGGATCTACTACCATTGCCTTGCTGGGTGGAGTAGTACCCAGCAGATGCTCTGGAGAACCTCACTGGGCCCATTTTACCCCTTCAGCCTATATGCCTTCCTCTCCCTGCTCAACCCTGGAGGCTGGTATGATAGAAACAATAGAAAGAGAGGGTACCAGCAATTGAGATATGGCATCCAGAGGTGAGAGTTGAGCTACATCTCCAGGCTTAAGATGTCAGGAGAGCTTGCAATGGATTACCTCTCTTCAAAAAATGTTGTTGCTGTACACCTTCCCTTCAGCTCTGACATACGGAAATCCTTTCCCCAGCAAGATTGCTGCAGATTCCTTGCCGTTGCTTTCATCTGAGCCTGAGAGAGTGTGACTTGCCCACAGTCACTCAGTGGGTTTCCATGGCTGAGCGGGGATTTGAATCCTTGTCTCCTGGAGTCTTAGTCCAATATTACAATCCACTGTACCAGACTGGCTCTATTCCACATTTGCAAGGCTGCCCTCACAATAATGAGAATATGGTGGGAATATCACTGACTTTTCAGGTTGGCAGTATCAAACAATTTCAGGAGTGTTGATGAGGTTCCGACAAAAACGAGGCAGCTGGCGATTTCTGCTTTATAAAAGGCGTTTTAATAGGATTGAAGGCTGAACACTCTCCTCCCATGTTATAGTTCTAAGGACAATCCCGCTTCTGAAATTGAGGGTTCCCAATGTGGTATGAGTTTGAATATTTTCTTCAGGAGGACATCAGAGGAAGAATGTCTGTTTTGATCCCTTTAAATGTAATTTCCCTTTTAAAAATGTCTGCAGGCTATATGCATATGGCATTTTGCCTCAAAGTAACTGGTGGCCTTGTTTAAATGTTTCATGTAGATAGCGGATAGCATGGGGACAGAATGGGACATTTTGGACTTCACAGTATTTGGGCCTCACAGTATTAATGAATAGGAGTTGAGCAGTAATGCCCCTGCAACATCTTTTAGAATTGGCTGTCAGGATACGAATGGAAGTACTACAGCCATTTTTAACAATCTTCCTTGTCTTTCTAGTGGTTGGACATGCCAACATCTGTTCGGCTTTTGAATGCAGGAGCTCAAAACAATGATATTGCATTGCATCCAAATAATTCTCCAAGGTTTTTCAGCAAAGGAGATAATCTTCCTATTCTTCTTTTCCCATTCACTTTACCTTGAAGAATCACCAGCAACAGCCTGTTTTTTTTTTGTTTCTTATTATATATCTAAAATATTCTAACTTCCTATTTTTTATCCTTAATGCGTCTTCATTGTTCACCTTCGTGGTGCAAGTAATCCTTAATATCCTATGATAAACTTGCATTTTAAATTCTTCTATCTTTTTTAAAAATAATAGCCTTTGATAAAGTTCATGACTGCATGCCACACAGTAGAAGAGAGAATAGATATCACTGTACACTTTGCATTCTCAAAGCTGAATTATAGGTTTTTATTGCACATTACATCCGTCATCTTAAGAGAGGATACTCTATCTCTGTTCTAATGTTTATTGCATGGCTGTTTTCCCACTGTTTATTTAGACAAATTCTAAGGTACGCACATTTGTCAACATGCTCCAACTTTCATTTTGGATTTTTAACTGCATTTATACCACAACATGGCGCCCAGATTTCCACTGCAGAACATTTACCAAGAGGAATGCCACAATTAAAGGCCCTGAAAGCCATAGAGAGACCAGCAGGAACATGATATCCACACTTCCCTATCTTTCCCACTGCGTTGGTCTTCCATTAAGGTGGCCAGATCTAAGCTGCTGAAGAGTCAAAAGACTGATAGAACATCCTATAGAAGGATGGGAGTGGTTGCTGAAAAGGCTCTCTCTTGTGTCCTCACCAAGCAAACCTACAATGTTGGCAGGACTGAGAGAAAGCTTACCCTGATCATCGTAGATTCTGGCAGATTCATATGGGGAGATACAGTCTTTCAGATAGTCTGGACCTAAGACTTATAAGGCTTTATAGGTCATGACCATCACATTGTTTAGACCAATAAGGAAACCTGACCAGGAGCCTCTAGGTCAAGGGTTGTCAATGGGTAGGCCTCCAGATGTTGTTGGACTCCAAGTTACAGCATCTCTCACCATGAAGATGGATAGGGCTGATGAAGGACACACTTTGCTGCTGTGGAGTTTATGTAATACCATCTTAACAGTGTTGCTCCATTTAGTCAAAGATGCTTTGTTTTGAGTGAACCAAGTCCTGTTGAACCAGTGAGACATCATGGGCAATGCTCAGCCCCCTTGAAACCGATCCTCCCGTGACCATCTCTGGTTAACCATGCATGGGATGGAACACCACTTGACCTAGGTCCCTCAGATTGCTGGTGTCATACAAACACACAACTCACATGTGTGGGTCATGTTTTGACCTTCTGCTAAAGTAACATTTTGGACCATTTCAGTCATGGGCTGAGGTTATCAAAAAGGTTGTCCAAATATTCCAGTTGACTTAAATAGGACAACTGAGAAGCATGGAATTGAGCTCTTTATTAACTATTCTCTTGATATAGTGCATATTTCTTGAAACAGGTGCTCTCTTGGAATAATGCAGCAGTTTCTGGATGCAGGAGAATTTAGCTTCAGTGGTGTCCCCTGCATTCAGGTGTAGAAATGCAAATTGGCTAGACCTGTTGGCAGTCTTTCTTCTTCATTGCTGGAGGGGAATTAGAGACTGGATAGAACGAGGAGGAAGCAGAATAAGAATTGCTGGTCAGGGTCAAAAGAGCAGGAGGGCAGCTCAGTCCAGCAGGGATCCAGGTAACAGAAGTGCAGGGAATGTAAAGTGAGCAAAAAGCTGCTTTTTCTCAATGCATTTCTAAAGGAGAGGAGAGCAGGCAGGATCACAAATCTGTCGGAACCAACTTCGTTGAAGATCAGAACTGAATAAAGCACATTTTGACCACCAGTTCAGCTTAAGCTGTTTCTTCAGAAGTTCTACTCATTCACTGAAAGTAGTTTCCATGTCACAGGGATTTTAAAAGAGCATTTTGGGAATGGGTTTTCCTAAGGGAAAGCTGGGTGGATATTGCTGACCTTCATGTGCTCCCTGGCTAAATTGCCAAAAGCCCTCCCAAAATGTATGTGACACTGGCATTTCATATACCCAACCTGGTTGATCAACGTCTGCAGAAGATAAGAGGGAATAAACTATAGGCTTAGGGCAATATATAATTATATATTTTATTATAATTATTGTTATGCTGTAATTTTATGCTGATTTGTTTTGAGGAGGGAGGGGATAGTTGGATTTATTTTATTGTATTGTATGGAGTTTATTGTTGTAATCCACCTCGGTCTTATTGGAGAGGCGGGGTAGAAATAAATTTAGTAGTAGTAGTAGTAGTAGTACAGGCACTTGCTTTTTGGGGTTCAGTCTAACTACTTATTCTAGTTTGATGATACTGAGAGATAAGACACACACACTCCCCTTTAAAAAGGGTTAGTATAGTGTGCAGTCCTATAGACATTTACCTAGAATTAAATTCCATTGAACTCTGTGGGATTTATTTCTGACGGATCGACATCTATTGGATTACAGCACAAATCCCTTCCTGCCAATCTCTTTGGTTCTGTGAACAGCTGAGAAAACGATGGGGTAAAAATAATTCCTACGGATGATAGCTGGAATGGTTCTCCGTAATGGCTTGATCAGTCTTGCGGTGCTCTCTGCTAGCCCTGGCTGGATGTTTTATTCCTTCAGCCCAAACAATGCCAACCTGAGCCTTATCCAAAGTAAATGGGGCCTCTCCTGTTAACAGATTTCCCTTTCTGATTGCCAGAGCCAGGCGCTGTGGGGCATCTGAGTTTCACGGAGATTCTGGACACATCGCTCAAGGTCAGCTGGCAAGAACCTGTAGAGAAAAATGGCATCATTACAGGCAAGTATCAGCAAGTAGCCATTATAAAACTTGTTACGAAAAATGGAGAGCGGGATCTGAGAATAGGAAAGGTTGAAGTGGAGGAGACACACATCACATTGCGGTGATCAATCGGGCACCGCTTTTGTCGAGAGCCTCTGTCTAAGAATTCGAGCCCGGCTGCTACTACTTTTGTGGAGCTGAAAAGTCAACAAAGGTATGTTAGAGGAGTTATGGGGCCAATTACCACTAGTACAAAATCATGACCTCGACAAGAGCGGTCTGTGGAAGAAATCAACTCCCCACCAGCTTTTGGAGCTTGTTAAATCCCATGTTGCTGCTCCCCCACTTGCCAAGCACACCCTTTTTTTTTCTTTCTTTCTCCCTCTCTAAAATTGGATGGCTGTTGCTCACAAGAATGAAGAAATTCTGGTACTAAATTTGCAATAGGAACATCATGACTTGTGAAAATTCATATCCAAAAAAGGGTGCAATTTGGTTAGCTAAACATACCATTTACATCTCCAAGGTATACTGTATTAGAAACAAAATGGTGTACTTTTGTTGACAATGGCAATGCTGAACCGTTCTTCCCCGCCATTCGTCTGCATAACATTTGTAAAGACATTCATTGGCATAATCGTGGATTAAAAAATGAAGTCAGTTTGGTACTGAGCTGAGACTTTCACAGGGTTTCATGCATCTTCTTTGCTGCATGTGCTTCTCTTGTGAACATCACATTGGGAGCTGCTGCCGGAATAAAGCATTTTGTCAGCCCTTTAACTTCCATGGCTTAAACAAGGACTATCATATCACCTTTTAACCATCTCTTTCCCAGGCTAAACGTACCCAGCTCCCATCTTGTGATGGTTTGGGCCTTGGCTGGGCGAGGTGATAGTTTTGACCCATAACAGTGTCAAACAATTTAAGAACTGGAGAAGGAGAGAGAGAAGGACCTTTTTATTTATGAAATGCAAGTGTAAAGACATGCCAGGCAAACTTGGTAAGGAAGAAAAAGTCCCCCTGTTATAGCAAACATTTCATTGAAGGTTGTGAGATGGGAGGTGACAAAATCATTCATTTCCCTCGAATGGTTCGGTGGTTTATACAATGCTGCTTAGAAATCCACCAGAGGTTAGGAGGCTTCTACTTCATCACTTTCTGCGCATGGATGTCATTTGCTGTGACTTGGTTTTTAATTCTAGTGCACAGAATGAGAAGAAAGCGCAAAGGGCTTTGGTAAATTGCCCATTGCTCTCATTGTAAATTTCGGTATCTTCCTTTATCCCTGGGTAAACTCTGATTTATGAGGGCCTGGATGCAGACGGACAGTTTGTGATTGGATGTACTGCTCTCCCATACAGAATTTACTCCAGATCAACAGAAAATTATTTCTGAAACTCCTCTGGTCATTAGTTTCAGTTAGACTGCGGTTTGCTAATGCCAGAGTTTGAGAGACACTTCTCCTGGCTTAAACTTGAGACAGATAAAAGTGACTTTTCTCGGCCTTTTTGTATTCTTTTGGGTACTCATGTGGCACAGTCTGTGCCTTTTAAAGATAGAAGCCATTTTTTAAGCTGACATATGTCCCAAGGTTCTTCTCTCCTCCTTTGTACTTCAGTCTTCTTTTGCAGTCCGAGTTCTTTTTTTTAGTAACATTGGGTCAACAAAGTGAGACAATGAACCTTTTGCATTACAAAAGTACACCTTGAGGCTGGATTCATTGTGTGTTAAGTCAGCAAAATCACATTGTCTGATGGAACAGACATCATGAAAAGTTTATGGGACTCTTCAACTTTATGTTTCTGTTGTTCATCTGACGGCTTTTCTTGGGCTGCATCTGCACTGGAGAAATAATGCAGTTTGAAACTGCTTTGATAGTCGTTGTTCCATCTGGCCTGTCTAGCTCTCTGTTCTAGCTGAGCAGATACCTCTAGAAAACAGACATACAAGACATGGGTGCGAACAAGACATGGCTGTTACTTGTGGTCCTTAGCAAATGATGTTCAGATCAGAGATGTAATTCTTCACTAATTTCATTCTCGAAGGAAGCAGCAACTATCTTTAGCAGTTTTCAAAGGCTGCGAGAAAGCCTTTGACAACTGCAGTTTTTGAAGAGCATTCGCAGTTCAGGACTTACTCTGCACAAAATTCGCACATAGTATTTTTGTGCAGAAAACAGTTTCTGAGCAGAATATTTGCTGCGGAGAAAATGCTGTTTTCTGTGCAAAAAAACCCAAACATACCTATGTGAACCTTTTGGGGAATAAATCACAACCTGCAAAGATTCTCATTGGCCCAGGATTCTTGCATTTTTCAACATCTTCCTTGGATGATCCCAAGTTCTAGTATTATCAGTGAAGGAGAATCTATCCACCTTCTCCACACCGTAGATAATTTTACACATATTGTAAAATTGACTTTTTCTAAGCCACCTCTCCACCGGTATCACCTTTCCTCAGAGCAGAGTTCTCCAGCCCTTTCCCGCACCTCACTTCAGAAGGGCCTGTGTTTTCTTGCCCTGATCCTAATCACCAGGGAAGTTGAAATCTAGCAAATTCTTTCCAATCAGATGTCTGGAGACTCTCACAAGAAAGGTTCGCAAATGTGCTCCAGAGTGAATAAAGATGTCGCCGGGGGTTCGGAGGAGAGAAAGAGAAAAAAGAACAAGTAAAATCAGAAGCAACACTGAGAAAATCAGGTTATAGAAGCTCAGGGGAAGTTCATGGCAGGCAGATAGGAATAGAAAGAGAAAAGGCATGAAGGGCTTAACAGGCAGTCGGAAAGAGAAAAGTGAGGTGGAGGGTCAGGTGTTGTACTGATCAGGACAATGGATTTGCGGTACATGGTTTGAAAAGGGAGATAAAACGATTTACCTTGCTTAAAAGTCTATGTGCAGACAGCTCTACAGAATGGGAAAAAGCCCCTCCAATACTTTTTAAATTCTCTGCATGTTCCTCTGAGTTGATTGCCATCTCATTTGTCCGTTTTCTCCTCCATTCCTGTTGGTGACGGTGGCTTTTGCCCACTCCAGAGGTATCTCTGGTCTAAGCACACAGGGATATATATTTTTTTATTCCCTTGGCTTGTTAAACTATTTCCCAACAAAATTACATTGCATCTTTTTTTATTATTGTTCCACATCTTTGCTTTATTATGTTTCCAGCCTTTATGCTTTGGAGTCTTACCCACCATTTGCAGGTGGATTTATTGCCTGCTGTGTTGGACAATAGACAATTTAACAGAAAAACAAGAGGAAATGGTAGGCATCCCCTCCTCATAGCATACATTTATTTCTTTATTTAAAGAACATTTATACTGCTTTTCAGAGCAAAGCCTTCAGGCTTGATTTATAAACATGTTATATCACTGACACCGTGGTCATTGGTATGCTTAAGACATTAATTTATTTCAGATCATTGATGATGTATTTCAGGACATCAGATAGGCATTTGTCTGCAGGAGTGGTAGTCAGGTAGTGAGTACTGGGGAAGGGATGTAAATATTCATTGATTTTCATTTTCAATCAATCAATAATTTATAATGGCTGTAATAGCCTTCGACTGCACAATGAAGGACGGTTTCGCCTGCCATGAAAAAGGCAGCGTAGTGGGAGCCATGTGGCTTTCTCTTGGAAGTGCCCTCTGCAATGCCATTGCAATGAGAAGCCTTTCTCCAGTCCTTAGGGCCTTCTCCAGCTCTGAAGGAGATTTGATCTGCAGAAGGACCTCAAAGGCAACCTGTCGTGGCAGGTTCCAAAGGACCCCTTTCTGAAATGGCTTCCCCACTCAAGATAGAAAAGGATGGAGAGTTGTTGAGACACTTTTCATGCCCTCTTTCTAGAGAGAATAACAAAGTGAGACAGAAACACTGAACACTTTTCCCATGTGCCAAATGGTAAAAGAGAGAAGTGAGCGTGTGCCTGACCTTCATGTGTGTTGATGTTTCATTTACAGCAGAGTTGTTCAGGATGTGAGTTGAAAGACATGACAATTTGGCCTGGAAACAAGTTGGAGACAAGGGCATTTTAGCAGAATTGGATGTGTGAAGAACCACCAGAAACTGGCAGGGGTTTGGGAGGGCTTTTTTACTCTTGAGGTTGCTATTGAAGAGACAGCACACTATATAGTACAGCAACTGCAGGGTTGCAAATACAAACTCTATAAATTCAGTAGAGTAGAGTAATATACAGGAGCCTCTCGATCCAAGACAGTGAGTTATATTTGAAATGTTGAGCCTGCACAAGAATCATCCTTAGAACACCCCTCTGATAATATCATCTTGAATGCTTTGTCCTTTTCTATCCTTCCAGGCTACCAAATCTCCTGGGAGGTGTATAGCAGGAATGAATCCCGTCTTGCTCGCACTCTTTCGAACACAACCCTTGAGTACAAAATTACAGGCCTGTCATCGCTTACCACCTACACGATAGAAGTAGCAGCAACGACTGCAGAAGGAACAGGTTCAGTCACATCATCCACGATTTCGTCAGGGGTCCCCCCGGGTGAGTAGAACGGAGTTTGTAATATTGGCACAGCATTTCTAATTAGCCCATTTCTTTATTAAGACCAAGGAATGGTTCAGGATCACAAGAGCTGCTACACGCAGGGAACAGAAATGCAAGGGTTTGGCTATTGTGTTGCACTAATTCAAGGAGGATTTGGTTGGGATGTTATCCCAAGGTCAGATAATAGGGCCCTGTTGAGGTTAATGGTAAATGAGTAGAGGTTCCAATGCAATTGCAGCAATCCAGCTAGATTAATGCCATGCAGATAATTGCCATCTGTGCCTATTTCTACATCTGCATGCATGCCTCAATAGGAGGAAGATAGGCTGAGACGTTGGACCCCAACAAGCTGGATGGGGATGAAGACAGGAGAATAGGATGGGCTGACATATTCTTTGCTCTTCTTTTCCTATTTCTATTGCTATCACTCAGAGCTAAGAAGTTGCGGCGAGAGGGGGATGAATAGCAGGCGAGGTAGTAAGTTAGGTAGAAGAAAGGAGTTCTCCACTTAACCTACTCCCTCTGTGTCTTCCTCTTGCTCACCTACGTGGTGCATTTATGCCTTTCCTTTCACGTACAAAGAGCAAGGTTGCACCATTATTAATTCATGATCAGATTTTAGCAATATTTGCTTTTGTCTCTCCATCCCCTCCACCTTTTTAAGTTTCATTAACAATCAAAGGCTTAACAATTCTGAGGCACTAGCCAGTATTTAAATAGACGTAGACCTTGCTAACCCATTAAATGCCTTTCAGTACTTATGAAAAGACATGTGTTCTGGCGAGAATGGCTAGGCTGCCTCCGGTTTTGATATGCAATCCCCTGGTTTGGGGTAAAGGATGCTTTTGAAGACGAGCCACTAAGGAGCAATAGAGAGAGAAAGATGTTGCCTTCTATGCTGAGCATGAGCTTGCAGTAGAAGCAGCTGACTGGCCACCATGTGAAGCAAAATGTTGGGCTACAGATAGATCTTTGGTGCAATGTTTATGTTCAAGTTTGTCACTCGGGGGGGGGGGGAATACACATCAATAGCTGTTGAAATATTGAGCTGTGTATTTACACCCCGACTCTGTATCTTTCTCTTTTTGTCTGCTGTGTTGGCTTATATAGAGCTTCCTGGTGCGCCATCCAATTTAGTGATTTCGAACATCAGCCCTCGCTCTGCCACGCTTCAATTCCGGCCTGGGTACGATGGCAAAACATCCATCTCCAAATGGATAGTGGAGGGCCAGGTATGCACAATGTTTTTGGATAAGTTTATAATCACCATTTCGAGTCTTCTTCCTAATCCTAGATGTCTGGATGCTACCTTTGTGTGTGATAAAAGCAATCCATGTTTGTATGATCGGGGTTTTCTTTTTAAGTAAAAATTAAAAATTTATCACAAATATTTCCATAATCCTTCTAGGTGCATTTTCTATTTAGATTTCTGTTTTACATAGAATGCTGCTTTTGTATAAGAAGCATTGTGGCTTCTCTGTTTATTTCTCGGATTAAGTTCAAGGTGCTAATTTAATTTAAATCTCCTTACAGTCTGGGGCCAGAATATTGAAGGAATGCCTTCTCTTCCATTCCCTCCCTTGCTCTTTCAAATCATGCAAAGAATATATTCTGATCATTCGATCCAGTTGGTGGTCACTGTACAATGTCCATTCTCTGTTGGGGTCTCTGCTCCAAGAATAGAACCAAATGTGGTCCTTTCAGAAAAGCTGTATTTTTAGACAGGCACTTTGACATCAATGTGGCTTTGATTCTGAGAGCTTTTGCAGCTGCTGAACAGTTCTCTGCATATTGAATGAATAAATTTCTTTACTATGGTCATAGACCAGCACAGTACATATTGTTTCTTTGTTTGTTTTCCCAGTGTTGTGTATTTGGACAGTTATCCTAAAAGCTTGGGCAATAAATAAGTTAGGGTTTTGTGAAGTCAAAGGCTTTCATGGCCGGCATCTATTCTCTGAAGATGCCAGACACAGATGCTGGCAAAACATCAGGAATAAACTCTTCTAGAGCATAGCCACATAACCCAAAAAACCAACAAAAATCTAAATTAGGTTTTTGTTTGCCCCTGGCTATTTTGTAAACCTTAGAGATCTGGTTATATGTCCCAAAGGAGCAAAGTGAACAAATGGACCTAAATAGATCTGTATGGTTTGCAGAAGAAGCAAAAGGTGGGCATTGCTACAACAGGGAAGTGGTTACGGGGCGTC
Source organism: Sceloporus undulatus (assembly GCF_019175285.1). Taxonomy (NCBI): domain Eukaryota; kingdom Metazoa; phylum Chordata; class Lepidosauria; order Squamata; family Phrynosomatidae; genus Sceloporus; species Sceloporus undulatus. The sequence goes on from NC_056529.1 coordinate 27,277,501, forward strand.
TGTTTAAAAACAGGAGAGATGTTTCTCTATTAATAAACAATCAGAATTTTACCAAAAAGTGATCAAGGCCACCCTTTAATTCCATTTAGAGAACATGAGCAAAGCTAACATTTACCAGCATCTTCAGATCTCCCAAGCTGATATTTAGAGTGCATCGTAAGGGATTAGGTTTCTAAGTGTTAAAGAAATAGAGACATTAAGATCTTCTCTTGGGTGAAGCCATTTTCAATAGCAGTTGCAAGGAAGGAAGATATCTTAAGTATTAGCTAGATCCTTCCTGCTTGGCTGCATCAAAATATTTGCTGCTTGAGCAGTGGCTTCAGGTTTGATCATGGTATCATTATAGGTACATTTCTATTTAGGTGAAGGACAGAATTCTGTAGGTGGCTTATGTTTTTAAAGATGTTGTGGAACCATGATTCCCCAACTTTGGTCCTCCAGGTGTTTTTGACTTCAAATACCAGAAGCCCCAGGCAGCTTGACCAACAGTCAGGAATTCGGGGAGGTGAAGTCCAAAACATCTGGAAGACCAAGGTTTGGGAACCATTGTTGTAGAAAGAGGTACCCAGTACCTCCAGTACCTCCATATTTTGCACTCAGTGCTGACAGATAGCCAAAGACTCACAGGTCCCACATCTTCTCCCTGCCACAGACCCTCAAACACTACATCACATAGTTTAAAGATTTGTTCATGACTGGGGGTGAAATGGCAAGTATGACTCGGTCAACAAGACTAAGGCTGCTGCCACACTGCAGAATTAATGCAGTTTGTCAGTGCTTTAACTGTCATGGCTCTATCCTATGGGATCCTGCGATTTCTGACAATGAAGGTTGAATATCTCACAAAACTACAATTCCATAATTCCGTAGCACTGAGCCATGGCAGTTAAAGCAGTGTCAAACTGCTTTAATTCTGCAGTGCAGATACAGCCTGAGAGATAATGTATACGCTCTTGGTTTCTAGTCTCTATGGAAAGTCATTTTGTTTCTCTTTCCTTCCACTTCCCCGACACGCAAACACCACACAGACAGGCAGATACAGCAAATCAGTAAAGGAAATGACTAAATAACGGAAAGATTTTCTTGCTGGGCTCCTTAGGTGCTTCATAATATATACATGGAGGTCTCTTCCGCTAAATAATTCACACAGTTCTTTATGTGTGTTCAGGGGAGGAAAAAAGGACGCTGCAACATAAATGGCACAGAACCATATCTGGAATCTAGTTTGCTCATAAATTCATTTCATCCTCCCTGGAGAAATCTGATTTTCGATGCCACTACCTGAGTGTCTGTGCTAAGCAGAATGTCTGGAGGGGATTGAATTATGGGGCACAAGGGGGCACTGCAGGCTGATGGGCCGTTCCCAGCATCCTTCCCATCATTCACAGGCCCAAGTAGGTTGTTATGGTGTAATGAAATGCTCCGGAGGTTTCCCACCTTAAGCCTTTAAGTGTACCTCTTCCCCATCTTTGTGCAATGCCCCTCTTTGTTTCTGTCATTCTGGCTTGGAGAAAAGAGTCTTTCCTCATTTATACTGCTGCCAGGCAAATGGTGCCGCTTCCTTCCCACCTGCGGGTCTCTATAAATAATATCATCTGGTACGTTTAAGATTAAATATTGAGTTCCTGGAACCAGCTTCTGCAGCTTTCATGCCTTGATACAGACCATTCACCTGGTAGTGAGGCTGCTTCAAGCTGCTTGATGCTTTTGGAATGATGCATGTGAACATTATATTTAACCTCTATCCTGGTGGGTGATTGCTGAACAGTATCCATGTTCTCTGGCATCCTGCTGCTCTCGCTAGTCCTGCCGATCTCAGAAAGTAGATGAGCCATGGCGCACTGCAGTGCGCTGTTGAAACAAGGTAGCCTTTGTCTCTTGGAACAATTGTGCGACCCACAATGTGCAAACTTTGACATCCATGTGTGCATCGCTCTGCTCCTCAGCCAGACGTGATACAGTTTGTAAATGTATTGCTATGCACTTGTAACACTGCCTGATCACCTAATGATGGATAGCAGAGAAAGAGTATTACACACGGTTAGGTAAATTTCCCACCCTTGATTATCTTCCTCCTCTTTCTCTTACGAACTCAGCAACTTTGAATTCAAACATTCTTTGGTTATTTAGTTTAAATTGTTAGTGTTCCCAGGTGTCCCATTTTCATCCTGTATTTGATGTCTATGGATGTCTAGCCATACAGGACAAACCCAAACCCATATTCCTTTATTGTAGAGAGCGGGCAATAGCTGCACCCCCAAGAGATCCATCCGAAGCATTAGGCAGTAGTGGTGGTGGAGTGTGCCTTCAAGTCATTTCCAACTTATGGTGACCATATAGTGAACCGTAAAGTGAACCTATCATGGAGAGCATGAGATAAGAGTGGAGGGGAAGATACTGTATATACTTATGTATAAGTCTAGACATTTAGGTTAAAAAAATTGACCCAAAAAACCTGAGTCGACTTATCCATGGGTCAATGTACTGCATTTTAATGCATATATATATATATGGTGAAAGGCAAGAGTTTAATCTGCCCTGGAAGCACTGACTCCCTTCTACTCTCTCAGCCATCCAGCCTTTAGTATGTTCACAAATAGTTATTTGCCATTGTTTTCCTTTACTTCATCCTTTACATCCTTCATTACATGTGCTTACGTTTTATCCTCGACTTATCCATGGGTCATATCAAAATCCAGAATTTTGGCCCCCAAACTTGCCCTCGACTTATAGCCGAGTATATATGGTATGTACAAGTCCATAGTCTACTCCCGACTCATCATCAAGGTTTAAGTAACTTTACATCTGCACAAACCTGGTGAAAACGGTGAGGACATTTTTCTCCTTTTCTCCCCCCGGTCTTGTGTCTCGTTCCTGTTTGTGTCTCCGATCCTGTTTTGCAGGGCAGGAGATAAGAAAACTGTCATAAAATTTCCAAGCAAGTTGATGTGCTGGTGAAACATCCAAGGTTGAGAGTCAATTTGATGTCAACCTCATTTTAAATAATTGTACCTGGTTTGTGGAGCGGTTCAACATTAAATCCTCGGGGAGCAATCATCTGCCTCTCAGTTGATTGAGCTTTCTCCTCCTATTTCGGCTGTAATGTTTCCATATTGGCAGTGGATTTTTCTTTCCCTTATAGTCATTCAGCATCTTGTCGCTGAGCAAAGAAGATGGACTGTAAAAATTGGTTCCCACTGTCAGAGATCAACATAGTATTTCTAACAAGTTCAGAAAATATTTGTCACCAGTTTGGGATGTCTCTTCCTTCTCAATAAAATCATTTTCAATTTATTTCTCTATAGGATAGCTTTGCATCCAGATGTGTCTTTCTTAAATTAGAAAAAATAAGTATTTGTGTAACTATTGCGTGTCTCCTCTTAAGCAAAGCAACACAGAGTAGTCAATTCAGTTCATCTTTTGTAAGCCTCTTTCTTGGCTTTTTGCGACTCTAAATCAGTCCTTCCTCGCTTCAAATTCTGCGACGTTTTACGTAGCGAGGACTTGGATTTAGAAATGGTGTCTCCCTTTGTCACTCCAAATCATGCTAAATCTGTAGCCTATGATTCGCAAATTGGAAGCTTTTACTGTGCTTCATTAGACAGAATCAGAACCGGCGTCTGAGTATATTTTCTTTATGCACAATAGCGCAAGTGCTTCTAAGTGCTCACTGTCATAACAGTTGTCTAGTGGGGCAATATATGTGTTTCATCAACAAAAACGGAATTTCCCCAGAGTTCAGGATGAAAATGTACTTAATGTCTTGCAATGTTAATAAAAAAAGGTTAAAAAAATACTTCTACAATCCAGAGACAGGCTTCTTTAGTTCTCCGATTATGAATCTTTCAGGACTTCTTCTCACTTTACATTTTGAAGTCATATCCTCATTGCAAGGTATGAAATGCACATGCAGTAGTTAAAATATGAAATTAGTGCCTTGAAAACACTCAGGCGCAGAACTCTTTTGATTAAGAAAGAGACATTATAAAGTTTCAATACATACCCCCCACATATTTCTAAGTGTGCTGCAAAATTTCCCTCGTGCCTTTTTCTCAAAGGATTTCCCCATTGGAGAATATCTCATCTTGTTTCTCGTATCGTACAACTGAATTTGAAATTGTCTAATGCCCCATTTAGAAAGAAATATTACGTTAGTGATTCATACAGGTTTCTGAAAACATAGGATGCTGTTTTATACCCAGTCTGAGCATTGGTCCAAGAAGAGTAATTTTTGAGACATCAACCCATAAATTGAAGGTACTGAAGTGATGGCAAACTTGGGTCTTTCTACCTGGAGGAGATGTTCAGGAGGCAAAGTAAGTCATGATATGGTGTATGGACAACATGCTAGTAGTCGGTGTATTATTTCTTGGCATGCCAGGTTCTGTCAGTCAAAATCCTGATATTTAATGGTCCATAGATCCCTACCAGTGGCAAAATTTTATTCAAACCAACAAGTCTATAGTCTTGTCATAAGGGAATGCTGTTACCATTGATTAGCCGCCGAGGAAGGGCCTTTTAATAGATGGATGCTGTCCTTTAAAAAAAAATCATTGACATGACTTTAAATTGCTTTTAATTCAATTGTGGCTTAGTGTTCTTCTGTTTGAATGTCATCACTTAATGTGTCTTTGTTTTATCTGTTTTTGTTTTAAGTTGTCTTGAGCTTTAGTTTTGGAACTAATACTTACATTAGTTAATAATACCAATCATTTGTCATTTGCTGTTGTATGTCTATTTCTGGCTTACGGTGATCCTACGCTGCATCGATCACTAAGTTTTCTTGGAACGATTCCTTCAGAAAGAGGTTCCTTGCCTTCCTCCAAGGCTGAGAGAGTGTGACCAGCCCTAGGTCATCCAGTGGGTTTCCAGGGCTGCTCTCCTGGAATCCTAGTCCAACATTCAGCACTGGTTCCTACTCCTACCATTCATTATCTGTGTGTATTCATATCTTCTAGTTGCCTGTTGACTTATGGCAACCCCATGAATTTACTGTGTATACTCATATATATAAGTCTAGAAGTTTAGGTCAAAAAATGGACCCCAAAAACCTGAGTCAACTTATCTATGGGTCAATGTAAGTATTGTATCTTAACTCTTATTTAAAAGAAGGAACCATCTCCTGGTGAAAAGCCAGGAAGCACCAACACCTTCTACTCTCTCATCCACCCAGTCTTAAGAGTAAACACAAGAGTTATGTCTGCTGGACTTTTGTCAGTTCTTTGATGCTGTTTTGCTTTGCTCCATCTTTGCTATATGCCCCTAAATTTTACCCTCGACTTATCCACGGGTCATAGCAAAATCCATAATTTTGGCCCTAAAACTTGCTCTCGACTTATACATGAGGTCAACTTATAGTCGAGTGTATATGGTAGATAAAGATACTTAGGGATGGTTTGCCACCACTTTCTTCTGAAATATAGCCTACAGGACCTGCTCTTAAATATAGAGGAGACATTTGCAGTCTCCTATCCACTTACTGAGCACGACTGACCCTTGTGTAGCTTCCAAGATCAGACAAAATCTGTGATAAAGGTGCCTAGACTGTGTGGAAAACACAGTAGTGACAAAAGACCTAATCCATTGGGAAGTTCTCCTCCCAAACCTCATGAAAATAATGGGAGCTTCCCAAAAATATGATCAACCATTTATGCATCTCTGAATCCCGGGGACAATGCCTCTCATGTTCGTCAAGAGGCAACTGACAGTCTTCCAAAAGTAATATTAACCTTAAAAATGCTCACAAAACCCCATCATCTTACCCTTCTTCCAATTGTGTTTTCCATGTGTGTCAAATCACCGTGTTCTTCAAAAAACTTCAACTCTTAAAAAGGACAGTGGGTCTTCTTGCTTTTATTCCATCTTCTGTGAAGGAAGAATCAGGTTCTTTATTCCTTGCTTCATGCGGGTCAAGATGTTCTTGACCTTGTAATCCCATCATCCTGATTTATAGAAGAGCCATATGACATACTGCTTAAAAGGTCTATTAAAATTTATTAGCACTAATTTTTCATCTCCCTCTCGCTGTACATTTGAACCCAACGTAATAAAGAAAAGCCGGATTTAAAAGCAGATGTCTCTTCTTCTTCTTTTTTAAATGAAGGAATTACAGAATATATGTTAAAAGCCATTTCCATAATATACGTTTTCTGCAAAATGTGCAACTCAGAGAATTCCCGAGGAAGGCCAGAAGTTTTGGAAGTCAAATGTGGAGGAGCAGTTGAATCTACTCCAAATGAAGTGCCGTAACTCACTTTTTGTGTTGGCGCTGAAGCCATCCAGCACTTGGGTCAATAAATCCTTTGTCACCAGACAGCGGCAACATTTTCTTTCATGTTTTCAATGCCCGATGCAATGCCTTTCTATCAGAGTCAAGTCTTTATGAGTTTGCAAATCCCTACGAAGCCATTGATGGTGGTTTGCCTGATACCTCATATTCCCTGTCAGTGCTTTTCATGGTTTTGACATACATTGCTGGTAGCCTGCATTTGGTTTGAAGGTGCAAAAGAAGTTGTACAAATCTGTTGTAGGGCTTATCTGTCTCCCTTTTATCATCACCATCATCTTCATCTGTTGTGCTGTGTCTTCAAGTTGACTCTTGAGTTATGGCAAGCCTATCATAACGGTGTCTTGGCAAGATTTATTCAGAGGAAGTTTTGCTATTGCTTCTCTGATGACACCTGAGGACAAAACGTCTTCCACATTATGCTGCCGAATCACAAATCTCTTCTTGAAGAGTCATTACTGGTGGTTCCACAAGAGTCTCTTGGAATCTCTTAGATCCTCTTAGAGACCCCACATTGGAAGGCCTTCAGTGCATCAACTCCCATCTGATGAAATAGTATTGCAGCTGAGTTAGACATAGAATCATAGACTCACAGAGTTGGAAGGGACCCCAAGGGCCATCCAGTCCAACCCATTCTGCCATGTAGGAACTCAGAATCAAAGCATCCCTGACAGATGGCCATCCAGCCTCTGTTTAAAAACCTTCAAAGAAGAAGACCCCAACACTTTCCAAGGGAGTCTTTTCCACTGTTGAACAGCCCTTACTGTCAGGAAGTTCCTCCTAATGTTGAGCTGGAATCTCTTTTCCTGGAGCTTGCATCCATTGCTCCAGGTCTTAGTCTCTGGAGCAGCAGAAAACAAGCTTGCTCCTTCCTCAGCATGACATCTCTTCAAATATTTAAACAGGGCTATCATATCACCTCTTAACCTTCTCTTCTCCAGGCTAAACATCCCCAGCTCCCTAAGTCTCTTTTCATAGGGCGTGATTTCCAGACCCTTCACAACTTGAAACCTTTGTTTTCAATCCATGTGAAGACTTATTTTGTGGGGACCATTTCCTTGACTGATAAATTATAGCTAACATTTGTTTTTATTGGTTCTTTATATATATTAAAAAACAGGTTGATTTAATTAACTCTAAATTGCTCTGAATTCTTGGCTAGAGAGCGGTCTCTAAAACCTGCAGATAAATAATGAGGATGGCTTTCTTCCTACAAGAAAGAATAATTGTGGTGTTGCTATTCTGTGTATTGGGGACTTGGGGAGTCTATATGGTTATTCAGGCAGGGTTCTTGGGCGATCCGTGTGGCGCCTTGCCTTTTAAGTTACCCAGCAAATAATAGATACGGTCATGGTGTCATGCACTGCTGTGAAATGTGACTAGTGTATTTAGCCACAGAAGCACATAGTTTAAGGCGTTGTGGGCAAACTTCTCTATGAGTTTCTCCTGTTCTGCAGGTTAAGTCAGATTTTCAATGTCAACAGAGCCATTAGGATTCATCTATTGTATAAGGCGCTCTTCTTGATGTCGTTCTCACTTTAAAGCTTGGTAAATAAAGTGCTGGAGACTCTGACAATTTTATGCTTTTGCTCATCTTTAAATCAAAAACAGCTGAATCGATTTAAGTACTCTTTTGTAAGAACAAAAAAAAATTGCATCCCGGCTGACAGTCAGTGTGCCAAATTTCATCCCAAAGTGATTTCAAATGACTGAGTTATAAACCTCTATAATGAAAACACTGACATAGGCTGAACTATTGCGGAGCACAGGATGCCCACGTAACAACGGAGAAACATTGTGTTCCCATTGAAAATGACGAGTGGCTGATAACTATTTCCCAGCTTGCAAACACTTCCCGCTTTTTAATATCACCCTTTTTTCTTGGGCAAGAAAAAGAGGCAAATTTAATTTTGCATGCTGATATTTGATTGCCATTGAATGAAATTATTTCTCTTTTATACATTTGGATTAATAAATCTTGAGGACTTTCATATATTGTAGACTTGACCAAAGTATCAACAGTTATCCTTTCTGCACCATCAGAGTCTTCTTGGAGTACAATAGTGATATGATGTCTTATGATTCATCCTTGACAAATTTGTACTTAGAAACTACATCACACTGTATGGAAATTTGCCTGCAAATCATACTAAAACTCACTTAAGTCAACTAAAACCGGAAGGATGGGGTACGAAATAATCGACTTACGAAGTTTCTCTTGATTTAATTGATCTACTCTAATTGGAGCCAGAAATTCAGTTTAGGCTTTGGTTTCTTATACCCCATTATTTACTATTTCTGTATCAAAACCAGTTTTTTGCTTCTTGATAGAGAGAATCGCTAAGGAGAACTTCATGTCCGTATGCAACCATAGGTCAGACCTTAAGGAGCAATTCAGACTGGATGAATTTGCTAGACATATTCTCAAAGGGAGGAAAAAGGCACAAACACCACAAGTACACAGTCGCAGAAAACGGCATCTGTATCAATGCATGAAAACATACCAGACAGCAAACATCAATCTTGACTTTTCATTTCATCTTCGCTGAATGAAACGAACACTCCTTTTCACAAATGGAAGTAAGAATTTCATCATATTTCAAGCACTTATTCATCAGTGGTCTTACAGCAAACAGAAACCAAAGCAGCAAACTCAAAATCGGAATAACTAGATGTCAACTAAAAATATCCAAGATTCGTACCTTTTTAAATTAATCCAAAAAGCAAAAGTCAACATAGCAAGTAATATAATATAATCTAGTACCAGTTTTGAAAACCAAGTGGATAGAGAGGGGGATTCATTACAAGTTACATCATGAATTAGTCTTTAAAAATAACTGTTTTCTATATCTCATGTTTCATATAGCTAATACCACCTGTGCATGTTTTCTCAAAATTAAGCTCTATTGGGTTCATTTGACTTTACTTGCTCTTCATTGTATATATTTGGATCATTATTTAACTCAAGAAACTATGAACTTTGCAGTCTGTGTCTTAAACCCCTTTATTCGGCTTCTATGTATTAAAAAAAGTTTTGTGTAATGGAACAACTTCTACAGTTGCCAAAATAATTTGCTTCAATAAAAAAGTAATATCGACTTGCTTATGCCGCCCTTTCCATTCTCGTTGGCCATCGTGGCAATAACCTCCCTGCCCAGCTCCTCTCGACTTTAAACTTTATTTCTTTCCCATCCCATCCTTGTCAAAGAATTGATGATCAAGACAGATTGGATATACCACTCATAAGCCAAGCAGACTAGGAAGGAATATATAAGGGTGTTCTCCTGGACATTTACTGCACCCTTGCAAAACTGTCATGGGAAATTTACCAACGCAGGCGCAAGTGGGCAAGTTGGATTTTTCAAGGGCGATTTACCGGATTGTGAGCACCAATTGCTTCAGATTCAAGCAAGGCTTCATACATCTGGCATATAAGAAATATCTTTATAAGGTTTCTTGGGAGGGAAAGATGCTTTTGGCTTACATGAAACTTCTCATTGGTTTTTATAAGGATCTCTATGCACAGCTTCGGTTATCGAGGCTAGGAAAGAAATGCTCGTGTTTTATATTTTGTCGTTTTGTCTTTTATATATATATATCTTGGGTAGTGTGTGTTTTGCCATGGGCTAGACATTTCTTTTCTCGGATGTCCATTTGATACAAAATTGTTTCAGAGCATTCCTGAGATCATGGGCCTAAGATGTGAATACTTTCTTAATGCGCATCCGGAAAGATTAGGCCTTACATCTGATACCTTTCCACCTCTTCTAATGAGATTTTGTCACCTTTCACATTAAAGCTTTGGAGATGAACAACTGGATTGAGTAGGGGAGCAGGGTTTATGTGTTTGCAAGTATTGAACTAGCAAAACATACACCACAAAAGCTGTATTATATTTTATTAGCTGTATTAAGCTTTTTAAAAAAATTTATGTTGTTATGAAGGGCCAGCACCCCCAAATACAGGATTTTAACATCTTGTTCAGTCTATATAAGAGAAATGATAATACTGTATGGGGGTCCTGCCACCAATAAGGGACCCTGGCAACCCCAGATGAAGGACATAAAGAACCTTTATTTCTATTTCATAAGAAAAAGCCCATTAGGGACTGAGGTACCTCATGAAAGGAAACTTAGGAGTTTTGTCAGAGGACAGTTAGGGTCTCTCCTCCTTCGGTGCTTGCTTTTCCTCTGCTGCTGTTTCAGGGAAGGTGTTGAATATTATTTGACCTGGTGCGAAACCAGTTTAGCTGTGCTCTGAGCGACTGCTTGGAATTTCTGCGTAGAGAAAGCGATGTGCTTAGTTGCATTTTCCTCTCCCTGTGTCACGGTTATGGAACAACTTTTCAGCCATTTCCAGGTGCACGAGAGATAATTATTGTCTCTGGACTGCAGCCATTTGGTCGATGGCCTCCTGGGCCCCAAAGCAGGTAGCGCACCACCTGTCATCCAGCTGGCTTTTCAAGGCAGAGCCCTGAGTCAGCCGTCCCTCGGAGACCGTCCCAATCATCTCCTCTAATGATAAAGAGCCGTGCTTTTGGTTTGAACGCTCGCTTGGGACAGCTCTTCTTGGAAATTGTCAGCGCCTTGCCATTTGTCACTCTACAGGTCCAAGGCTTTTGATTTGAAGCAACCACTCAGATACCTTGCCAGCCGTTCAGCTTTTTGAGTCGCCTTACTATATAGATCATACGTCCATCACTGGATTTCTTAAAGCCTGGGTATTGATAGTGTATTACATCTGTGTACATGTTACTGTGTTTAGAGCCTTCCATTCCTCTAAGTAGCATAGAGCAACAGACATAGTTCTCTCCATGTCGGTTAAGGATGAGAGGCCATGTTCAAAACAAGGTCACTAAGGGCCTGAAGAAATGACCAGGATACCACAGGCTAAGCCCATAGTGTCCTGCTCCTAGTTCTGACATGGATCTGTTTCCAAGCTGGTGTGACAATGGGCATCTGCACACCTGCATACCACCATGCCACGGATCGGGTGTCACTGCACACCCTTCACCTGCCGCTGCTGTCATGTCCTTCCTGAAGGTTTCTCCTATGACCCATAAGGGAAAGAGTGTGCCTGTCTATACCCACGTGGCCATATTCCTTCTTCTGATATCAGAGGCCATGGCAAGGGCCTTCGGGTTGGATGCGGCAGTGGCATCAGATAAGAGGTGCACATCAGACCTTATGCCAACATTGCATTGGTCTACTGGCTGTCACTGTGGAGTTTCTGGAAACTCCATGGGAAAGCTGGTCTTTTTGAACCAGATTAAGGCCTCTTTGGATCACCAGATTGGTATCAAGACTGGCCAAGGCTAAGGACTTGCATCATCCAATCCGGACAGTGCAGGGCCAGGGGGAACCCAGGCCTTTGGGCCCATGTGTACAGGCCCTAAGTGAGTTTCACAGTTGGATGGCCATTTGAACCTGACCCCAATATTCAAACTGCTACACATGTTGCCTTTGTGTAACTACTACACAGTAACTTTTGGACAACGTCAGAACCCAGCAGCCACTTTAGCTGCATCGTCACCATCCGGAGAAATAACCCATGAAGCTTGGATGGCGAGCACTTTTGACTTGGGAGCACATTCACTACACTGAAGGGTAACTGCTCACTGGTTTTGTGTGGTTCAGTTGTTTGCCACATCAGTCCCTCTGCCAACATTCCTTTAGAAAACAGCTTGCAAATCAGGGCTGGAAATTCAAGCTTTATGTCACCTTTCTTTCTTTAAAAAAAAAACTGAGTGGAAAGCATTTTGTTGGGTTGTTTTTATGTGCTGTAACTGCAATGTCTTGGCAATGATCATATTTTATTTCTGCAGCGTTGTAGCCCCCCATATCCTTCGTGCTCCCTCCCCCGGCAATCCTTGTCCTTTGTGCATTTATTCTACCTCATCTTCCTTAAAGTGCCAGCTTTCTCCCCTAACAGTGGCATGTGGGAAGCAATGCTTTAAATCCATATTAGTGCTCTGACCCTGCTGGCACAGTGCTTGCAGATGTGCTTTGCTGAGCTGGCTGTTGGCCACTTACACTGGTTAATTAATACAAAGCGCTGCATAGTCTCCATGCTGCTTAGCCAGCAGGGATATGGAAAGCACCTTTCTTCTTCTTTCCTTTCTTTTATTCCATTTCAAATCTTTGCGCTGAAGCACGAGTCTCCAAAGCCCTTGAACTCTGGAAATCAATACAAGTTTGTTCACTCAGCAGAGTGAAAAATAAGAGTATCCCAATGCAGATCCCAAGCAGAGAGTCTCTCTGGCTAAACATAAAGAAGTTGATGCCAGAGAATAGTATTGCGGGTCTGTTTAGCCTCCCTGACTTTATTTGCTCTTTTTCTTTTCCCATGTGTCCTATTTCTTCCATTTCCCAGGACAGAATGCTGTCATAAACATTCATAAAATCAAACTGTCATGTGGATTTCTACCTTTCCTTTGACTAGTTCTCCACAAAATAATGTATATACTGTTCATTTTGTGCAAATGCATGGAAATCACAAACCTTCCAGTTATCCCAGTTTGAAAAGGACAGACCTGATTAATCCTCTGTCATCCCAGTTTTTCAGCTGCGTTTAAAATGTCCCAGTTTCTCTCTCTTCTTCCTTGTCCTCAGCTTTTTTGAAAATCTTCTTGAATTTAATTTAATTACTTGAATTAAAGCAAACTGAGCTTGCACTGAATTAACACAGCAAGGAGGGAAGATGTAGTGGAATCTTGCCAATTCCCATAAGGCTCAAACAAAGCAATGCATTTCCGATACCACTTTATTTGTGCAATTGCATGTGATTATCATTCGTGCAATTATTTGCCATTTTCGCTTTATTTGCGGGATGCTTTTAATGCGCTTTCATCTCTCTTCAATGCCAGAATTAGCCCTAGTGTGATAAAATCGTATGATGTTCCTTGTTCCCACATGTCCCGGTTTTCTTCTGTGAAATGTTGCTTTGCATGAAATCAAGCCCAAAATCCCAATGGTACACTATGGGATCCAGTGTTAGCAATATTGGACTTTTCCCCTCCTTCTGGTGTAAGTGTGTAGCTCAGTAGCTCCAGATTCACAGTGTTGTAGATGGGGATTTCATCCATAAAACGGTGCAGAATGTTGGAGAAAGGGAGTCTTAGGCTAACAGGGGCTTTTGTACTTTTAAAATCCCGTTTCGGAGCGGGATCCATCTAGTGTGATAAGGTTCATACTTTGGTTGTCAAAGCTGCCTTGGGTCCTGCGTAGGAAGAGAGGTGGGACATGAAATAAAGCAACAAACATCCGTCTTCCTAATATTTGTTCTCTTGAGGTCACTGAAAGGAAAGCAGGATATGCAATGAATGTATCTTCCTTTTTCTCTATATCCAAAAATACTTGGGGTGGGGTTGGGTGAGAATGTGTGAACACATCCGAACGCACATTTCCCAAAGCTGGATGATGTCTAAACAAAATTGTTTCTTGTCCTCTCCATAGGTTGGTGTTATAGGAGAAGAAGAGGAATGGGCAACTCTGTGTGAGGTGGAGAAAGAGTCGGATGCTCAGTTGCTGGAGATCCCAAACCTCACACCTTACACTCATTACAGGTGAGAGCAGCTGGTTATTAATCGATGCATCAACAGGCCAGTCTGTGGCAGCAAGGGGCAGCTCCGATGCCCACACAAGCAGCTGGCAGGAGGAAATGTGGAGGAGCATTTACACCTCTGAAGGGTTTGAATTTACACCTCCAAAGAGTTTGCACTGAAATGACCCCACTTGATGTATTTTAATTGTCACCTCCGCGTAGGAAAATAATTAATCATTCTGGAAATGGAAGCAAGGTGTAAAGTGCAGTGCTAAATAGTGCCGTTGAATAACTTAGCGCAGCCTGATATGGGGAGCTTGTCTAGACGAAAAGTTGCACTGGTTTAATTAAAATTGATCTTGCTTCATTTGTGGGGGGAACGGCACCGAAATTGGCTGAACACTCCTTATATCACTTTGGCTTCATTCTGTAAGTTAAGTCAGTATATTTCTTTTTCCCCTTCCTTCATTATACTTGGGAGAACTAATAATGCGAGGCTCTGACAGGCGTCAAGTGCCTGTCAATGTGAGGGACAGACTCTTTCTGGGGGAATTCTAAAACAGATGCCTTCCCTTCTCTTATTGGCTTTGTAAATTCTACCTAGTTACCTCCTTTAGCTTCTTTATAGCTAGGTCAGAGCTATGACCTTAAAATACGTGATGTGACAATTTTGCTGAAACTAAGAAAATCATTGCCTGGATTGGAGATTGCTTGGGAAAATGAGAGTACTGAGTAACTAGTGCTGTCTACTCTCAGCAAATGCTGTCCCTTTTCTTTCATTCCCACTTAGCTTGGTCCCAGATCCAGGACCTGATCTGTACCTTTTCCAGTCCAGTGTGCAACCTTTAAGAAACAATGCTTTAACTAGTGCTGAGACAATGTTTTCATTGATCTTTTTGTGGATTTTTGGGGCTGTGTGGCCATGTTCTAGCCCAAAAAACCCACCAAAAACTGTGCCATGAAAGCCTTTGATTTCACATTGGTTCTAAATACCTTTTGACAATGTGCTTCTTGCTTGCTTGCTTTCTCTTTGAAAGAAGCTTTTACTGCCACTGGTTCCTAAGTATCTTTTGTCTCACCAGGGGATGGTTTTTTTATATATACAGTACTTACATTGACCCATGGATAAGTCGACTCAGGTTTTTTGGGTCAATTTTTTAACCTTCTAGAGTTATACATGAGTATATACAGTAGTTCGGAACGATCTGTCTGTGCAGATTGAACATTATCTCTGACACCATTTATGCTGGCTCAGTAATAGTCTTCTATGGATCCACTGTAATAATGGCTTTATGTGATTGATTTCTAAATACATTTTTACAGTATTCCAGGTTAGTGACATTTTGTTGTCATTTTTTAAGAATTGGTCATGTTGATGGACGCCTTGCTTCACCAGAAACACATCAGATTATCCTGGCTAGGCTAGTTGAAAAGACCATGCACTGCTTTCATACACTTCTGCAAATAGCTCTCCAGAGTGAATTTAGTCCATTGTGTTTTTGATGCTTTGGTGCTATCTGAAGCCTTTCCTCCAGAGATGCTTGGGCTTCTTGGCTCCATCATCTTGGTTGGACTTGACACCACATTTCACCATGATGAAAGGGAAGGAGGTGAGGTAGAGAGTGCTAATGAGACTTGGGCTTCATCTTTGTCAAGCGTGCCTCTTTTCTTCTGTGTGCTGTCAGTGTTTGGGAAATTAATGGGGTTGTTTTGCTTAATGCATTTTTTCCTTTAATGCACTTCCTTAACGAGATTTGAGCAGATAGACTAATGGCATTACATAAGCTTGCTCAACCTTCATGCTGTCCCAACCTTTGAAAGCCAGAAATCCAGCTTTTAATAGGAACAGGTTGAGCAGCTAGCATGGTAGCACAAGAAAGCTCCAAGAGAAAGTAACTCCCATGCTTCTGGTAGATGTATTGCACACACCTCTAAATGTTAGTGATTGGGTTTTTTAAGTACATGGAGAGATCTTGTAGCACCTTTGAGACTAACTGAAAGAAAGAAATTAACAGCATGAACTTTCGTAGACATCAGTCTGCTTCCTCGGTCTACTTCCAAATGCATATGAAGTAGTAGACATAAGTCTAGGAAAGCTCATGCTGCCAATTTCTTTCTATGGAGTTAGAAGTTAAGGATACAGTTGACTCTGTCTGGATCAAATCTAATATGTGGCAAGAGATAGAGCTGAAACTTTGAATTGGTTTAATCAGCTTTCTCTGACAAGGGGTGGTTTTTAATTAGAGAGGGCAGATTTTGATCACGGAGGATGAGAGGAATCCTACATATCTGTTTGCCTGAGTGCTTTGGAAGACAAAAAGAATCCAAAATGTAATAATAATCAATGAGACAAGCACAGCTTTAATTGTCATGGCTTGCTATACCCTGCTGCCACCGCTGGCAGGGGAACAATATATATTGGGCATCTATCTGTAACAGTATTTCCTCTTCCTCTCATAATACAAGAATTCATAATACAAGAAAACTCTCATAATGCAAGAATAATCCATTGTAGAAACTGAGGAAGATTCGGGACAGAGAAAATGCAGAACTTTCTTGATGCTCCATGTATCTAAACTGTGGAATTTGTTGGTGGTGACAAGCTATTTTAAAGAGCTTCGACAGTTTTATGCAGGATAAGGTTATCAGTGGTTTTTAATTATGGTTGGATGGTTCCTTTTTTGATTTTGGAATCAAAAGCAGCATCATAAATATGGTTCCAGTTCACGTTAGCAGACCTAAATCTATCTCTCTACTAGACACTTGCATTTTGGAAGACAGCAGATAGTGAATATCAGTTGCCATTAATGAGTATCACAGTATTTTATTTTGTTTGCCCTGAGGAACAGAGATTGTCAGTGTTTCTGGTTTCAGGTGTATTGGGCCCTTCTAAGCCTTTGGGTACTTTGTGTTTCTCTCTTTCAGGTTCAGGATGAGACAGGTGAACGTTGTTGGGCAAAGCCCCCTCAGTCAGCCCTCGCGTGTCATCCAGACCCTCCAAGCGCCGCCAGACGTTGTACCCGGGAGTGTGACAGTGCGCACCGCTAGTGAGACTAGCCTGTGGGTCCGCTGGGTGGTAAGTTGATAGTAACTAGCCTGTGTAGAACAAGGAATGATGTTTTATCTCTTCCCCCAGGCAAAGATTCTGAAATCCAGAAACAATTTCAGCAAAAAAAGCCGTCCCCCAGTCATAACTGAGATCTTTCTATTTCCTTTCTGCGCTCTGGCAGACACCCATGTCTTCTTATATCCCTGGATGGGATCTGTTCTCTAATGGACCAAATGATAAGAAGCGTAGGAAGAAATTATAAATATAATATAATTGGGAGAGACCAGATGGCGCCTCTCTGTTTATGGCAATCCCATTTTAAAGAAACTCATTGCGCTGGAGCTGCTTTCATTTTAAGTTCTGAAAAGTTTTCAGCTGCAAAGGGAGTTTTCCCCCTCCCTGCTCCCCACTTAGGAAAACAGTGCCAATGTGGAGGTTATATCGATGTGATAGATTGCAGCACTAAGTGATTAACTCTGGAATCGAGTGATAAATTGCAGGGCGACTGATAAATGAATTTATCATTTGCCTCTGACAGCCCTGCCCACCCCGAACCGGCTAGAATCCATTCACATATTCAATTTCCTCTTCTGTTCCACCACAAACAGCCTTCCCAGTATGATTTCTCCCCATTCCTCTCTCTTTATACACAGAATATATCCCCATTTCCCTGGGTGAAATTTAATCTACAGTGGGTTTCTTTCCAAACACCGAGGGAGGCAGAAAACACATTGCCCAAATTCCCAAGAGTTCTGCAAGTTCTCTGAGGCTGGAGGGCATTCCTGCAACAACAGGGAATTCATTTCTTTTCTTGTTTGGCATTGGTTGAGTCTGCTGTTCGAGGAAAAACATGTCACAAATCCCCCCCCCCCCGATAGCCCCTAGCCTAGGCATATGTGTGTATGCCATAGGGAGCCCTTTGGATCCTAGTCAAAGAGGCGGGATGTTATTGTAAGCCTGAAAGATAGATGAATCGGCAGAGAGCCAGGGAGGCAGGCAAAGATGAAAGGCATGGACCATGTGATTTTGCAATTAACTCCATTAATATTGTTTCTACCCAAGTGAGGAACATTTGTAGGTCTTTAATAATAATCCGCCAAGCGCCGGCCAACTCCGGAGGGTTTTACACCCATGAATTAAGGCCTCAGTTACTGTTTCAAAATGCTTTCTACTAGCGGTGTTCAAGATAAAGGCAGATCTGTTTGTAATATATTAACTACTTCTAGCCATGCATGGCTGGCTTCAAAACCAGGAGTAGGAAACCTAAGGCCATGGGGTAGAATTTGGTACCCTGGTGTTGTCCATTTTATGATCATCATCTGGTGGTTCCCCAGCTTTGGTGATTTACCTAGTCTAACAGGTCATTGACAACTGACAATCTTTATTTATGGTCAATAGACCTGTCCAAGCATACAGTACAATAACTTAAAACATCTAAATGGAAAGATTACACATTTTATGTCATTAATATGCAGAAAGTTAAGAGTAAAATTACGTTGTCAGATTGTCTCACAGCTTTAATCTTCCATTAAAGTAGACCAAACCGGATTTAAGAATTTTAGATTCCAGCAATTTTGAACATCCTGGTCTTTAAGAGCTATATGAAAATAGCTCTTGTGATATGGTATTCATAAGGATTTTTGCCATTGATGATGATATAAAAGGCTATAGCATACCCTTTAAAAAAAACCAAGTGGTCCATCTCCTCCATTAGTAATGTGCTTCTCTTTTTCTCTCCATACCCAGCCTCTGCCTGATACTCAGTATAACGGGAACCCTGAATCCGTAGGTTACAGGATCAAATACTGGTGTGTGGACACACCGTCTTCTGTAAACACAAAAGTCATCAGTGATCGGCTGGAGAGGGAACACACAATTGAGGATCTAGAGGAGTGGACTGAATACGAACTCCAAATCCAAGCCTTCAATGCCATTGGGGCAGGGCCCTGGAGTGAGGTAGTGAGAGGTCGCACGCGGGAGTCAGGTAAGTTCTTAAACTGGCTGCAATCTTCTTAGATTGAGACTTATTATGCACAAAATTCACACGTTATTATTTTGCACAAAACACAGCTTTTTCTGTACAGGAAACAAACTATTAACTCCATGGGAAGTGGAGGTGTGTTTTCTGTGCAGCACAACCACATGTGAATTTTGCCCAGAATTGCAAACATGCTTTGAAAAGGGTGTGTTTTTAGAAGTCTTTCTCCCAATGGGAAGGAAATTGCTGGCATTCTTCATTGCTTCCCTCCAGAAACAAATTAGTGGCAAAACCCCTACCTAATGGATAGGCAGCAGCAGAAAAGGAATGGTGCCTTTCTGTCCTGTTTGTGGACTTTCTGGGTGCATCTGGTTGACTGCTGTGGGAAGGAAAACGGTGGAGTAGATAAGAATGGGTACTTTATAGTGGTTAGCATGTTTCCAACTAGCCATTTTTTCCTGCTGAAATCTACATATACTCCAGCATCTGCATATACTCCAGCATCATCACTGGTGCATTTTCCTTCTGACTGTTGATCTGAATTGGTAAGAAGCCTCCCAAAGCAACCACTCACTCCAAGATGAAGTGGGAAGAATCCAAAGGTGACATTTGTGTGTTGTCAGATCATGCGCTTGCATTTGGGTATCATCAGATCATCCATTTGCTCCTGATGTACAAAGAAAGCAGAGGTCTTGTTTAGGCTGCTTACCAGGGATCTGCTGAAAAGGAGGATTGCTAAGCACCGCATAGAAACCCTTAATTATCAAATAGGCTTCCCTCCCCATGAGATGCTTGTGTGGCATCTTCCAAAGCCACTGAGAATTTGCTCTGTGTATGACTGATCTAATTTGCTGCCTTCGCTAGTCACTATTCATTAGACACTTTGGGGCTACATTTTGGTGGGGGGATTCAGATCTTATTCAATTCTTCTGCTTCTAGGCACCTCCGCCAGCATGTGCTGCTTCCTAGCATACAGTTCACCCCATGTAATTGGTAAACAAATTTATTTGTGCAGTCCAGATTTTTGCAAGTACAGATCTCAGCGAGGCAGGCGCTGCTGCTCCTGCTGTCAAGAGAAAACAGCCTTTGTGGCTCAGTGGCAAAGCAAGCGTAAGCACCAGTTGCTCATTAGCAGCGGCAGAAGGTAGTTATTAACTTGTTATCTAGATAACTTCAAACAAGGCTCCTTCCCCAGCTTCCATCCCCCACGTATCCAACATAATTTACCTTTCTACTCGGGCTGAATAATTGAGCAGAGTGACCTTTCTTGAATTAAGTATTCACTACTGAAAGTAAATCACCATTGTAGCTAACCTGCACAATGAGCAGGGGTTGTATTTGCAATTTGTCTCCATAATCATACAGGGGCTGGCCATTGCTGCATGGTTAAGGCTGGGTCCCATTTATCACTTTAAAAGGGATTTCGGTCCTTATTTGTGTTATAAATGGTTCGACATCCTCACATTTGCATATTTTCATTACCTTCGGAGGAAAGGATCAATTAAAGCCAAAAAAGAAAATCGCAGCAGGATGCTTACTCTTGGAAGAAGGGTGAAGGAAATTAGCAAGGGTCAGGATGGTAATAAATGGTTTGTACTGATGAAGCCATTTTGTGTATCTGTGCCTTTGTTGTGTGTATTCTATGTTTGTATGTTTGTGTGTATGTGTGTATATATATGTGTGTGTGTATGGAGAGAGAGAGAGAGAGAGATGCCTTCAAGTCAACTGAGTTATGGTGATCCTACCATAGGGTTTTCTTGGAAAGATTTCTTCAGAGGAGCTTTGTCATTGCTTTCCTCATAGGTTGAGAGAGTATAACTTCCCTACGGATGCCCTATGGATTTGAATAGCTGACTGGATCAGAGATTCAAACTGTGATCTCCCTCCTTGGAAGTCTTTAAGCAGAGGCTGGATGGCCATCTGTCGGGATGCATTGACTGAGAGTTCCTGCATGGCAGAATGGGGTTGGACTGGATGGCCCTTGTTGTCTCTTCCATCTCTATGTTTCTATAATTCTATGAGATCCTAGTCCGGCGTTCTAACCACTACACCAAACTGGTTCTAAAGGTTTATTCAGATGTGATTTTCCATTAATTTCAACTTAGACTTAAAGTGTTTGACTTGTCTAGGGTCACCCAGTGGCTTTCCATGGCTGAGTGGATTCTCCTTGAGTCCTAATCTAAGACTCCTATAGTCTGCTGGCTCTCATCAGTGCCCTGTGGAAAACCATCTAAAGGTTCTTCATTGGATCTTTTTTAGGACAGGTAGAAAGTAGCAGCTATGAATGGGTTGGAATGTGGATGCCCCAGAGCATGAAGAAGTTGCATTTTTGAACTACAACTCCCTAATCCCTCAACCAGTATGTCCATATTTCCACACAGTGGTTCAGATCAATTGCAACATCATGGAAATGAGAGTTCATTAAGTGGACCTGATTTAGTAATGCTGAAATTAATTCAACACTGAGACCAATCTGGTCTCAGCAAAGGGGCGACTGCAGGGAGTTTAGCTTCTCTGGCCCTGTTGGGTGCACAATTCTGGGAACGGAAGTGCCAAAAGAAAGTAATATCCTCAAACTTTTCTTGAAAAGTTATTCTTATTTCCTGAAGTCCTTGAAAGCTGCAATCTGAGGCCCGCCATCTGTCTCAGTAGCTGGGACTAAGCTAGCAGACAGGTCATTCGGTTTGCGCGACGAGAAAAGAAGAAGACAAAAGATAGGGAGCAAGAAAGAGCAAGGGCGGGGAGAACTCAATTCCTCTCTTGAGAGGCAGCGAATGTGACAGAAGGAAGATGGAGTGCAATTTAATTATCCAGCCCTTGAAGGGCAGGCTTGGGATTACAGGAAGCAATCCTTTGCATGTTTGCTCAGAAATGAATTCTATTGTGATCATTGGTACCTATTTTTAGGGCACTAGGTTTGCAGCCTTAGATTCCTTAACAGGAAAACTGCCCCAAACTGTAAAAGCCATTCATTGATAGGCCATGCGCCATACAGATTTTTTTTTTGCCCCTTGAGGCTTTTGGGGTGAATGAGACATCTGTCTAGATGGCTTAGAATGAGGCTGTGCCATTTCAGGGCAATGTGGTGTGTTTGCTAACCCACTGGGCTACTTCCCTTTCTGTGACTCTTTGCAACCAGAAGAATCCCCTGGTCATTATTGTAAAAGAAACTGTCAATGCGGACTGCCCAAATTGGTGGAATCTGAGCTTTTAAAAAGTGCACATTCAAAAAGCTGTCAAAACGTCCCTTATGGTGTCTCTTTACCCCAGATACGTTGCAATCTAAACAGGGCTTGGAGCAAATGGGGCTGGGTGCGTGAAGGACCCCTGCAACTCTTGGCTTGACAAAGGAAAGGAAAGGCTAAGGAAAGGAATGTGGGAGTAAATGTCACTGCTGCACTGAGGAACTGGAATGTATAGTTGTCTGCTTAGAAGGGATGAGACTTATCTGCTTCGGCCCTCTGCTACTTGCAGGAGTTTCTTGGGCTTAGAAAAGCCCAGTGATCATGTGCAGTCACTTGGGCCCTAAAGGAGCTCCATTGATCATCCTCTAATACTCTCCCAGTATAATGCTACTGCAGTGATTCTCAAACCTGGACCTCAAGGGTTTTGGGACTCAGCTTCAGAAGCCTGTGCTATTTGGTCGTAGTTGCGGATTCAGGGAGCTGAGTCCAAAACACTTGGAAGGCTAGAGTTTGGGAATCAGTGCTCTAGAGCAGTGATGGTGACCTTTTCAGAGAGGCCCAAACTGCAACCCGATCCCACTTATTCATTGCAAAGTGCCATGTCCCTCTGGCTTTCTAGGTAGAAACTCTGGCAAACTCTGTGCTGGGGCGACAGCATGTGTGCCCACTGAGAGGACTCGAGTGCCATTCTGGCATGCGTGCCATAGGTTTGCCTCATGCTCTAGGCTTTTTCGAAAAAACAAAGTGACTTTTTCCATTTCCTATTTTTAAAAAAGATCTCTCTTGGGACCTAAAAAAAGCCCACCAAGAGGACTTAAAAACATGCAGAAGTGCCTCCCATGCCACCACAGGATATTCAGGGTGTTATTTTAAGAAAATTGCAGGAGGGTAAGGTCCTCCAAGGTGTCCTAAGGGATTCTTTGTGAACAATGGCAGTCACTGGGCCTAAAAGGAGCTATCCATTAGATACATCTCTAATACTCTCCAAGTATTTCCACAGTTGCCCATCCCATGCAAAGTGCCCTGGATAGCAACACTCAAAGTACCACGGACATACATAGAACTCTTTTGCCTCTGTGTTATAGGAAAATCCTGGACAGTGGCATAACACAAGTGAAGCTAGAGTTAACAAGCTGACTGCGATATTATCACATCCTTGGCACAGATAACTGCTTTTTAAAAAGCAAACAATCCAGTGTCACCTCTTTTTCACACCATAATTCATTTCAGCTTTACTGTGCTTCTCCTGCCCTTAGGTATTCTTTCGGCTGGCATTGGTCTCCGGAACGTGAGCATCCATAGGTACCGAGCTGATATGGCCAGTTACATTACATAATTATGGCCATGCTGAAAGGTGAGGGTCAAGCTATTCAGGGAGAGACATTTCTGCAAACAGCTCAGGTATAAATGTTAGGGGATTGCTTAACTGTAGTAATGAGGCCAGGCAAAAATGGATAGCAGTCAACCTCTGTTTGGCAAGTCTGCTCAAGTCCTCGTCTCACCCAGGTATGCCAGGAATATATGTGTGTATGCCTCATTCATATTACATATGTCTCCTTGCCTTTTAGGAGCAAAGGTGAGCTGCTCTTGTGGCAAACCCTCCCTGAATCATTTTGTGAGCAGCATAATGGCAGTCCAAAGTGAGGGAGTTTTTGTTTAATCTCAAACTCCTACTGCGGTTCTCTCTGCCATCTTCCCTGCAAATATATACAGTGAGTTCTTGATATCCGCTGGGGTTTGGTTCCAGGACTCCCACATGGATAACAAAATCTGTGGATGCTCAAGTCCCATTAAATATAATGGTACAACAAAATGGTGTCCCTTCTATAAAATGGAAAATCAAGGTTTGTTACTTGGAATTTATACTTTTTTGGAATATTTTCAAGCTGTAGATGCTCGAATCCATGGATAAAAAATCCAGGGATAAGGAGGGCCAACTGTACTTTGCCAGTTCCTTGATTTCTCAGTCTCAGATTTCAGATGATCCTCCATTCTGTTTCCCCCCCAGTCTGCCTATATTTTGGATGAGCTATTTTGAGCAGTCTGCAGATCTGTTCCAGCTCATTTCCCGTAAGGTTTTGATAGAAACAAGGTTTCATTTTTAATACCCACCAACGCAGCAAACAATTATGCGGCTAATTGGATGTCTACCACATGTCAGGCCATCTTGGAGGTGTGCTGCAAAGATCCATGCTCTTCCTCCATCCCCAAATTCTGGATCAAGAGCAGCATTCAAATGCCATGTCTGTGTTAAAGCCCTGGGAAATGTAGCTTGACAAAGACACCGAGGATTCTCTTTAGAACATTCTTTGGTGCGCTTTTCTTATAAGGTGCAGCATCCAGTCCTTTCAGTGTGAATGAAAACATTTTTTACAAAGAGTCCCCTCTCTCTCTCCTCTTTCCTTTTCTCTCTTTCTTAATAGAAGTGTTCCCATTGTGACAGTAACCAAGTTTACTTTAAAAGTGCGCATTTGCAGAAACAGAGCACCTGCCGTACACTTCATCCCTGAGAGTAACTGTGTGATAAAGAAGATCAAAATGGCATTAGTGCTGCTCCTGCAACAGTTAGTGGGATGGATGGCGAGTCAGGGCTGGATTTATAACGCAGGACTGTTTAGGTCAAGGAAATCGGGGCAGGGACTTTTGTTTGCAGGGTGATTTACAAATAAAGCACAGGGCAAGGTTAAAATGATAAAGATGGTGCAAAGCCCCTTGGAAGCATTTCTGTGCCATAGAGGCAAAGAGGTTTATTTCTTTTCTTATTATTTTCCTTTATTTTTTGGTTGCTCAGAAGAATCAGACTCTTATGTTGGGGTTTGCTGTTTGCTGCTGCTTTCTGCTTCTTGCATTCTCTTTGGGTGCTTTGTTCTCAGGGCCCTTTGGGCTTTTCGTTTCATTTCTTTCTGGGACTTGCTCTCTACTTGTCAGTGTCTCCACTGAAGCTCATGCTAACATATTACTCGCCTCACACTTTGGGGAGTTCCAGGGTTCTCCCAGCATTGTCACTTCTGATTTGGTAACCTGAGGAGTGATAAAGCATGTTTCCCAACCTGCTCCAAAGCACAGTCATAGAAGTCTCCCAAAGCAGCCTCCGTTTCGGGGGTTGTATCCTAACTAGTCAAGTAGCAAAGAGAAAGTGCTTAGAATATGGAAGATGAGAGAAGTTCAATGGAGAGTTGCAGCTTTTGTTGATGGGTTTCACCAGATGCAAAGCTGAAGGAGCCATTTCGTACTGGTAGACTTTTGAATGAAGAAGGTTCCAATCCTGAAACTTCATTTGTAGGCTCAAGGAGGATGTAAAACACAGGTCTCCCTAGGACTCTCAAGAACCATTGTCAGTCAGAATAGACAGCACCACACCACTTTCTGTGGAAGCCAGATTTGACTCCACTGGCACATGCTTTAACTACTGTATATACTCACTTAGAAATTTGAGTTTAAAAATTGACCCAAAGAACCTGGGTCAACTTATCCACGGGGTCAATGCAAGTGTGGTACCTTAACTCAAAATAGGAGCCATCTCCCTCTCTGAGTCGAATGGCAAAAGGTAAGAGCTTAGTCCATCCTAGGAGAACCTAAAAGAAGCACCAGCCTCCTCTATTCTCTCCACTGTGACCAAGGTAGTGATGGGCTTCCGACTTCTACCAATTTACTTGCAAATCTGAAAGGATCTAAAGTGAACTCTTTGTAACTAAAAGAAACATGTGCCATTGCTTGCCCTCTTCACTATGCTTACCTTTTCCTTTTCGTTCAATCTTGAGTCTTTCTTGTATGAAACCAGTCTTTCAGTTGAATTCTGGAATGCTGGCAAGTAGGAAATCACATAATTTTAGTACCTTGCTGCCTCATACTTGCAAACATTAGGTCTTGGGTGGTTTTGTTGGGACTTAGGAAAGCCACATGCTATTCATTGTTAGGCTTAGATTTCCTCCTAGCAGCAAACTTCCATGTCTGCCTCTTGCAAACTGAGCAAAGAGATGTCTTGGTTTCCTTGAAGAAGGCATACACACATCAAAGTATAAAAAAATCTCTGCCCTTTCATGGCAAAATCAAGCAGTTGAATCTATGAATATGCATGGCTAGTAAACAACTGGTTTTCTTTGCATCCAAACCTGGCACACCTCTTCTTTGTGCCCTGTTTTTCCACGGGAAGTGATTCATGCGGGAGCCGTTCTTTGTGAAGATCTATGGATAAAGCCGTGGCAGCCATCCAAAGACACTCGTGGCTCCCAGTAATCTATATTCCTTTAAGATAATTATATCTTTGTAGGGGATAAATCTAGGGGAAGAAGCGGGGAACCTCCTACAGTAGGAAGGGTGCAGGATGGGCGAAGGAAGCATCCATCTTGACTACAAGAGCACTGCAGCTCTGTACCTTTTGCCAAGGTAATTAGTAACAGAGACATTGCTGGAGAGATTATTTGATCACCTGAAATGCAGGCTGCAGCCTTTGTTTTCCTCCTTCTGTTATCTATGTATGAATCTCAAGGTAGCGTTATTACTATTAAATGATAATGAGGAAATCATGTCTTAAGAAAAGCCCAGCTGGATCAGACTGCAGCTCTGTCTGGAGTGGCTTTCTCTTCCTCCATTCACCAGCCAATGGGGGGTATCCACACTGGACAATTGTAGTAGTCCGATACCACTTTACCTATTGTGGTTCCGTTGTACGGATCTGGTTTCGTAGTTTTGTGAGACATTTAGGATTCTCTGCAAGAGGTTTCATGGGAAATTTGCAAGAGCATTCTAAGTACAACCCCAAACTACGGATACCAGGATCCTACAGAATGGAGACATGGCAGTTATTGTGTGCTATAAGACTGATATGTAAATAGATCTTGTAGCACCTTTGAGACTAATGGAAAGAAAGAGGTTGGCAGCCAGAGCTTTCATAGACTTCAGTGCCAACTTCTTTCTTTCCATTAGTCTCAAAGGTTCCACAAGATCTCTTTACATACTGATTTTACTAACATGGCCATATCTTGGAATTATAAAACTGATATGATTATGCAGTAAGTAAGTATGCAGGAAGCCCACAAACATCATGAAGTCATAGACCAATCCCTCTGCCATTCCCAGCATTGTATGTCACAAACAGAGGATACAGGGAAAGGCACAGGTAACTTGTTTACCTTTCCAGCCTCCAAGTGCGCATTATTATATTTATGAATACATTTTCTTCTGTACATCATACACTGGGAAACCAAAAATATTGAAAACAATATTAACATATATAAAGATGTTTGGATATTCCAAGAAAATGCAGAGCAGAGGAGAGTGCACAGTTGTGTTGTGTAACTAAAAAATGAGAAAGCATCCATTAGTCCCTGGTACGCATGAAAACACTCTGCGCAATAATCCAGCACCTCACCCCGCAAAAAGTCCATTGCTAGGTTGTCATATTAGGAGTGCTGGATCTGGACTGGTTCTATTTTAGCACTATGAACAAAACGGTTGCCCTCCATACCCCTTGCCATCTCAAATAACCTTTCGGAAGATTCCCTTATCCTTCAGACAGTCGCTGCA
Source organism: Sceloporus undulatus (assembly GCF_019175285.1). Taxonomy (NCBI): domain Eukaryota; kingdom Metazoa; phylum Chordata; class Lepidosauria; order Squamata; family Phrynosomatidae; genus Sceloporus; species Sceloporus undulatus. The sequence continues at coordinate 27,305,067 of NC_056529.1, forward strand.
ACCTTGACAGGTAGGTGGTTCTTTCTGATGTGCCCTGTGGGCATCAGGTACGGACATGCGGATGCACAAAAAACAAATGACAAAAAGAAGACCTTTTAAGTTGCCTCTAGATCTAATCTTGTTAACTGAGTGGTGTTAAACTTGCCTAAAGGTGCAGAGAGGCACAAGAACGGAGAGCACTGTGAAAATATGTCGGATTTCTTCTTGTCAGGTGAAGCTTAGTGACAGTAATTCTATTGTGACCTTTCAATTACAGCCTTCATTTTGAAAGGGAGTGTATTTAAAAAAAAGTTTTCATGTGAAACCCTGTGTTCTTTTAAGCACTGAAGTCTGGGTTTAACACAGTGGCTTCTTTAATAAAGTTTAGGCGGGACGCCAGGTAGTCCTTTTAAACGTGGCTCCATCATTGTTCTGGAATAAATGGAGTGGCAGTTCACATATTGCCAAAAAACAGAGCAAAAGAGGATCCAGGCTCGCATGTTAATTTCTTGGTATGTGCAGTATCCAATTTTAGGGAGAATTGCTACCAATTTAAGCAGAAATATAACACAATACAGTGCATTTCATTGTAGTGGGAAGAAAGTGGACCTGTTCATACTACTCACGTTGTTGTTGTTAGGTGCCTTCAAGTCATTTCCGACTTACGGCAACTCTAAGGTGAACTTATCATGGGGTTTTCTTGGCAAGATTTGTTCAGAGGAGGTTTGCCATGGCCTTCCCCTGAGGCTGAGAGAGTGTGACTTGCCAAAGGTCACCCAGTGGGTTTCATGGCTGAGCTGGGAATCAAACCCTGGTCTCCAGAGTCAGGAATTGCAGTGATCTCATACTGTACACAGTTTAAATAAAAGTCTTCCTTTGAATATATGAACATCTCCATAAACATTTTATTAATAATGCCAACAGAAAATGTTCCGTAATCCATATTTTTAAAATGTTCCCATTTTTTATAGGGGAAAAAAAAGCCATGGCGGGAGAGAAGGGGGTAAAGAAAATTGGAGTTTTAAAGATTTCCTTTAGTTATTTCCTAAGCCTTCACATCCCTAGCTCTTTACCCTCAGGAAATTCTTCCTAATGTTTAGTCAGAAAAACTATCCGACAGTCTGAGCTGTTCAACGGTGGAATTAGTTTATCTAAATGATTTATTGCCAGCTTGTCTGATCAAAGATTCCGCCCCGGGGCAGTTTGCAATACTGTTCAAAACAATATTAAAAGCAGAGTTACATCAATTAAAGGAATATAACAGACTAAATAAAACAGGAACTTGACAACAGAAAGCTATCATGTTCAACCAATTCAAGTGAGCAGAAGGTTTGCAGATAACAGCTACTGGGTTTTTGCTGAATGTGCCGGGGTCTTCGGAGTCTGGTTGCTCTCACAGAAAAGCCCCTCTCTGCTACAGCTCTCCTAGCTTGGGTTTTCTTCTTCCTTGTTAACCTTTGCCATTTTAATCACACTTTGATATTGCTTGATCATATGCATCTGTGACACGTAGGAGGGTATGAGATCCTAAAATGCCAACGAATAACTGGATCCTTCGTTTTCTAATCTCTGGTCATTTGGACATTTGCAGTTCCATCGGCTCCACCAGAGAATGTGTCAGCCGAAGCTGTGAGCTCCACTCAGATCCTCTTGACTTGGGCAGCTGTGCCAGAACCGGAGCAAAATGGGCTCATACTTGGCTACAAGGTAGTAAACTGTCCAAATGCTTTGGGTTTTTGTGTGTGTCTCCTTTTCATAAGAAAGTTCCCCAAATTTTATCAGTACCTATATGTCATGTAACAATGACATGACATATAACAATGGAGCTTCACTTTTTTAACACTGAAATTCTCCCAAGCATTAGAGAGACCGCTTTCTTGAGCATGAATGTTGCCATTTTGACTACATGGAGAATCAATGCATGGAGAATGAGTTTGTATATGCATGTATAGGGCTGTAGAAAGGAACATAAATCACCAGTAGTCTTTGCTTAGGAAGGCAGTGTCCCAAAATGTTGTTCCTGGACCATCTGACCATGAAGTGGAGAAGTAAAGGACCGACTTGTTGCTTTTTCCTGTTTCGCCCCCAAAGATTTTGTTCAAGACCAAAGATGCGGAGAGCAAATTGAACAGCCAGGTTGTGAGAGGGAACCACACGCTTTCCGTCCTTCTCGCCGGCTTGCGCAAGTATGTGCTTTATGAGATCCAGGTGCTGGCTTTCACGCGCATCGGGGATGGGGTTCCCAGCTCTCCTCCGGTCATTGAGCGAACCAAAGATGACGGTGAGTGCATCCATGTTCACGACTGTCAATATAACCTGCTATTTTTAAAAAGAGGACTCCTTCCATTATCCACCCTTTAAGGAGAATACATTAGCAGCCTCTCAGCTTGATTACATTTTTAATCTTAAAGAGCCAGATCCTCCCCTAATGTAAACACCCACAGTCCTATTAATGTCTAGCTGAGAATCTGCTCCCGAAATCGCAATCTTTCCTCCCCCCCTCCTCCTAGTAATTGACAAAAAGACCATTTCACTCGAAAACCTTATATTTTATAGCCGGTTCCTGCCTGAAGCAAATTTTTACAGCCCAATTATGAACTCCTACAGAAATCCAATCATAGCAATAAAATAAGGGGGAAAAGCTGCAGTATAATGGGACGTGATAATGGGACGCGAGCAAGATGCGGAGTTTCCGATCCCAGGGATGTGCCCGATGCCAACCTTGAGCAAAAGAATCATCAAATGACCTTTGCAACAAAAAAAATAAATTAGTGCATAAATATTATTTTATCCTTTTCTCAAACACTTTCTCTAAGACTGAGCGCTCTCATTTGCAGTTTGACATATTGAAAGGGCTGGTGCTTGTTTTGAGGCCTAATGGAAGAAATGTGTATTCATTAGCCACACGGATGCTGAGATGATGCTTGACTCTATGGCTTGTCTCATAGGAGATTGTGTGTGTGTGTGTTGCCTAACTGATTCTCATATCCTAAGATACCAAGAAACAGGCACTACGTAAAGGAGTATAGGTAAAGATAGAAATACTTGTGGAATTTGGTCCATTGGACTTCTGATATCATTACACTCTTCTGATATTGCAATCCACTTCTGAGCTCAAGAAGCACTTAAAATGCTTACTTGAGGATAAAGTACATTTAGGGATGTTCCATGATAGGGATAGAAAGAATATTTTAAAAAATGGTATTCCTAGTGGGACTCAAGCTAGGTTAAAAATTATTAAAACCAGTACAGATTAAAACCATAATAATAAATAATATACAACTAAGCCTTATTATCTGCAGGCTTGCCATTCATGGATTGCAGCATCTGCAGGTGGCAAACCCCACAGTCCCGGCATGTGGCTGTGTTAGTAAGCATGCACATGTTGCCCCACCATTAGGGACAATGGGACTTGAGGTCCCGGTCTTTTAGTATCCATAGGACGGTCCGGAACAGATTGCCCACGGATACCAATGTCCGACCATATATGTGTATATTATTTAAAACACAATCTACATAGTTAAAAGTTCATTAAAAGTCAGAATATAAAAATAAACTAATTAGCATACTTTTAAAAGACCATCACAGTCAACTCCTAAAAACATGACAAAAGGGAAACTTTCCTTTGCTGGAAGAAGGTGGACATGGTGGGAACCATCTTGTCCCATTACCTGGGAGGGTAATGGGACAGAGAGAAGGTATTTTCTGAAGATCTTAGATCTTTCTCTCCTGAAGATCTTAGTGCTCACATGGACTCAAAGAGATATGGTCCTTCAGATTGCCTGTACGCAAACCACAAAACATGTGTACTGTTCTCTAGGATTCCAGTAAACAAATGTGTGCATTATCCACTCTGTAACAAGATGTTCCTGGTCTTGTGTTTGGCAAACCATCTTACCATTTTCCCTCATACAGCATTTGTCGACAAATGATGCTGTTTGTTCCTCCATCCCTACATTCCTGCCATAAGCCTGTTTGATTCCTCCCCGATCCATTTAATTAAAAAAGCATCAGGTGGGAGTAAAGGTGGGATTTCAGCTTAAGGGGAACGTCAATGTCTCTTAGATTTGCAAAATTATCATTAGCTTCCCCTAGTGACCTTGCGATGGGTAATTCAAGCGCCTGCCTGCCTGCCATCCACGGTGCTATGCACCTGCTCCCTCTTTGAGACCTGTGGCTGGAGAGAGGGGCTCTAAAAATGCATATGTGAATTTTAGACAGCACTTCAGACTGGGAACTAGAATATTATTCAAGTTAGGCAGTCCTGGAGTGACACAGAAAATAGCCTCTCCCTCTCAAGGTAATTTAACACCTCCCTGGTATATGACAGAGTATATAACAACCAGAGGTATGAAGTGTTTTTACAATCTCATTGGCACACAGGGACTCCCCAGATATGTTGATGTATAATCATTCTCATTGAGGTCAAACCCTGTTTGTCAAAAAACATCATTGTAAATATATTTACTAGTGCAGTAAAACATCAGAAAGCTATAGCTGCAATATTAAAAGAACTGGTATGATGACCGCAGGAGATAGCTAGTCTCCTCTGGTCTCTACACCACTAGCTGCTTTGTCTCCTGTTTTCCGTTTGCCAAAACAGTTGATCCAAGATATCAGGCATAACAGTTCCAAGGACCTGATCCATTCAGCTCCCAGGCTCAAGGGTCGGTCAAAATGAAGCATGGCCCCAGGTGCACCAAACAATGGTTTATTGATGATGTGGAAGCATCAAGTGGGATGCAGTGATAAAACCCACGTCAAAAGCAAAGTTAGCTCACATCCCTCAGCTGATCAAAGGAGTCTTTTGCCACAGCTGCTTTCCACCAGGGTCCTCATGATGAACCGAATTTCATCCCGATGGACTGCTTTCCCTTGGGGTGACTTTCCATTCGGTGGACAGCAGCTGTGAAAAAGGACTGCTTTGATCAGCTAAGAGATGTGAACTAGCTTTGCCTTTGCCTTGGGTTTTATTGCTGCATCGCACTTAATATCCCCACATCACCGATATACTGTTGTTTTGTGCACTTCATTTTCTCAGACCCCTGAACCTGAGTTGGCCTGGGAACTGAGGAGACCAGACACATGGAATCATGACACCATCTTAAATGTGGGCAAACTAAAGACAGGAATCTACCTTTGACCAAGTTGGTTGATTTGACCTTCAAGCCCACTATTATTTCTGTCCACCAGGAAGGGTTTTTCAGATCACCTGCTACCTGATCACTGCTTGAAAATTGGGTGTGTGCTAGGAAGTGTACCTGGAACTTGTTGCATGCAAGATGGCTGTATAAAAAGAAGACTGGATCATAGATGTTGTTTTTTACATTGTGGTATTCCTCTTGCCTTTTAGCCCCAGGTCCTCCTGTGCGACTGGTCTTCCCTGAGGTGAGGCTGACATCTGTGCGTATTGTATGGCAACCACCTGAAGAGCCAAATGGAATTATTCTTGGTAAGCTAGCTAAATAAATAAATAATAAATAAATAAATATAAAAATTCAAAGCTAAACAAAACCTATCAAAGTAGACGAACACAACTGAAGGCACTTAAGAGAGGGAGAGGGAGATTGCATGTAAACCAGGTGTTCTTTTCCATATATGTTAATTTTCTTCCCATGATGGACCTTTAGTGGTTCTCAGGCAGGAGGCTATGATGTATGTTGTAATGCCCATGGCTGTTCCAAGCACATTAAACAACCAGTCAAGCATTTTAGAGAGCGCTGTGGTTCATATGCTACCACTTTCTGGCTTACTCCAGCCTTCTCTTTCTGACACTGGCTTCAACCCAATCAAGCACCATTACTACTAGAAAAATAGGAGTGAATAGTACCAAGAGTTTGGGTGCACTTACTCCAAGGTGGAATGGATGACAAAGAACCCAAATTCTGTACTGAGGACTGTGTGTTAAGGCAGAAGTAATGATCCACATCAGGAACAGAGATTCTACAATTCAAACAATGGATAATTTCCAAAATGGTGCCAAGCCATTTGGTCCTTTGGTTAGGAAAACTTCCAAAGTAAGTGATGAAAGCCAGGAAGCAGATGAAGAAATCTCCATGTATGGACTTTATCACACAGGAGGAAAGCGTCATTAAATCGCCACTAAATCCATCAATATCGTGCAATAATGGGATAATTCTCCCACAACGTCGCCATTATCGCGCCATTATCCCATGAATAAAATGGCAAAATTGCAATTATTCCATGGATAAAGTGACAAAATTGCGCTGCTTTTTATTCACAGGATTTTCCTGTGAATAAAAAGTGGCACGATTTCGCCACTTTATTCATGGGATAATCATGTACCTTCAAGCAAATACAATCCCTTTACAGTTGGCATCTTGTTTTTAACCATAGCTGAAAGTCATAAGCTCTTCCCTGGAAATCTAGCCAGTTTATTTATGCTTAGCATTTTCCGAGGGCCCCTACAGTGAGACAATTTATGGCATTCCTGAGACAGTCTTGCTTTTCAGTCTCGCCGTGTAACGCTGTCGCCTTAAATGGCGGATTGCTTTTTTGTTTTGTGTTAAATAAAGTCTGAAATCAGTCACTCGATGCGGCATTTACTCAGATGGCATACAGCAGCCCAAAATAGTTTGCTGATGATAATAGGGCCCACGAGGTGCTTGGAGTGTCATTAGATGTGATCTGAAAGCATCTGTTCCCAAATCTTTTGCATGCAAGAGGGAGAGAATGGAAAGATAGGGATAGAGGAAGACAGACAAGGTTTCAAGTCTTTGGATGACTTAACAATCAAAAGGGTTTCAGGTCTTAGCTTGACTTAACAACCATAAGAAAAATCCTTCTGTGTATTTATTCCTGGTGCTTGAGATGCTTATGTTATCTTAAAAGAAACTCTGTGACTTGTGTGCTTACTGTCAGATTAAGAACCGAAACACAGGATTTGTTTCTGGGGGTGGGGAGCCCATCGTCTTGAAACCATCTGGGAGATAGCAATGTAAAATGGTGCCTTTTGTTTCATGATTCAGATTGTTCAGTCTGTTGCGTGGTATTTTTGAACCGGCCTGGATGAGTTTTTCCTGTCTGGCAGTAATGCTGTTCCGGAAGATGAAGAGGTGTTGTAAGGCTCCGCTGACATGAGATCTTGAGCCATTTTTCAAAGCGTTCAGTTCTTAAGCAAAAGTCCTTCTTAGCCAGCGGAGTGTGAAACTCAAAAATCCATGTCTCCATTCTCAGGTCAAGTAGTAAAGGACACACAAACTCACCTACAGGCTTTTAGACTGTTGAAGCTGTTTGATAACATTCTTTGGTGGAGGAGCCTTTTAGGGTCTTCCTTGCATTAGGCAGGTCAAGAAAAATTGCTCATCTACCTGGCTTTTATTCCAAGTCATCTGCTGCATGCCAGTAAATCTAGGTAAGATGGTGGTTTGAGACGAGTCAAAGAAAAAAGCATAAACACATCCTCGCGTGCCATCTCAAATCTCTTGGCGAACGGCACTGGCATTATCTGGGTATAATCGAGAGTTTCCAATTGCTGTTCTGTCCTTTTTTTGAGAGAGAGAGAGAGAGAGAGAGAGAAACAATAAGATTCTTGTCTTGTTTCCTGGCTAGTCTGTCTTCTAAGCCTTTGCTAACACCCTAGAAGAGAAGCAGAAGCAGAAAAACAGGTGTAAAAACAGCACAGGCTCGTAGCGTAGATCAATACTAAAAGCCAGATTGCATGGAACATTTTTGCTTGTGTACGGTTGACCTGTGCAGCAACCTATGAATGGTGATTTTGAGTTGATTCCCATAACCTACTTTTGTGGGCCTTTGCTTGGCAATGGCTGCTGATGAAGTCCAATTCCTCTTTTATAGAGTGCAACTGCAAACACTAGGGCTCTTAAGAGGTCTTTCCTTCTTACCTTTTCTTATTAGACTTTTCTGTTTGCATTCCAGCTCATTGTCCAACTCACTCATGAAGCTCAGCCTCTGAGACCCCTTTCATGCTATCCTCCTCCCCGATTAGCATCCCTCTCTCCTCTCTGTATCTCTTTTAATTCTTGAAATGACTGTGTGTCCATGTCCAAAGAACCCCCACTAAGAATCAAGAACAGAACGGCAGGCAGCCCAAGTTGGTGTTTTGATCTCATATTGCATTTCTACTCACTTCCAGCCTTTGAAATGCTAAGTGGTTAAAAAAAATCATCATCAGAAAACTGGACCAGAACAAATCTCTTACTGTTACGTATCAACCACCTTCCTCCCAGGAGTTCTGCAGCAAATTAATGTCTGCGGGCTGAAACTCACTGCAGCTTTTCCTCAGGCTGATGCTGCCAGTTCTGAAAGGCTTTGTGTGTTGGCGACGTGCATCAAAACAGCATTGGCATTCCAAGTGCAAAACTGTCCTCCTGCCCATTTGCTTTATGGGGGAGGGAAAAAAACACTAGTTGCCTTGAAGTAGCCTAACATGTAACAGACACATAACGCTGTTGCCTTTTGTTTGGTTCAGAAAGGAGCATGAAATTGGAACTTGCTTTCGTGGAAAGGTTGTTTGAAACCCACAGTGAGTGCCGTATGCTGGGTGCAAACAAGAAGAAAGCTATTTGCCTTTGCATCTTGTGTGAACCTTCGGTGGCATCTGGCTGTCTGAATTAGGATGCTCGCATGTTCTGCTCCAAAGGGCCGTTTCTTTGTTCTAACTTGTTAGCCCATCATTGGATGCTCACCATTCCCCTTGAGAGCATTGCTTTGGTGTGTCCTCTCATTACCCTTGATTTTTATGGTGGGTGATCACATCGCCCAAATGCACCGTGTGATGATCAGCCAATCCAGAAACATGTTTAGTATGCCTTTTCAGTGCCTTGCTGCATCTGAGTGTCTGTTCGGTCAGGTCAAGCATTGGGAGAGGGCAACAGTCAAGGGAAGAAAATGCTTATGAAATTCACAAATTCGGAAGAGAACTTCATTATCTGGATGATGATCACATGAATCAGCAGGAACTGGAAATTGCTAATTTCTTAGGGAAGTATTTGCTAAGCGGTCTGCATAATTTATTTCCCCTTGCAAGGCAGTCTTGATCATTTCTGTGTCCAGTCACTTGCTTCTTCTTAAGGCTTGACAAATAGTCTTACAACCACAGATCCTACCTCCGTTTTACTCTGAGTAAAATGAGGACTCGGTATGCATGCACCTTAAAGTCATTTCTGACATACGGCGACCCTAAGGCGAACCTATCACAAGGCTTTCTTGGGCTGAGAGTGTGTGACTCTCCCAAGATCACCCAGTGGGTTTCCATGGTCAAATCAGGACTCAAACCCTGATCTCCTAGTCCAATGCTCAAACCACTACAGCACACTGGCGCACGCGCACATACACACAGATATTTATATCCTACTATGGTTTTTTTTATGTTCAGCAATCTTCTGAGTATTATTTTATACTGAGTTTCTATTCTTCATATCGTAATAGTCTTTAAAATGCCTATTGCATTTATTGCTATGTTGCTTCTGTAACCCCCGGGTATCCATTAATTTCTCTTTGAACACTTTCCATTTACCTCTATTGATTTCTCTTGTTTGATTTTGTCCAGTGTTTCCCCTGGTCTTTTCATCCTTTTTTGGTTGCAAAAGTTTCACAGCCCCATATTTTCCTATGGAACGACCTTACTTTTGCATTATTGCCATGGGGGGGAGTGGGAGGTGCGGAGAGAAACTGAATGACACAACCAGTATTTCAGGCTCATTTCATGCAAATGCATCTCAAACTACTTTTTCCATACATAGGAAAGTGGTTTTGTTGAACTTTCCAGCTTCAAATCAGATTGAGGTGGAATAACACAGCGCTGAATGAGGGCCGTTTCTCACCTGTTTCACCTGCTTTGAAATCAACTGTTTTATTCCAGGGAAAATATGTGTTTCAGGGGTTGTGTGAAATTCTTCTCGGAGAAAGAAAAGCAGAGTGGCTACCATTTTGTTCTCCCAGAACTGGTTAATTTATGAATTCTTTGTATGATGATGATGTTGTTGATGATGATAATTTATTTGTACCCTGCCTCTCCCTGCAGATCGAGACAACTTACATACATAAAACATGTTTCATAATACACAGAATTCATAAAATAGCCAGTTAAATCCTCTATCCCCATATCCAAATAGATTTAGGATAGATTTATATGGGCCTAATTAGAACTCAGGGTCATTTAGTTCAATGAGACATACTCTCAAGATTATGTTCCAATGATTCACTGGAGCAATTTGGCGGAACAAGCTGAGGATGACACTTTCACAAAATGCTTTCTCGTAATTTTGTTGGGTCCGTTTCATAAAATTATTGGTCAAATCAGTGCTTCTTTGCAGCCCTAATTTGAACTTGTCCTCCGCTGTCGAGAATTAGCTCAGAACAATAAGCGAGTGAAAAAGAAAAAGTGCTCAAAATGGCTGCCTCCATAGCTATGCCTTTCTTCTTCTCACCACAGATGCCACAAATCTTGTCATTTTTTCACTTCGGATGCTGGAAAATGTATTTCCAGTCCTTTCCTCAGAAAGGAATGGATGCTCAAAGCATCCTTTGATGCCACCTCCTTCTTTGCTGGCAAAGGTTTATGGACATTGAGAGGAGGGGATGCAGAAGATGGTTGACAGCCAAGACAAGTGGACTTGTGCCTGCTCCTAGCAGATACTAGTATCTCCCTGACGTTACCTGCAAGGATCTAGCAGAATTATTTCTTCTTTCAATGACCTCCATTGGATTCTTCCTGATATGTCTGAATATACTCTTGCTGTAGCGGTGGTGGTTTGTCTTTAAGTCATTTCTGACTTATGATGACCCTAAGGCCAAGCTATCACAGAATTTCTTGGCAAGCTTTGTTCAGAGGGAGCCTGCTATTAATTTCCTCTCAGACAGAGAGAGTGTGACTTTTCCTTCCATGGCTGCATGGGCGCTCAAACCCTGATTCTAGGATGCTAGTCCATCCTGCAAAACCACTACACCAAACTGGCTCACATACTCTTCTTACAGAGATTCAAGAAGTGCTTGCCCTCGATGTATGCGTCTTGACTTCCTTCTTGTTGGAGCATGCCTACTTTTCCCATTCTGTTCTCTCCCTCATCCCCCACCTTGACTTTCTGCCTCTGTCATATTTTATCCCAGCTGAATCTTACTGTCCCTTTGGTTCTGCTTTCTGCACATGTACAGAAACTGAAAAAGGTCAGAGCACATCGCTTCAACACATCATTTGATGCATTCTCTTTCCCTAGGCTTCAAAAATAGTGAAATAATAATCCTGAAGCATTTATTAAATCAGGCCTAGATTTTACAGTGTGTGGTTTGAAATGGATACCTAGGCAAGCTACATAACATTTGCAAAGCGTAAAGCTAAATATATTCAAAACTGGGTCCCTCTTTTTTCCCCACTCTCTGGCTTCACTGTGAATGGTGCGTAGTTAATGATCTCTAAAGACTAGACTCTTTTTAATATGAATGCCTAACAGCACCCAGCCGGCACAGTGTTTTTCTAATGTTCTTGTTAACAAGTTGCAAATTGGAAATAGATCAAAGGATGGATCCTTCCACTCTAGGTCAACCTCAAATTTCTTAGAAGAATGCAGAGCCAATATTCTCAATTATACCAGGATTATAAGACTGAGAAATGTAGCCAAGTGGTTGATCCACTTTCAAGGAAATTCCCAAGGTTCTAAGTTCTGTGGAACCTAAGTTCAGGGTCCTAAGTTCTGGGATGTGTGGTTAAGACACTTACGTTTATTGCACTGGACTTGGAGAACGGGAACGGAGCAGAACAGAATGGAAAGGAATGGAAAGGGGGGGAAACATATATTATTGCACAGGAGAACGCGACTGATGGCGCCAGGAGTCCCCATTCCATTCCCCAACCATTACACAGCAGCCGATTATGAACAGTCCTTCAAAATCGTTTGCTGTGGAATGGTTGGGGAACGGATTGGGGACTTCCAGCGGCATCAGCGGCATTCTCCTGTGCGATAACATATGGTTTTCCCCCTTTCCGTTCCATTCCATTCCCTTCTGTTCTGCTCCGTTCCCGTTCTCCAAGTCCTGTGCAATAAACTTAACTGACTTTGTTGGTTGTAAGATCAGCAGGTTTGCAATTCGAGCCCTGTGCCGCATAATGGGGTGAGCTCCCATCACTAGTCCCAGCTTCTGCCAACCTAGCAGTTCAAAAGCATGCAAATGCAAGTAAATAAATAGGTACCACTCCGGTGGGAAGGTAAACAGCGTTTGGTGCGGTCATGCTGGCCATATGATCACAGAATAGTCTCTGACAACACAACACCATTGGAGTTGTGCTGGGGAATGGGAGGTATGGTTGGGATAGAGGGAACAGATGTTACAAAAGAAGACGGGATCGCTGTCTGAAAGCTATCCCGTCTTCAGTTCCCTCTGTTTCTCAGGATGGCTTGGAGAGCAGACCAACCATTCCACAGAACCTCACTCTGCTCCTTTGCAATGCCAGGTCGGTAAAAAACAAGACCCATATCATCCAGGACCTCCTCCTGGATGAAGATGCCGACCTGGCTTGCTTCACAGAGACCTGGCTGGGAGAGGATAGCACTGCCATATGGGCGCAGGCCCTCCCAGCTGGGTACTCTGTCAGTGAGCAGGTGAGGGGAAGTGGGCGGGGGGGCGGAGTGGCTCTAGTCTATAAGAACCATCTGACCTTGGCCAGGATACCTGTCCGGAACACAGTCCATTTCGAGTGTATGTACCTTAGCCTGAAGACCAGGGATAGTTTGGGGATTTTGCTAGTCTACCGGCCACCCCGTTGTCTAGCAGACTCCCTGACTGAGCTGACACAGCTGGTCTCTGAGCTGTTGTTGGAGACCCCCAGACTCTTAGTTTTGGGGGACTTTAACATTCCGCTCGAGACCAGTTTAACAGGTGCGGCTCGGGAGTTCATGGAGACCATGACAAACATGGGCCTATCCCAATTGGTCAAAGGGCCCACACATTGTGCAGGTCATACACTCGATGCGGTCTTCAGTACGGAACAGGAATATCCGTGGGCGGAGGTGGTAAGTACCTCCGCATTGTCATGGACGGATCATTTCCTGGTCAAGATGAAACTTAGAGCCAATATCTGCCCCACCGGGGGTGGCGGACCCATTAGAATGGTCCGCCCTCGAAGGCTGATGGAGCCCATTGGATTCCAGACAGCCTTAGAGGGTTTAATGGTTGGGAATGCCGGTGATCCGGTCGATGCTCTGGTCAATACCTGGAACACCGATCTTACCAGGGCTATCGACATGATCGCTCCCAAGCGCCCTTGCCATCCCGCCCCAAATCGGAGGCCCTGGTTCACACCAGAGCTGAGGAAGATGAAGCGGTTTGGACGACGGCTAGAGCGCAGGTGGCGGAAGACTCGACTCTTATCCGACAGAACTCGCCATAGGAACTTCCTTTGTTCCTATCGGGAGGCAATACGTGCAGCGAAGAGAGCCTTCTCCTCTGCACGTATTGCGTCTGCAGAGTCCCGTCCAGCAGAGCTGTTTAAGGTGGTGAGGGAAATGACGCAGGTGACCCCTGCACCAAATCCCTTACTTAACCCGACGACGGCCTGCTGTGACGCGTTTAACAACTTCTTTGCAGACAAAATCTCTCAGATAAGAGCCGACTTAGATGCCACCATTGAAACAGAGTCGACAGGCGAGGCGTCCAGTGACTCCGCCGATGTAGTCATACTGGATCAGCTCCAATCTGTGAGTACTGATGACGTGGACAAGCTGCTTGGTAAGGTGAGGAAGACAACTTGCCCTCTTGACCCTTGCCCATCATGGCTGGCCGTCCAGGGGGGGGGATGCATTGATGAGATTCCTCACGGATATCATCGGTGCATCCTTCAGGGAAGGACATGTTCCATCTTGTTTAAAGGAAGCGGCGGTTAGGCCGCTCCTGAAAAAACCTTCCCTGGACCCCCTGGATATGAGGAATTATAGGCCGGTGTCATTGCTGCCATTTTTGAGCAAGGTGATCGAGAGGGCGGTTGCCCTTCAGCTCCAAGCTGTCTTGGATGAAACCGATTATCTAGACCCATTTCAAACTGGCTTTAGGACAGGCTTTGGGGTTGAGACTGCCATGGTTGCCTTGACCGACGATCTGCGTCTGAGCATTGACAGGGGGAGTGTGACCCTGTTGGTGCTCTTAGACCTCTCAGCGGCTTTTGATACTATAGATCACGGCATCCTCTTGGACCGCCTGAAGGGGTTAGGTATTGGGGGCACTGCTTTGCAGTGGTTCCGGTCCTTCCTCTCGGGCAGGTCTCAGAGGGTGCTACTCGGGGACTGTAGCTCCAGTAAGAGGTACCTCACTTGTGGGGTTCCTCAGGGGGCTATTTTGTCCCCGATGTTATTTAACATCTATATGAAGCCGCTGGGTGAGATAATACGGAGTTATGGTGCTGGGTGTTATCAGTACGCTGATGACACCCAAATCTATTTCTCTGTATCTCGTTCGTCGGCCTCGAATTCCGATGGCATCTCTTCTCTCAATGAATGTCTTCAGGCGGTAATGGGCTGGATGAGGAAAAACAGATTGAAACTGAATCCAGACAAGACGGAGGTGCTCATGGTAGCGGCCCCGAAACCAAGAATTGGGTTGCAACCTCCAGTCCTGGATGGGGTCACACTCTCCTCCAGCGACTGTGTTCGCAGTCTGGGGGTGCTCCTTGACTCGTCGCTCCTGATGACAAATCAGGTAAATGCGACGGTCAGGAGTGCCTGTTATCAGCTTCGGCTGATACGCCAGCTGCGCCCTTTTCTGGAAGTAAGGGATCTCGAGACGGTTGTGCACGCGCTGGTAACCTCACGCCTTGACTTCTGTAATGCACTCTACATGGGGCTACCCCTGTGCTTGACTCGGAAATTACAGCTGGTTCAAAACATGGCAGCCAGGCTTGTGTCAGGTACATCTAGGAGGGACCACATTACTCCGGTTTTGAGGTCCCTCCACTGGCTGCCTATCAGCTTCCGGGCCCAGTACAAGGTGTTGGTTATCACCTTTAAAGCCCTAAATGGCTTGGGTCCAAACTATCTTAGAGACCGCCTCCTCCCGTACAATCCTCCCCGCACTCTCCGGTCCTCTGGGAGGAACTTACTGCAGCCTCTAAAATCTAGGCTTGCGGCAACCTCCCAGAGGGCGTTCTCTGCTGTCGCCCCCAAACTCTGGAACGACCTGCCGGATGAGATCCGTCAGATAACATCATTAGACAGCTTTAAAAAAGCGGTCAAGACGGATCTCTTCCGGCAGGCCTTTCCAGATTAACCATCCCGGCCCAGGTTCCCAGGTTCCCTGATTCCCTCATTCCTCCCGTGGCCCCATCTTAGTGATGGTTGAGGATCAACAGAGGGATATCAGGGTTTTTAGTTTTAACTGCTGGTTTTATGCTTGTATTGTGTTTTTAATATGTTATATTGTTTAATACTGTCTTAAGGGGGGGGAGGGATAAAGTGTTTTTAATTGTCATATTTTATATTTTACTGTTGTTAACCGCCCGGATTGGTTTGCCAGAGGGCGGTATACAAATAAATATTATTATTATTATTATTATTATAGCTCTTTGGCTTAGTAGCGAAGATGGTTGGACACGGCTTGACAACCTTGTCAACCCGAAATGCCTTTACCTTTAAGGTCTTGATACTAGTGAAATAACTTTTGTTGTTTCTGTGTGCCTTCAAGTCATCTCTGACTTATGGTGACCCTTTTGGTGAGGCTGAGAGAACGTAATGGGCTCAAACCCAGTAGGTTTCTATTCCTGAGCAGGGATTCAAATCCTGATCTCCAGAGATAATGGCCAACACTCAAACCACAACACCATGCCGACTCTTGTTTACTTAGAGTTTGAGCCTAGTCCTTCCTAAAAACCTCAGGGTGTCTTCAATATGTGTGTGTGTGTGTGTGTGTGTGTGTGTGTGTGTGTATTAAATGTGTGTCCATCCTATTGCTTTACTGTGCATAACATTTCTATTTTAAGTTGCCTTGTGTAAACTTTCCCTAAAAATTTGATCTAATTTGGAAAAGCGGTATATAAATAAAAATTATTATTATTGTTGTTATTGTTATTGTTATTATTAAAAAGTAGCCATTCAAAGCAAAATTATGAACAAACGATTATGATTAAAACAAGTAGGACTCTTCCCATTTTGTGAATCTGTGAAAACTAGGTCTCTGCTTTTCATCCTAACTTTCTTTGCTTCTTTTTGGCCACATTGGCATGTTTGAAAATTCACCACTGAAATCAAAATCTAACTGCTAGTCTAAACTAGAGTTGAGCCATTGAATCAGTGGGATTTGCACCAGTGTTGACCTGCCAGTCAGCTGTCTGCTCAGTGGGTCTACTCTGGTTAGGACCAGCGCTTGGGAACGAGACCCAAATCAGCCGTTTGAAAGCTCTGCTCTCGTAACTCTTCCTGGCTCTTGCTTGTGGTTCAGGTGCTCTGGCAAAGCGACATGCTTCGACGTTCGGCTTTGTGGAGCCAAGTTTGAAAAATATATATGGCCTTTTCTAATCGCTCATCTGTGTACATCCCAGTTCCAAGACAGGCCTCAACAGGCTCACTCTCAAATCTTGTCAGCTGTAATTTGAGTATCCATGAAACATGGTCCTCTCCTCTGGCACCTCGGCAACAGCAAAGTAGACGAGATGTGACTCACAATGACACATCAACTCGGGAAACAAAAGGAGCAGCCACTTTCCCATTCAGCTGCCACAAATTATCCTGTTTCCTCCCAAGTGAAGAAAAAGACAATGACATATAGGGAGAGGACAGGTTATCTGCAAAAGCATCACTAGCCCCACTGCACACAATTACCGCCATCTGTATGCCAATTAAACTCCAAAGTCTGCAAGTGGATTCATAGCACGTGCGGTTGGCTCTACAAAGACCATTCCAAATCCTCTTTTATTGCCTCTTGCCTTGATTAGCTATCCAGTAGTCAATGCCACCTTTCAACAAGCGATGGATGTTGTCTATCCAGTTTCCTATCCTCCCTGATACAAACATCCTTCTGTTGCTCATCATCCATTGATCTTGCCCCCTCCCATGTTTTTCCTTCCTCCTTCCTTTTGTTGAGGTTGAAATCTGGTGAGCATCCAAGCTACAGCAGGCATATAAATGGGATGTTTGGCATCAGAGTAGTCTCTGATTTCTGCACAACTCTTTGGAGTTCAAAAGATGGTCAGAGGGCTAGCAGATGCCCATCGCAATTGAGTTCAGCTGCCTCTGTTTTGGGTTTATTTGGCCATCATCCTCCATGCTTCCCACCATGGAACTTGATGGAGCATTTAACATTTCTCGCTACAAGCGAAGCCATCCCTGCCATCTCTCACTGAAATTGATTTTGGAGCCGAGCAGCTGGACTGGGTTTGTAGTAGGCTCCAGAAGAAAGCAAGTCTGGTATATTGGCAAGTATTAGTAGAATGAGTTTGAACAGTTGGTGTGTGCTCCTAAAGAACAAGATGCCTTGGATGCATCACATAGTTGGACTGTAGGTAGTGAGCCCACTAAGAATTACTGGAAAGACTTACATAGTGATGAGATTATTCTGCGCCTTTCCCAGTTGGCCAGGAAATTGTAGTCCAAAAAAGTAAATTTCCCAAACTCTGGTTGCCACCATTTACAAGGTCCTTTTGGCATCCACCCATCTGATCTCATATATGGTCAGCACCACAAGCAGAGTCTCAGATGCTGATCTTACATAGTGTACATGCTCATATGGAAACTGATGGATGCTTGACTATTGACAAGATAATATACTGCTTTTTGATTTTCTGTAGTTTTCTGCATCCCTTGTGGATATTAGCCACAAGAACCACCTGAAATTAAAGTTTCCCAGTGTAGTAGTAGTTGTTGTCATAATTGCCATTCCTTCTTACAGCCATATTTGCTTCCTCTTTTCATCTTCTTCTTTCATCTTTTCATCTCCATCTATAGAATCACTGTAAACACATGATGTTGAAGCCCTCAAATCCTGTTTAGAAGCTTCTCAGAAGCATATGGCTGATGGCCATTGTTAAAACCAGGATGTTGGCCAAGATGGACATTTGCTGTCATCCAAAGCAACATTTCTTACATTCACTGAAAGAGGTTGGTCTACTGCAGATTACTGCAGTAGCAATTGAATGTAGGCCTACAGTCTAATGGCATGCTACCTTCAACATCATCTGTCTGTCTCTAGACCATATGGACCTGCTCTTGATTTCATTATTACCTTTTTATGAATGATTTGCTCTATATGTGCAAGAAATAGTAAGTGGGGATATGATGTAATGTATGACACAGAGGTATGCTACAAGGTGTAACCACTTGAAGCTCTGATTCTAACCACCATTCTCTGGTTGACTTTTCCTATGGGTCAACTTTTCTTCATTATGATTTAGTTCTTCCAACCAAACTAAAAGGCCATGGACCTACCCAAAATACTAGGTCAGTAAAGCAAAAGGTCCACTTGAGGGATGGGGTATCATGTCTCCATTTGTGGTATCTTCCATCTTATGCTCCATGCCTTCTGCATTCAGTGCCAAAATAAAACAGAATTGTGTTGTTTGAATGCATGTTTGGAGCCTCCGCTCAATCCCACTTCCCTCCTGCTCTGTCTCTAAGCATTTGTTGTAGGAGAAGACGTTGGACAGATACATTTCAGGCTGGCCTTGCCTTGTCAAAATCAGTTTCAGCTGTGTATACTTTTCTTTGGTATGTGTCACATTTTCACAGCCCATCAATATTCTCCAGGAAGATGAAACTGCTCCTGTATCTCATTCTTTTAAAGAATGAAATGTGAAACAAATTTCATGGTGGATTATCACTCAGAAGGCCTTTTCCATTCATCACATAGTCAGGAATTTCTCAGATAATGTACTGCATCAGTCCTGAAGGAGGGGGGAGATGTTATAAAGCTCAGCTGGTAACCCCTAAAAGAAGCAAATTACATTGTTTTGCCTTCAAATAAATAAGTAATTAGGATGCACTAATAGTCTTGGCTTTTTTCCCACACTAAAAGACTGGAAACAACACAGTCAACCTTCTATGCCTTTTTGTGTGTGTCGCTATGAATCCAGGATATCAAATCGCATACCGCTTGGCAACCAGCAACCCAAACAAGTTCACCACGGTGGAGGTTGGCTCCACAGTCAGGCAGTTTGTGGCTACAGATCTTCTCCCAGAATCGGCGTACATCTTCCGAGCCTCGGCCAAGACTCGCCAGGGCTGGGGTGAGCCCTTGGAAGCTACAGTCATCACTACGGAAAAGAGAGGTAATGTCCGCAGCTAGACTGCAACTCTGCTTTCTCAAGAGTAATCCATGCCACTAGTCTTTGTAGACCAGGTGGGGGCCACATTACTTCCCAGTGCCCATCTGGTGGGATATACCAGTGAGTTTCAGCATGCTCAAAGTGGCATGATGTTACTTCTGGCTGCCATTTTGGGGGCCAATTTTGGGACCCCTTTTTTTCCTCCTTTCTGACTGTTTGTGAATGAAGGGCTTATATATTCCAAGGATCTGGTGTGAAGCGGATGTAAGGGATGTTTTGCAGGTTCCTGTCAGTCTGTACCTGCTGCCTGTCTTTTGCAAGATACAGCGATCTTGTTCTTTTCTTGGCCATCCTACCATGGGTCAAACCTTGGGTTGACATTGAATGATAGGAACAGGCTTTTTAAGACCACTGTTGCTTAAGACATGTAACATTACCTGGTCATGCTGGTTGGGGGATTTGGTGAGCTGTGGTCCAAAAAATGGCTTTTGCTTGCTTTGAACATAGCAATAATCCTGTGGAAAATGCTTCTTCATGGGAATTTGGGAAGCCAGATTTAGCTGCTCCCAGTGGAAAATCTTCCATAGCAATGATGAACAGCAATAATCCCACTCTGTTGCCGGTCTTCCGATACCGAACCTCCCAAGCCATCTATCCTAAATCCATCTATATCTCACATAATTAATAGCTATATTTTGAACCCAAAGTTGCAAAACAACTCCAGTTTGCGGTGAAAAAGACTAGAAGCTGAGCATAAACAGCCAGGACATTGGTTCACATTTCTGGCTCAATTCTTGTCTCAGCTGAAGTGTGAATGCAGGTGTGCATGGGTTCCTGGTGTGTAATCCTTAAAATCCTGAGAATCCCATGTCTCTATGAATTGCAAGGAAAATTAACAACAGAAGCTGTAGTATCTCATGTTTTATCCTACATGCCTTGTGCTTTTTCATGGTGCCCTAGTTCCCAAAGCAGTTAAACATTCCAGAGCTAATTTTTAGAGGGTTGACTTATTTGCAAGCTGAGAGTCCTAGAGATTTATGATGCTTTCTGTAATAAATGGTTTGTTTACAAATGCACAATGAACAGATGGGCACCGAACCCACTTGCAAGCAATACCGACAGCGTAGCCAACAACAATATAATATGCAGAGGAGGGATGCGTATCTCAAAACATATATGCCACAAGTTGGATCACGTCCTGATCCTAAAGAATGTTTCTGCCGTATGTGCCCAGCATCCAAACATCTCTGCCATTTGAGTGGCCTGAGACAAAGAAAGATATTGTTGTAGAGGAGGGGATTTCAGCAGGTCTTGCCCCTTGCCACCCTACCTTTAGTCTTGGTAAAAGACCATGGCATTTCAGAATTTTAAAATTGCACGCAACTGTTTGGCATCTATTAGCGACTAGTTCTTTTTAAGCACTTCTTTGGAAGTTTTTCCCTACCCACCTACTTCCAAATATACATTCTCTCATACACTAGGAACAAGAATGCTGCTTGTCTGAAAAACACTCCCCCCCTTAGTTACAATAAAGCCTATTAAACAAGATTATTCAGGAGATACCGCTGGGCATATAATAGCTGCATCCTATAATTCCTTCCTTCTGCTGCAATAATAATAAGCTATATTATGGTGAAGTATTTAGGGGTACTTTGAATATTATATAAAAAACAACTTGCCCACCCCCCGGATAACTGTGGGTCCTACTTACTGCTGAGAAGCGAGAGGGAAAAGTAGCTGGGCTTGCAGGAATTGGATGGCAGACGATGCTACAACTTAAGTGTTAAACTGACTGGCACTGCGACTGTAAGAATCTGTGCCCATATATCTGCCCAAATTTGTCTACAGCATTTGTTCTAATGCGACAAATATAGGGTGATGTAATGTGGAACCAGAGAGTGATATGGAAGCTACTGATGTTTAGCATTATGGAAGATGAAGCCACTGGATATGTTCCTGGATGAACAGGACAAGCTTGGTAGCACATGGAGAAGCTCTGTTTTGATTTTCTTCTTTGAGCTCCAGAATGTTTTGGATCAAGGGTTTCTTCAGGGGAGCCAGAAATTTTTTTTTCCCTAAACTTTGTCCACCATTTATGGCAAGTGGTTTAATGTGCAAAATTGAGCAAGGATGTGACGATTCTGGGCTTGGAAGCCACATAAAGGTTGTCAGGGTTAGGTGTGCAGGCTCAAGTTGCAGTGTTTCACACAAAGAAGGGATAGTACAGTGGTACCCCGGGATACGAAATGACCGCGTTACGAAATTTCCGGGATACGAAAAAATTAGATAGGAAAAAACTGTTCCGGGTTACGTTTTTTTTTTCGGCTTACGAAAAAAAATTTGGTGCTTTTCGGCGCTTTTTCGCACGAAATTGCGGCTTTCCAGCGCTAGCGGCTATGGCTTTTTCGGGTTGCGAAATCTTTCGGGTTACGAACAGCGCCGCGGAACGAATTAAATTCGTAACCCAGGGTACCACTGTATCACCTTCTTTTTCTGTGGTTCTCATCTGAATGTCAAACACGGACAAAACTAGAATCAGTACTAGTCAAAGGATTATAGCCCCTTAGATGGCAATGTTTAGTAAGGTGAAACAGGTGTCAAGGCATCCCAGAGTGCATTTTCCTTGCCTTGTTCCACATTATTGGTTGCTGCAGGGGTTGGAGAAGTGTCTTGTGTGATAACATTGTCTCTTGTTTTCCCTTTATGGAGAAAGAAGGGGACACTGGATATCCCAATCCCATGATCCGTGTCACATCCTGTCCTTCCCGAGACTGGGTTTTTCCAAGAAGCACTTGGGAATCAGCCACTCAAATGTAAATTTCATTCACACTGAATGAGAATTGGGCACCTCAATAATCCTTTAAGCTCCTTTAGAAGCCTATGTGTCAAACAGGTATGTAGAAAATACAAAGCTTGTCCTGAGCTCCTTATTGCCAGGTGCACTTGTTACGACCAAAGAATCTCTGCATTTCTATAATCCTTTGGATTTTCATGTTACAGCGATGCCCCGTAGGCTTTTGATACAAGTTGGCCCAGGAGGGAGTGGTGAGATGCTTCACTGCAATGCCTGCTATAACAAGGAACTGCTTTCCTATCATTCATCCATTCAGAGAGAAGGGGCAGCAGAGAATATACCCTTCAGAGAAGTAGGAAAGGCCATAAATAGCTCAATGGTGAAGCATGCGCAGAAGATTGCCACTTTGGTCCTGAGCACTGCTTTCCAAAACATTGTCTTTGCTTTTTAAAAGCATTTCTGCATTTCCCTTCCTCACATGACAACAACCAGTTCAATTTCTGTTCACAATTTAAATAATTATTGAAAATCCACAGTGAGCAAATCAATTCAATTAGCATCAACAATGCTACAAAGCAACAACAATAAAAGGCAGCCTTTTAAAAAAAATCAATTACAGTTTTAATTACAAGATCAGGCTGAGAAATTATCCAGATGTCAGGCGTGTCTTATCCTAGCATGAAAAGATTGTATGCTAGGCATACCTTTTTAAGACAGGTCTTCCACACTCAAGAGGCCACCACAAAGAAGGTGTTTTCTTTTGTTGCATTGCACATTTGCAATAAGGGTGAAGCCTCACAGAATGAGAGTAAGCCATGGACAAGCTGGTGTGTGAACCTTCACAGTTTGGGGTTCCAAGCCATTAGGAGCTTTAAAAATAAGCACCACTGTAAGTCAGAAGTCAAAAAGAGGCTACTAGTGAAGTTCTTTGAATGACATTCTCACACCAGCCTCATGTCTTGTGGCAATTGCATCATGAAATGAAATAGGAACATACTGTTTTGAAAATGTTTCTTCTTGCACCTCTCTTCTTTCACATGATTATGCTATTTGGAAACCTCCTTCCCTGGGTGTGATAGGCTTTTTCACTTCGATTCCCACATTAAAGGAGGGGAACAATGTTGTCTGATAAATGCCAGCCAAAGACGGTTTAGCCTGTTAAAATTCCCAAGTCTAGTGTTGTGTTGATTCACTTTGGCAGTTCTAGATTCCTCAGAGTCTGGCAGTCAGATTTTGTCGTAACTGGAGTTTCAGCATCAGTGGTGTGGGAAGCTCCACATGAAGCACATTAAAGTAATTCATCCGGAATATTACTGAACCATGGTTCACTCTGACAAGGTAACTCACATTTGGGAACTCGAGAAGCAGGAAAGGCTTGTGCTTCAGGATCAAACTAGACAATGTTCTTAGAAGAGTTGCTCTATTGAGTTTTCAGAGGCATAGCTGAGTTGGTCTGGAATATCAGTACGCAAAGGGATGTTGCAGCACCTTTGAGACTAACTGTGGGAAAGAAGTTGTAGCATGAGCTTTTGTAGAGTCTACTTCCTCAGATGCACAAAGCGAACATGTGAGGAAGCAAAGGCAAGTCTACGAAAGCTCATGCTTCAACGTCTCTCGCACAGTCTCAAAGCTGCTACAAGATCCCTTTGCATTTTGTCAAGTTTGTCATAGCATGGGCTTCTCCCCACTTTCACCCCTTGCTTTTAGTATGCTTTGCGACTGATCACTGGAAGATGCACATAGGTTTAATTTGCAAGTCCTATTCCTGAGGCACGTATCTCTCAGGAAATCCCACTGTGAGAGGGAACACAAAGTAATAGCAGGGAAAGCACATTTCTTTTTGACATCTCACTTGACCCTGAGATCTTTGAAGGCTGCTGCTAAACAAATGCTGGACTGCAAGAACCAATATGCAGACTTGGACTAAAGAGAGGGGGGCTGGCAGGCAAAATCGCCAGTCAGCAGATCATAGGACTGAGATCAATGGTAGAGCCTGGACAGTCATACGTTCAAAAAATAAATGCCGCTGTCTTAACAGACCAGAGAGTAGCTATAATGTTTTCCCTCATGCCCTAGGCCCTATGCCAGTTCTCAGGGGCCTGCAATATAAGGCAGCTTCATGCATTCCCATAGTAGCTTTTTCCACACATGGATGCTCTGCTGGGTCACAGGGCCCTAGTTGGCTTCTCTGCCAGATGTAATTGCTCTTGGAATTGTCTAAACTCCAGAGAACTAAAGGGGATGGTCTCCTATATGCAGTCAGGGAGTTTGTGTGGTAGTGAGGAAGACCTTTGAAATCATTAGGAAGAAATGGACTAAAACTCTGTTGCAGGGGAAAGAGCAAAGACGAGATTCCTCCTGATTCAGGTGCCTGCGTCGGAGGAAAGCATCCAATCCTCTCCACCCCCAGACACTTGCTTCTTCCAGCAGAATGACCCTAAGCATTTAGTGCTAAACCTTTGCATCCTTCCATGCAACTCCACACTGTTAGTGCTGAGGGTTCTGCAAAGCTAATGGCTTCCCATTCTTTACCACTGAGGCCTGCTGAGCCATAAAGCAAATGTTTTTCCAAGACAAGGAGAGGGGGACATAGAGAGAGAGAGACCCCCAGCGCAGGCTGTTCTTTGTAGAAAGCTGTGGGCGGCTCAGGCAGCCAGAGGTGAGTATTTACGGAAACAGGTGCTGATGGAGTCGAATCGAATGTGTTTCTCAAAGGCAAGACACTGTGGTGCCGCCAATCAATGCTTGCTTTATTACATGCCACACATTTTAATCAGAATCGATAATCTCCATGATAAACAATTAAACAATTATTCCTCACTCTATTGAGTTTTTCTATTAAAATCGATGGGTGCTGAGAGAGGGCACCGGGTGAAAGTTCTGTATTCAGGTACCTGCATTTTCTTTTGTATCTCATACAAAAAGGTTAACCATTTGCTGGCCGCAAAGCTTTTCTCCCTTGGCCCAGGGACTCGCTGATTTATTTAATCCTGATGATTCCAGGTGATAGGAGCACAAGAAGAGAGATGTCAGATAGGCTGCATTTGCCCTAAAATAGTGCAGATTGACAGTATAGGAATAAAAAGTAGTGTATTCAGCCATCAGTTGACTTGGAGGCACATTCACACACAGGCAGCCATGGGTGAAGGTTGCAAAAGCAGCTGTTTTCCTAGGAGGATCCAGGGCAAGAAGTCGGCCAAGCTCAGGATTGCCCACCTTGAATAACTCAGTCTTAGGGGAATGTCTCTCCAGGCATCTGCTATCTGATTTCATCTTTTAAATCTTAATATGTCGGACTTTATACTAGGGAGCTTACTTGCTAATTAGCTTACTTGCTGTTCACCGCTATGATCTTTGGAATAGCGGTATATAAATAAAACATATTATTATTATTATTATTATTATTATTATTATTTAGATCTTAGCAATGGATGCCCTTGCTTGATCATTTACAGAGTTCCCCTTTGTAGTTGCCCCTTTTCTTACCATGTTTCTCAAGAAGTCACCACACTTACCTGGAGATAAAGGGAGGGAGAGGTGTAGTACTGGGCATTCCTATTTCTTCCCAACTTAGGCCTTGTCTACATGGGTGACTTAACCTGAGTTCCCTCTAGGCTCCTTGCATCATGCTTACACAGTGCAGGATCAAAACCCTGGATCAAGTCCAGACTGTTTTCACGTCACCACGCTCCATTTGGGACATCTCCCCCCATCCCACATTAAAATAATTCACCAATTGCTATCACAGTCCCCATGACTTGCCCAGTGCCACCCCTATGGGTATAAGTAGGGCTGAAGTCTAGAACAAGGTGCCTGGCATCAGTAGCACGGCTGGGCACCTCATTCTGATCTCAGAGGGCGCAGAGTAGAACTCATGGAAAGCTAGCATCGTCGCTGGAGAAAAGAGCCAAAAACCTGCAAGATAAAGGGCAGATTTGGAGCCAGACAACTCAAGGAGCAGCCGGGAGTATTCTGGCAAGTGTAGATGAGCTCTTAGTTGACATGAATAATAACATAGGAAACACACCACCAACAGTGGCCTGAACTCTTGTGGAGAAAGGATAAAAATCGCTATGATAGTAAAAGAGAACATCTGCAAATATGCCTGTAGCAGCTATAACTCTTTGGGACTTTATGGTCGACGCCACAAAATTAGGCAGCATTTTTAGTGTCACCTGGGCTTTCAAGTCTGCAGAATTTCAGCTTTGAAAAGCAAGGAATTCTGTTTTTTCCTTCCCCCCTTCTTCAAGCCTCTTCTTTTCTCCAGTCCTGGTAACTTTGGAAAATTGAAGTCACCTTTCCATGTTTAGAGAGCACCCAATGGACTAAACAGAACAGCGGATTCAGACAACAGCTAGCAACAGTGCATAGTGCAAGCTCCTGTGCGGATAACCATCCACGCAGGCTGGAAAAAAGGGACAGAATAAAACAAAGAAATTGCTGTCTCATACATACCAGTTTGAGTCAGGGTTCAGGACCTTCTTGGGCAAAGCTTGCTTCATCTCTCAGATTGCTAGCCTCAGCCAGTATTGATTCCCTTCTGAATGGAAACGGCAAGAGTTCCCCTAACCTTGGCAGCGTTTAAAACGCAGCAGTTGCAAAGCCTGTTTTCTTGCATTTCAGCTCCATAAAGGGAAAGCTTCCTAGAGGCACTTTAATACCCAGGAAAACAAAAGATTGTTCTGGATGGAGCAAAACAGCCTTTTCTTTTGCAGTGGTTTTGCATCAATATGCAAGAATAGTAGGGCTGAGCAGAACTAGGTTTGGAGGTGTTCTATCGATGTCCTAAGGTTTCACTAGCTCAAATAATCCTGTGGGGAGTAATGGAGAGTTTCTGTTCCATTTCAGAGCGGCCAGCCCCTCCAAGGGACCTGAGAGTCCCCCAGTCTGAAGTGACGTCTCGGAGCTTACAGCTGCACTGGGTTCCTGGAAGTGATGGGTCTTCACCAATACGTTACTTCACCGTGCAAATGAAAGAGCTGCCAGATGGTGACTGGAAAACGTATTCCTCATCTATCAACCACGAAGCTAGCTCCTGTACAATTGACAGGTATCCACACAGAGCCTCACAGCTGGAGATGGCAGAAAGCTCAGCTTACCTTGACATAGATAGCCTCAAAGCACCAAAGAGACTCTTCTTTCACTGTAGAGAGGAAGAAAAACAAAGGCAGGGTTTCAAAGCTCCCATGGAGACCTGTGCACTCAGCTCATGGCTCAAAGGGTGAATCCTGTAACTCCTTCCATCCAGTTTTTCAAAACTAGACACGTTAAAATCTAATGCTGAGCTTTGTGCTTCTTGGTAGTCATCCAGGATAATCTATTAGGGTACCAATTAATATTTATTTATTTATTTCATTTATTTATAAAATATATCCCCCACCTTTTTCTTGGGCTGGGACTGAAGGTAGGTTAAATGTATAAGATTGTTGAAAACTACCATGGTATAGTGCAGTGGTTCCCAAACTTTTGTCCTCCAGATATTTTGGACTTCAGCTCCCAGAATCCCCAACTTTTGGCCAAACTGGCTGGGGCATCTGGGAGTTGAAGTCCAAAACACCTGGAGGACCAAAGATTGGAAATCACTGGTATAGTGGATTGAGCACTAGACTAGGACTCTAGGACACCAGGGTTCAAATCCCTGCTCAGCCATGAAAACCCAGTACATGATACTGGACAAGTCATACTCTTTCTGACTTAGATTAAGGCAGTGGCAAGCTTCCTTTGAACAAATCTTGCCAAGAAAGACCTAGAAGAGTGTTACTGTAACCCACAGCACAGAACAAGATTTTAGTCCTGATATAAATTCTTTAGTTGTTTCCACTGCACTTTGAATTACCTATAGATAGTGCTGCTTGACAGTTCATACAGGTGCATTACATATCTGACATGCTTTGGACCACTGTGGACTTGAGCACTTCTCATGTTAGATTTGCTCATCTGTATAGAATGAGTCCTGTACCAAATTCAAGCCCTGAATGTTCACAATTGTGATAGTGGATAGACCAAGTGCTGCAGTCCTAGATCTCAACCTTTTATGGTGTTACCTTCATGGTGTTTATGGTATTATTTTGCATCTTAACAAATCTCACAGAGATATAAAGGTAAAATATGCTAACCCATTTCTCCCCTATTTTTACTAGAAAATAGTATTATTCCTCTTTAAAAGAGGAAAGGGAAAAAATAATGGAAGCAATCAATAATTAAAACGTCGTCTCATACATGGAGAGCAAGCATTGGGTAATTACGGTGCAACTAAAAGGTCCTATTCATCAGTAATGTTGCTGCCATGCTGAACAAAAAGCAATAAAATGGAGAGACGCTGTATGACGGAAGCTCTAATTAACATTGCATGTGATCTTATCTAATTAAGCTTTATTTCTTAGCGAAGGGATCTTGACCAGGGAGAGGGCTTCTGCTGGAAAATAAGCCTTCCTATTGAGGCATGTAGAAGGAGTGTTTCAATACACTTTCCATCTATGTAGAGAAAAGTGGCATGTGGAAAGCAGTATTTGGCCTCACAAAAAAGTCAGGGAGCATGGAGAAAGTGCTTCTGATACTGCAGTAAATAATAATATTCTAATACAGTTGCCCCTCCTAAATTGCGGATCTGGGATCCATGCCCTCGAATATCTACAGAGGGGCAACCTCTGCTATTTCCAGTGGTGCGGACGTGGGAGCGCCCCATTCAAGGCTTGAATAAGCATGAGCCTCCATTTTCACAGGTGTGAGTCTGGAACAGATCCCCGAGAAGATGGAGGGCCAACTGTGCATCTATCAGGAGGCCATGCTTTACCACAGGAGGCATGTAGTTTGATGCCTGTCTATATAAATCCATCCTTCCTTTGTTCCAGCGTTGCAGAAGCGAAGCAGCACAAACTCTCAGCTCTTCTCAGTGGGGATGTCATTTTGTCAGAAGGGAGGGCAAGATTTTAACCCCAGACAAATTGTTCTCCAATTGTTTTCGCATAGGTTCATTGGCAAGCTATCCTTTTTTCTATTGCTGAGCTCTCCAGCAGTCCAGGAGAATCCAAAATCCTTGTGAAGTCCCCCTTTCTTTTTTTTGGCAGTGATTTGTTGAAATTCATTCCCATCCGTGCAAGGAGATTTTGTCTCTGTGAATCCTTTATCTTGTTTTCAGATGAAATGAGGGCAATTTTATCTGTATTGCCATACTGAGGAATGAAGAGATAACATCACCCTGTTTAAGCAGCAGCATCCAGCCTTCATTAGATTCTGCTGGAATTAAGATTCTTGTACTAAAGCCACCTTCTCCCTATATGGACTTGCCAGTTGCTGCTCCTTCTTCCCCATCCACGCACCCCACACCCTGCTGATAGCCATCCAAATTTGCTTAATTTTGGCATGGAGGGGGTTGGAATTGATAGGGAAGAAGACTGGATGATAAAATGTAGACTTTCGGTCCAGTGATCAGACAGTTTGATGCAGTCTTTACAATCTGCAGATGGAGCGCCTATCTTCTTCTTGTGATAATTTCCTCAAGCAAAATGGGCTGCAGGGAGTAAGGAACGATGAATCTGTGTCTTTGCTTCCCATTGCATTTCCATTTTTCTCTTCCTGCGATTCTCTTCCTCTTCCTGAAATTTTCCACTTGGGTGTCCGAGATAATGCCACGTTTGCTTTCTGATGGTTCAGTATACACAAACTTTGTTTCAGGCCCCAAATGACTTAAGCATATTGTATATAAAATTACTTTTGGGTTACGTGTGTAAGGTGTAGATGAAACATAAATGGATTTCATGTTTAGACTAGCATTCCACCTCCAAGGTATCTCATTATGTATATGCGAATATTACAAGATCTGGAAGACTCCAAAATCCAAAACGCTTCTGGTTCCAAGCATTGGAACCTGTAATTGAGTTGCAACTCCCCAAATCCCTTGTCACTGGCTATGCTGGCTGAGGCATCTAGGAGATGCAGCTCAGTGGCATCTGGAGGGCTGTAAAATTCCTCTCGAATGTGCATGTGTGAGAAGCCAGGCCCTGTTCTTTGGGATCAATGCAGCCGTCACTAGCTAATACCAAAAAACAAGGATCACATTTACCACCCCTTTCTGGAGAGTATTTTTCCTGTGGGGATGCCTAAGAGCCGTTTTATATGCTGTCCATCAGACAGCGTCTTATCCCTCTGTGATTAATCAGCCATCTCCAGTAGTTGTCCCTGTCCTGCTAGTTGGCTGAATCGGACGAAGGCCCTGGACTGGCTTTAACCGATTAATTAGCTAAGCTTATTATGTGCGCCTCTGAACTCCTGCAGACCTTGTTAGCAACTCAAAAGGGAGCCTCCCGTTGGCAATGCTGGAAGCTCTGCCGAAGTCACCGCAGCTGGAAGTCAGCCTTTGCATATCTTAAAGTCACTGAGTACACAGAAAACCTGCAGGGAATCCCCTGTCACTGTCTGTGTTAAATAACCTGAGCAACAGTATTAGTTGGGAATGCAACCGCAATGAAAAATAGCATCCGCGCAGCAGTGTCTAGAGGATTAACTGAAAAGCCTGTGGCTGAAAAGGCCCTCCTGGCTCTCCTTCTGGGGCTGGTTGCCCTTGGATAAGACTTGGGGATATCTCCTACATAGGTGAGAATGGCAGGTGATATTTGACTACTCATTAGGGATTGTGCAGATTCATTAAGACATGAATATGCATCACTTTGGAAGATTGGAATCCTATCAGTGGTTGTCATCTGTTAGTGGTATACACAGTTGTGCTATGCATGCAACATACAATGGTCATATCCAGCAGATGTGAGGCCATTGTGTGTGTGGTAACACATTAAACCAAGAGTAGCACAGGAATGTGCATTACTTCTGTGCATTGCCTTTGCGCATTGCACAGTGGGTTGCCAGCCATGTGCACTGACCATACATTGTGCTATGTTTGTTTGTTTGTTTAAGTTAATTTAATTTAGATCCATTTTCCTCTGAATGGAATGCAGAGCAGTTTACAGCATCAATTAAAATTGAGCAGTTTAAACAGTACAAAATACAAACGTTTTAAAAAGCATTAAATAGTGCATTCAGTTAAAACACTATTTAAATAAATAAATACTGTAAATTTAAAACAAGGAAAATGTTGAAAATACACAATGCATATTTAAACAACATATCCAGTTTCACATCAGTCCAGCCTGGTCAGCCAAGGCCTGTTTAAATGTGTATGGTCTTTCCCTGCCGGCGAAAAGACATAGCAGACACAAACAAAGCAGAAGAGACTGTTGGTTGACTTGTGAAATGGTTTCTCATTAATGTTGAACTGAAGATGTGGTGCTGAAGATGACCTCCCAGGTTTCTTTGCATTGCCCTCCTGCTTAGTAATTCAGTCATGGACAGTATCTTTCTTGAGAATTGTGCAGAGGTCTTTTTCGGAATAAGAGGGACGGTGGGGTGAAGGATGGGGGAGAAAACATGAATCCTTTTAGTGCTGCTGAGTTAAATGTGGCTCCAACCCAAAGCGGGTTACTGTGAGCTGTGCTTAGAATTTCTTTGGGCTGGTGATTTGTGAGGAGGCCAGCAAGAGACAAATGGGAAGAAAGAGTGAGAGAGAAGGAATTTATCCCTGTTTTGCACACTGTTCCACTTTGCAGGCTGAATCCATTCACTTCCTACAAGCTGCGTCTGAAAGCAACCAACGATATTGGAGACAGCGATTTTGGCGCAGAGACGGAAGCAGTCACTACGCTTCAAGATGGTAAGAGCTGCAGCAACCAACTAGTCAGCCTGGGATAGAAGCAAAGAATGGCTATGTCTGTTCAACACTGAGAGTGCATACCGTACTTTATTCTAGGGATATAATGCTTACAAATAGCATTCTCAAAGAGGTAACAAGAAATTGTAGCAATTTTCATCCTACTGTGAAATGGTTAGTCTAAAAACTGCACATTTTTTAAGACTGTTCACAATTCAGGACTTCTTCTGTGGAAAATTTACAACTGTTGTGCGTTTGTAGGAGGGAGCAATTGTGACCCAACCAGTCTTTTCTTCATAGGAGATGACATTGTCTGTGCAGAAAACACTATCCCTGCACAGAAATGTTGTTTTCTGTACAGAAAGTTCTGTTTCCTATGCTGAAAATGCTGTATTTGGGAACATACACTGCACAAAATTCAGACCTTTTGGGTGCAGAAACCAGCATTTGCTTTGCAGAATATTTTGCAGATTTTGCACAGAATAAGTCTCAAACTGTGTAGTTTCTCATCAGTCCAGAATTGGACTAACTGGGGTTTTCAGACATTTGAGACATACATTAATTCCTCAATTCAAAATATTTCTTCCATTCCTAGTTAATTCATTCCTAATGTCCCCCGTTGGAATTTGAGAACAAGACTATCCAGGCATCAAATCCTGGGTTTTGGAAATATGATCTAAATCTGAAGCCTAGCCTCTTCAGTAGTCCAGTTATCCTGCAGTGCCTCCAGATAATGAATCTTGCTGTCAGACGCCCCCAAACTAAATTAGACTCAGCTTGATTGTCTTCCAGGTTCGGTGCTAACTAACCATTATCTTTCCTGAAATTGAATAATTTACCAAGGTGCATTAAAAATGAATGTACAAGTGAGCATATGTTTGGAGAACTTTATTCAATTGCTTTCTCTCCAAATCCACTTCTGTGCTAAATTGTTGAATGAGGGAGAGAGGGCAGGGGCAGAGGGGGCTGCATGTCCAGCGAGCATAAAACATTTTAGCTTGCTAGTTGGTATGGGGAGAAAGCAATTTACCATTGCAAAGTGCGTTTTGTGTCACAGGCTATCTTTGAGTGCTTTTGTTCCAGGTCAGGGAAGACAATAACGGAGCAAAATAATTGCTTCAGTGTACTCTCATACATCCACAACCTTTCTTAATCAGGGCTGGGCGGATAGAGAGTGAGCCACATCCAAGCTGGGCAGGCAGAAATGGACTTGTCACTAATCTACAGGGCAATCCTCCGAGGGTTGTGTGGGGACAAGATGTCCTTAGGTTCATTGAGCAAAAGGGTACTGGCAAACCAGCTAGCGAAGAAGCCAGCAGAGTAGCTCAAGAAGAGCTCGAACTTTACTTACAAGATGGATTGATTACATTGGGAGCAGCCAAGCCAAACTCGAGGCTATATAAGGCTACTTGAAAACCCATTGGTCCATTAGATGACCCAAGAGTTGCTGAAAAAGTACGCATCAGTGAATATAGTTAGCCCTTCGTATCCATGGGGGTTCCATTCCAGACCCACTTACCCCCCACAGATGTCAAAAATCGTAGGTCCTCAAATCCCATTGTTTTTAATGGCAGTGCTATGTGCACAGCTGTGTTAGTGCAGCCATATATGCACACACCACCACTGGGGGAACAGGGAGGAAGCATCTGGGGATGCTCCAGTCCACAGGTGGCGGACTGGTAGATACAAAGGGCTGGCTGTACCAGGTCCTGCTCAGTTCCTCTAAATGTGAGCCAAACTTGAAATGTAATTCACATGCCACTTTTACTTTTGTGTGGTCCTCCACAAATGAATAGGCCCCTGGATGAATGAGAGAGGGGACATAACAAGTGGCCCAGCAGACTTACCCCTAGGGCTTCTTTGTATTTATAACTCCTTTTCTGTTCCCCCATTTCTCAAATGGAAGGAATAGCAAGATAGGGGACTTTCAGGTAAGGCTGGGCTATGCTTTGCTCATTTGGCCATTTTGCAACTTGCTAGTAGAGTTTGCATTCATCGATCAACCAGAAAGTGTGCGAGAGGTTAAAAGCACTTTTTAGTGCCGTGCAAGAAAACATTAGCATATGTTGTTTGGTGTTGCATTGCAATCCGAGCACATCAAACCCACTTAAAAGCACAGAGTTTGCATTGATTCTGCCTTGTGTTGCAGAGCTGGGGGACATTTCTGCAAAATCGGCCATTATTGTTGTACTGAACTGTGGAATCCCACTTTTATGGGAGATAAAAATTTCTCATTCTTACCTGGGCATATCAATTTGGCGGCGGTCCAAACGACTATGCAAGTAGCCCCGTTTAGCTGTCAGTCAAGCCCCAGGGAACTGGCTCCAGATGGAGTTTGGAAAGCAGTTTGTTACACTGTATGGCAGCTGGAGAAGGGGGTGTTGGTTGCTCTCCATGCAGAACCAAAAAGGGCCAAAAGCGGGGGATCTATGCCATTGCCCCGTCAGCCCTTGCTTGGATGTGATCTTTGAATCCCAGTCTTATCTTTAAGGTGCCACTGTTTGCCTCGTCTCTCTTTTTTCTCTCCTTGCTTGTTTGTTTGTTGCCGCAAACAAGCACAACAAATGTTCTGGAACTCCTTCCCATGAATTTTAAGTCCTTCCCCGATCCCCTCCCTCCCCACGCAGACTTGGGCTGAGCTTTAGAGACCCCCGGAACACCCTCTGGCCTCCGTACAACAAAAGCGATTAACAGCAAACGCTTCTCGCCTCCTCAGCAAACTTGGAGGATTTATTTTGCTGAGCAGAAACCGATGCTGCTAGTGGAGCGTTTTAGCGTGGAGAGCTGGGAGCACTTGATAAGCTTCCCCGGCTTTGTCCCTGATACATTCTGTGCATTTGCTGCATAGGTAGGATAGACACTGAAAGCAGGCTTAGGTGGCTGGGCCTCTGAAAGCAGTGGGGAGGGCGGATGCTCACCTGCTCCTCTGCCCCTGGACAGCATAGCAGCAATGCATAGCAGGAAGGAAGGAATTTTGGCTGGCAGAATAGGAATTTTGGATTATTATTATTATTATTATTATTATTATTATTAAAAATTGTTATTTCTGATCATCTTCTTTTTCTTCTTTTAGTCCCAGGTGAACCGCCCAGTTCCGTGTCTGTGATCCCACACACAACATCCTCTGTCCTTGTGCAGTGGCAGGTTAGTAAACTTTTCGAAGGCTGGGTGAGGTCAGAAGATGATGTTCTGTTTATTAAGAAAGGCCAGAACACTACTTCGCCAGGTCAAGACAGTGCTGAGAATGCATGCTACTTGCCAGCTATTTTGGGGTTGGGGGAAAGAGTTGTACATCTTTATTCTTTTAGGGCCCTTTCACATTGCACATTTATCGATTTGTAATTCCACTGTGACTGCCATGGGAACATCCTATAAAATCAAATCATAGAGTTGGAAGAAAGCACAAGAACTGTCTAGTCCAACCCCCTGCCATGCAGGAATACACAGCAAAAGCACTCCTGAAAGATGCTCATCCAGCCTGTGCTTAAGGATCTCCAAAGATGGTGAGTCCACCACCTGCTGAGGCAATCTCTTCCACTGCTGAACAACTCCTACAGCAAAAAAAAAGGTTTCCTAATGTTTCGTCGGAATCTCTTTTCTTGTAATTGATTGGTTTTCTAGTCTCTGGAGCAGCAGTAATCCTGGGATTTGAAGTTTTAGGGAGGAGTAGTCAGAAACCTCAGCCAGAGAACTCTAGTATCTCCCCAGGCTACAAACCCCAAGATTTCATAGGCTGTGTCATGACAGTTAAAGTGGAATCATAGTGCTATGGTTGTCTAGTTTGAATGGGCTCTTATATTCCTGAAGAGGACACCAAGATATGAGCACCCACAGAGGTAGATCTGTAAGCCCATCCTACCTAAACAGAATAGTTATGCTGGCTGGGGATGATGAGATTCATAGGCCTCAATCCTGTTGTTGGTCCCAACTAAAACGGACCCACTGAGTCAATGGAATTAACTATGTGTTATCTCATCATTTAACAATTCTTTCAATGGATCTAACCCTTTTGGATTCTAGCCATTGTTTGCCATACCTGCAGAGTAAGGGATTAGGGAAGGTTGCTCCAGGATCCAGATCACAGTAAAATTGTCCTGACTGTACAGTGCAGTCTCCCTATTAGACCAGAATTCTGTTGGCGACATACGCAGGCGAAATTACAAATTAGACCTGCGTATGTCCTCCTTTGGTCATTTTAGAGGGAAGTATCAATCAACTCCATCCACTGAGATACCTTGCTCCCCACCTGCACCATCTACCTCCCTGCCACCTGGACACTTCCATGGCCATTTAATGCCTGGAGGAAGGTTGAGCGGCAAAGTGACATCCAACTGTGCTCTTGCCGCCAGACACATGAAGAAGAAAACATTCTCCTGGAATCTTTGGGGATTATTGGAGGAACCTGGGAGGTAAAAGATGATGATATCTTTATGTGTCTGGCTGCATGGACACAGCCAGATGCCTCCTAGCCACTCTTACTCCTCCTCCAGCCATTAAATGGCCATGCGACAGGGGTGCCCAAGTGGCAGGAAGATAGGTGGCATGGGCAAGGTATCCACAAGGTTTCTGTGATACCTCTGACCACAGTGATCCAAAAAGGACATACGTAAGGAGGTAGGTGTTCCACTAAGGGAGAGGTGCAGGGAGCCCAACCTTTCCTGGTAGAGCTTTATGCTCCATCAGGATCTCAGCGTTACTATTATGTTACAGCTGCATCCCCGATGTTGTCTCTGTCTCTTACGCTGCAACTTAGCTTGCACAAAAGCAATAACACTCTCGGTTTCAACATACTGAACAAACGTGAGGCAAGTTGACTGTGTTTACCCAAGGAGCCATGTGTAGGTATCAATCAGCGACCCACCTCTCAATCAGTCGCACAATAGAACGGACAGAAACAGGAGCAGAGGAGAATGAAGTGGCACATGTAGGAAGAAAGGTTGATCCCGTTGATAGATATTGGGTGGATAATGAATGCGAAATAGGTAGTAGTTTAGATAATTGGGTGCTTTTTATTTCATGAAAATGTAATGGGATAGTTGCACCCAAACCACATCAAGGGAATTGAAGGCAATTACATGTCATTACTCCGCTTATGTTATTTGGGTACTCAGCAATTTAGGCAGACTGTAGCTTTCGAATAAAAATGGAAAATAAGCTTATAGTTAGCTAAATGGTGAGGAAAACACAGGCAACATCCAAGTTATTTTGGGTTTCCCTGCGCAAGATGACATTTTAATGGTTTTGGAGGGGATGTGTGAAACAAAATTAGGTGCTGATGTGTTAAGTTTCTTGGCTGATTGTTTCAAAGCCACCTAAGAATGAATGGAGACGGTTCTGTTGAAGAAACTGGTGACTCTGTGGCTCAGGAGTGATGGTCTGAATTCCTGTTGGTGTTAGAGTTAATGCTTCGTTCTAGTCCATTTCCTCCTTTGAGCGGAGAATTTGTCCAGGTTGCACAGTGTAAACAAATTGTTGTGATTGTTTTCTCGAAACTGCACTGACTGCCACTCATCATCACTTTACCTGGCTCTGCAGAGCCTCTGGGCCCATCTTAGAAAGAGAGAGAAAATCCTAAATAATCCATTACATCAAAAACTGGGGAGGTGTTTTCTTTTTCATAAAAGACAGATAAGAGCAAGATGCCCTGACCTTTCAACAGAGTACTTTTTCCAAGGCAGAAGTATGATTATCAAGGCAAAGAGGAAAGATCATCCCATGCCATTTATCTCCTAGGCCTTTTTGTGCCTTGTATCTTAATAGCTTCCGATTCTGATATAAGATCCGAGCTCCAGAGAAAATCCTACTGGCTCTCTTTTGAATAGGGACTTGATATTAATCTGGAAGGGTTTTTTATGGATGAGAGAAAGAAAAAGAATTTAAGGCATTCTATGGAACCTTCATTATCAGAACCTTGATTATCTAAAATGAGAAGTTAATTGAATTGGCAGAATGTCCCTTACCTAGATTCTGATCAAGACAGCCCCATCCAAACAGCCTTTGTGCTTATTCAGATTTCTAATTAACCACATGTTGAATATGTTGCTCCAGGCTGTTCAGAAAGGCAGCCTTGGGCAGGAGATATATTGCAGCATTGTCCCAAAAAGTAACTTTTCCAAGTTCTTCTCATGGGACAATTTTAGATGGAGTTGCCCAAAAATTATGGCTCGCAGCTCACTATGCAACCTTTTCTGCTACTAAATGGATTCCTGTAATCTCCCATGCTTTTTAACATCTACCCTGAGCAAACATCTTGGAAGAAGATGTTCCTGTACACTGTATTACAAGAATAGTGAGACAAGGTTCTTAGATCATATGGAAGGCTATGGCTTCACATTGTCTCCCAGGATCTTCTCTCACTTTGTGACCACACAAAACTGACTGAGAAGTTTGTACTGTCCTGATGGATTTGCATGGCCTCTTTCCATATTGATTTTATGAGGAATTCTGGACAGACCCCTTTTGGTGATGCAAATAACTTTGGCCGTGCTGGCTGAGAGATTCTGGGAGCTGCAGTCTACCAAAGTGACCTTTTCCAAGATGTGGATAGATGCATCTTGTTTGAAAACAAGTCAAGCTGTGGGGTTATTTCAGCACTTAACAGAAATGTTTTTGTTGAAGTTTTGGTTGTCTTAACATGGGGCACAAATGGATTCCCGAAGCCTAATGCATTTCTAATGGAAACCTCTTGTAGCCTCCAAAGGCTGAGAGCCTGAATGGCCTTCTCTTGGGATATCGCATTTATTACCGGGAGTTGGAGTACGAAAGCACGGGATCAGGACCCGAGTCCAAGATCATTAAAAACCTATCAGCTTTACGAGCAGAGCTTACACGTGAGTAGCTGGTGTGCAAACGTTTGTGTGCGTTGCTCTTTTCTTTCAGTCTGACCATTTACTGTCCTCCCTGTATCCTGAGACAAAGCTTTAGAAGGAAGGATGAATTGTTGGCCATTTCAATTAAGATGGCAGTTGTTAAAACATTTAATGGAGAGGAGTGATTTGCACTTGTTCTGATGTTTATTCTGCTGCTTACCTGATAGGGATATGATCTGTCCAGGGAGGTCATCCAAACAGCACTTTATTCACTCATATCCCCCTCCCTGCCTCTTTGATGCACCACATCCTCAGTTATTTCTTGCTTTGAGCTGTTTCCATCTTGTGGCTACCCTGGTAGTAAATCAGGTGTCCAAAACTAGCTTGCCTAGTCTATCAAATTAAAGGCTTTATTGATTGGGATGGGGAGAATAAAGGGCGAAGGGAAAAAACAGAAAGCCTCAGCTATGTGGTGGAGTTAGAACGTCGCCTGCTGTGCCGTCGGAGGAGGTGTTGCATTCCAGGTGTATCAACAGCTTATGTGCAAAAGAAGTCACAATGTGGAAATTCAGCTGTCCTTCCAGTGTGTGTCTGATTGTCTGTGTATTTATATTTCAGTCCTAAGGTTTGCAGCTTCTGTAATAATACAGTACCAGCATGAGTAGAGCAGGATTTGGGGGAATTCTCCTTCTCCCAGGCCCATCTTCCTTGATGCTTGTTTGTCCAGTCATGTCTAAGAACATTCCGTGCCCTCTTCTATTCCCTTGTATTGTGCCAAGGAAGAGGAGGGAACCCTTGTGACTGATGATCTTTTGGCATGTTATTTAAAAATTGATGTGGCTTTTATTGCCTGTCAAGGTCCAGTCCTGAAGCTTAAAGCCATCTGTGCGTGGGTGGTATTATTTCCTGCTACCTGCGCTGGATGTCATTTGCAATAACAGTCTTCCTAGCACTCTAACAACTTTCTGCTTTGCTTACTCCAAATAGCCCAAAGCAGCTTCAAGACAGTGAACAGCAGCTCGGTATTAACGACGTATGAATTAACACGTAAGTGTGTGCATACAGATGCAGAGCATTGTTAGATGCAACTCTTTGTGACAAGTCTCTGGTGCCTTTCTCCTAGCCCACTAATTTGGACTTAGGGGACTTCACTTATGGGTTTAGCTTCCTGATCTCCTCTCTGTTTACATTGTTTTTCAGTATGCCAGACATAGGAGATAGAGGTAAAACATAATTCAGGGAACTGAACTAACTCGTACAGGCTAGATGCCCTGATGGCAAAATGCATGGAGTTTAGATTGGCCACCAAAGGCTTTCTTTCCTTTATCTGAATGCTAGCCATGTTCAGACATCTCAGCTGCCTATAGGGCTAAATTAAAAGGCTCCTGGAGAAAGCCTGTGCACAGTTTGGAAAACCTGCACTGCTGGAAATGAGCTTAGACATTTTTAAAGGTTTGGTTGCCTTCTGTTAAGAATGGCTCTGCCCTGCCCTAAGATTTAGACCGAAGCTGCGGAGGTCACCATAGGGCCATAGGGTCACCCCACAGATCTTGCTTCTGTTCCTCTTTCCCAGCACATCTGGTACACTTGGTCCTCCGTGAATCTTTAGCCTCTGATAAGAAAAGAATTGAACAGGCCTTCTGCTGTCTGACATTCTCAGGAGGCCTTGGGCCCTTTGCCTATCTGCCCAAGGAGTGATGAAATTTCCCCTTCATTGCTGAGTGCAACAGGAATGCTTAGTAAGACAAGGAGCAATGGGGCAAAGCAGAGCCCATGACTGGTGGTGATGATGGTAGTGATGGCAGCAAATTTGTTGGTTGTCATCCTCATTATTATAAGGACTTGGAGACATCATACAGTGGCAAAATTAAAAGGCAACCGTCAAAACCAATAGCACTTAAAATCAGTAAAGCACAGTAAGGAGGCAGGATCTAAAGCCATCTCAGTTCCCAATAGCCTAAGACTTCAAATCACTTGTGTTGGGCGTGCAGCAACAAGCTTGACACCATGATAAACCCCTGTTCTGCAGTGCATATGAACAGGGTGTTCATGGGACATGGAGAGATAAGAATAAGATGCATGGAACAAGCACATCTAATATCTATCTCACTATGCTCTATCACAGTCACCCATATAGCTGTGGTCAAGGTAGATATCTTTCCCCCTTGGGCTTCAAACTGGGGGTTAGGGGGCTCTCTAACCCCCAGTTTGCTCTCCTAACATTCACTACCCACTTTGGATTCTGTGTTCATACCACTCACTGAAAACTCCCAGCTCTCCATCCTCATGGACTTTCATGAGCTCATTTCGCCAGGCATTTTGTTCTGATCCTTGTTCTGTGTCAGAGTTCCCACTGGACTGAATTTCTGTGCCACGCATCAGTGCCATTTTCTCACATACTGTCTTAGAAATGTATCACGTCCTTTGCAACGCCAAACATACACAGAGAGAGCAGGTGGGGAGAGGGAGAGAGAGGGAGAAAGAATTCTTGTGTATATACTGGAACTGGTTTCACGTTCCCATAAAACTGTCAGCTTCCTACCAATACATCAGATGCTTTTTTATTTATTATGCTGGCAAAATCTGAGCAGTAAGCAGATACCATCAGCTGTCTGTCTACCTGAAACCGACAGACAACATGCTGGTCTCTGACTCAGATACGTGGGCAGCATGTTTGTAAATACTCCAGGAACTCTGAAATTAGAAGGGCTGATTATTAATCTTGTGGCATCTTTCCTGGGATGATGATTTGCTGCGGAAGCTGAAGGGTAACTCACAAGCAGCAGGGGAGAAGATAGGCTAGTAAAGAACCTCCGAAGGATGGCCACACAATTTTCATGGCATTTCCAGGAGAGCATCTTTGGATAGTGCGCTACCCAGATGATCTAGTAGGTGGCCTGTTCCTAACAGGCCTCTATATTGCATGTATATAGATGTGCACCTTCTTTCTATCATGCATTTGGTTATTCGTTACGCTGAGGAAGGTGTGTGTGTTTTTAAAAGTTTCCCTCATTCTCATTTCTTATTGCAGTCATTCCCTTCCAAAATGGTTTTCCGGTGGCCAAATGGCATTTTCAGAGTTTTGTATGTGTTCAGCAGTGTTCCAGCTGTGATGATGGAAGTGGGTTTTTTGGGAGATCTCCCACTATCCCTTCAGCATCCTATTTATCACTTAGCCTTCCCTTGTAAAGATACCCCTCCAACACTCTGATCATTTTAACTGCCTTTTTCTTCCCTCGGAGAACTCTGGGAACTGTGGTTCTGGGAGGGAACTGTGTTACCTTTGCCAAACTATAGTTTCCATTATCCTTTAGAGGAAAGCCCTGGCGGTTATTAAACTGCTATAAAAGCAAGATGATTGTTGCTTCCATCGCTCCAGCGGCTTCATCTACAATACGCTAACTGGATATTTTTCTGTTTATGTGTCTTTCTTTGGGTCTTTTGAGGATTTTTTAAATGTGACATTAAAGGGGATGCTAGCTTACAACCCAATTATTTGCATTTCCAGAGCTGAAGAAGTACAAGAGATACGAAGTTGTAATGACAGCCTATAATATAGTTGGGGAGAGCCCTGCCAGCGCCCCGGTGGAAGTCTTTGTTGGCGAAGCAGGTAAGTAAGTCATCTGCTAAAATCCTACAAAGTAGAACAGGCGTAAAGCAGCTATGGCTAAATTCTTAGCTAGACCTATGGAACTTATAGATCTTTAGAATGTATCAGAGCTTGTAAAATATAGCATTGAACACATGACTGGAGGATTCTGAGAGTTGTCATCCACAAAAAGCACATTCCCAGGTCTGTTGAGGATAAGCCTTTCAGCATTAAAAAGTCTGAATGGAGTTCAGAATTGTTAGATTCAGGCGTTTGGGGAGAAAAGCGGCAACATTCTTATCAGGCAAACATTAACTTAGAAGGGTTTATTCCTGACATTTTGCCAGCATCTGTGGCTGGCATCTTCAAAGATTTCTCTAAAGATGCCAGCCGCACTTCTAGAACATGGCCACATAGTCCGAAAAACCCACAAGAAACTGGATGCTGGCCATGAAAGCCTTCAGCTTCACATTAACGTAAAAGTGTGTATGATTCAGTGGCCTTTTTTAGCAGTCCCAGACCCCCTGCCCAAAATGGGAGATTGATCCATTTCTTCATATGGTTCTCTTTAGATTTTCCTGGAGAGTGCCATTCCAGGTGTTGGGCCACATGTTTCACAGGCTGGCAAACAATTTCATTTTCTTGTTTTACTCAGGGCCCTAAATATGGGTTCCTTTCCCACAAAATCATCTGATTTTGTGGCTGTATCCTCCTGTCTCTGCATTCATTGTTCCCTTTTGGAGGAACGGTTCTGGTGTTAAATTTGACCAAGCTGGTACGGCTCAATCTGCTTTCACCTCTGCTATCCTCGTATCTCCTATATAACATGCAAAGGTTTCATTTGAGAATTATTTTCATTACAATTTCATTACATTCCCCATGTCTTGGGCCATGGACAAGCCATTAGCTGCCTCTGACCTTTTCATTTCAAACATTGCAGTAATGTTCTGTTATTTTTTACTAAAACTCCATAAATTTATCAGGGCAGCTGTGCTCTGGGGTGGCTCCTACTATTGCAGTGTCGGTCACTGATATATATTTCCCTGCTTGTCCATTTGCCATCTGCAAGAAAGAAAGGAGGAAAGAAAATTGGGACCTACATTGGTATAGCAATCTTCGTTAATAGTATGTCTGAATGATAAGTACACTTACAGTATTACCTTAGAAACACTAAGGTAATACTGTAAGTGTACTTATCATTCAGACATCCTATTAGTTTAGTGTTTCCCTTTGAGAAGCACTTTCTTCATCTGCTCCTTGGTGTGGTCTTCCTTGAGTTTCTGTGTCAACAAGGGAAGAGGAACGATAAATGAGATGTTGCTTCTGGGGCTTGTCCAGGGGTTGCAGCATGGAAATGGTCAAAGCCAGCTGATGTGTCCAGGCTGGAGGTCATGTTCTGGAGCGGTCAGACAAGGAGGTGAGACATACCAGGTCATCCCACTCCTAAAGTAATCTGTTCTGTTGCTTCCATCAGAGACAAGTTGCTATAACTGAGCACCGACTCTGGAACAGAGGAGCTCAAGCCCCCCTAAGGCTCTGCTAGAGGGACAGAGATGCTCCTTAAAATGATCTGTCAGAATTGGACCTCCAGGCCTCTTCTGTAGTTGAGTCTCCTCAGGGATTATCTGTCAAAAGTGTACTAAAATGATGACTCACTAAGAAATATAGAGACTGTGGCTA
Source organism: Sceloporus undulatus (assembly GCF_019175285.1). NCBI lineage: Eukaryota > Metazoa > Chordata > Lepidosauria > Squamata > Phrynosomatidae > Sceloporus > Sceloporus undulatus. The sequence continues at coordinate 27,348,837 of NC_056529.1, forward strand.
TTGCTGAGCCCTCCTAGGAAAAATAAAGGCTGCCTGCAGTCTAGCCTCTGCGCACTCGCTTGTGAGAGTCATCTACACTGAATCCACGGAGGACACTCCTACGTACACATTGTGCTTTGTAATAGTCTTCGTATTTAAGGATGCTTGAAGAATAATAGATGGGGAAAGTAATTTGCCCTCCCCCCTGTGAGTACTTGAAAGTAGGCAAAATTAATAATGATCTTCCTGCCGATGTTGAACCCTACATACATCTCAAAAAACATCCTGGGGGCCATGGAACAGAAGAACTAAGCCTGCTGCAATAATTATCTAGATCCATTCTGAATGGGGGCCTCCGGCTGAGAAACGGAGGAACAGACTGTCTACGTGCCTCATGGCGAGACCTACTCCACCTTTTGAACCTCTCGGGAGTCCTGAAGAAGCTGCTTCTTTTCCAACCGTGCTGAAGATTTTGCCTTTCCCATTGTAGGGTTTGGTAAAAGAGCAGCAACGTGGAAGCAGCAGAGAAGTTCTGAATCTCTATCCTTTCCAGCCTGTGCAAACCTTTTCTCAGTTCGGCAACCAGGTGCGAAGCCTTGCCTCGGCGACAGCTTGCGGGAAGGCTGCTTTCCTCTGGATCCACACTCCCTTTGGCTTCTTTGGGAACAAGATGGTGCCACTGGCTCACCAGACCTCAAGGTGCTTCTACCAAATGACAGTGTTTGGGACACTGGCCCAGCAATTCCATAGAATTGGCAATTGTCAGTTTTTCTGGTTCTCTCTTGTTTCGGAAGGAGAGTGAAAGAGAAGATGGCAGTACAAACCCTACATTTGACAGGCCTCCATTCTTTGTTGCCCTACAGAGCTACCTTGGTACAAATAAAATGGAAAATATCACACTTGAAGGTGATGTGCTTGTGTGAGATGAAGTACGCAAGTGAAACATGATGGGGAGGATATAACCTTTTTAAAAAAAAACCTCTGATTTTCGAGAAAATGGCAAGAGTAACAGGTATCATTATAACCAATGATGAGACTGACAACCTTCACACTTCGCAGGAGCTAATGCAGCTGGGATCTCTATCCATTCCCTCTCCCTCCTTCCCATTTAATTTTTTTTTAATCATAATGAGTTTTGACAGCAAACTCCAGTTTTGAGAAGGAGCACAGAAATAAATCAGGTCTAAGGGAAGCAGCCTCCTTATCTGATTTCTGCTAATGGCTGTCTTGTTTCCTTTTGGAAAAGCCAGCCACCTGTCTTGTGCTGCTTTTGTTAGGCAAAGGAAAAACTGTTCCTACAAGAGGAGCTAGGCTGAAGCAATACCATTAAGGGCAGCTGCTCTCTGGACCCTGCCTGAGCTTTGAATTTGCTTCTTCAGTCATGTTCTGAATGAGCCAGAAGCAAATCTGTTTTCCCACTGTTAACTGTAATTATTTCCCATCGCCTCCCTGCTGATGCCTACCGCTGTATGTCCCCAGGAATGGCTGAGCCTATTATTTTCCATCAGCTGTTTTCCCACCTGTGTCTGAAGCATTGCTTGCGCATCCCCCAAAGGCTCCGCTCGCCTGATAGCTGCAGCAGGAGAGATGAATTTCGAGGAGAGCATCTGGGTTTTAACATGCAGGTCCAGAAATGCAAAGAAGATGCTCCAAGGACACAGGCCAGCAGACTCTGTGGCTCAAAGAGAAAAGTCAAAGGATGAAACCTGGCTTGGGAAGCTTTCTGGCTAAGAAGAAGGAAAGAGCGAAAGCTACATTTAAAGCACCTGTTCAGTTTTGACCTGGGATCCAACTGGAGGATTTCCTATCTTTGTTCTGTACGATGAAACATTTTCTTCTTATCCAGCCAAAGCATCTCATAGCAGGACCTAGATTCTTTGGATCTAGTCCTGATGGCTGCATTCTGAAATTTCCTTCATTTTCTTTTTAAATAGGAAGCCTGCAAAAGGGGGTGGGAAGTCTGGAAATCAACCAGCAAGGACGCCATGCTTCCATTTGCCAGTCTACAAACCCCAGCAATCTCTCCCAACCCTTCTTCCAGCTGCCCAGCAATTCTCCTTGGCTGTAATCCCAACAAACAGTTAGGTTGCTTGAACCCTCCTGATGCCAGTGTTGGAGGAGGCTTGCACCCCTGGATGAGGTGCCGTTTCTACTCTCACTTGTTGCCAAAAATGATCTGCATTTTGAGCAGAAGCAAAGTCCTGGCATTGCTACCAAAACCATGCAAAGAAAGTGATTTGGTGCATATTTGCATTATTTGAATGAGTCATACACACACAGGGAACAGAAGAGCTGCCCCACTCCCCTGCTAAAACACAGAAATACATACCCGTTTTATTTATTATCCATGTGTTTATTCTGATGCTTGTCTAATAACACTGAGGCACAATATGTCAGGATGTATTTGTTTTCACTGTGGGTATTATGGACTGTACTTACATACATATGTATGGAGAGAGACATGGACATTGTGTGTCTTCAAGTCTTTTCCAACTTATGGCAACCCTAAGACCAACCTATCCAAGGGCCCTCTTGGCAAGATTTGTTCTTGGGATAGCGTTGCCTTCTTCTAAGGTTAAGATAGCTTGACTTACCCATGGGTTTCCATAGCTCAATGGAGCAAGGATACAAACCATGGTCTCCTGGAGTCATAGTCCAACACTCAAGCTGCCATACCACACGGTCTTCAAAAGAGGTTTGCCACTGTCTTCCTCTTAAGCTGGGAGTGTGTAAGCAGCCCATGGTCAGCCAGTGGATTTCTATTGTTGTGTCAGAATTTGAACCCTGGTCTCCAAGAGTTCTAGTCCAACATTCAGACCACTACTCCATGTTGCCTCTCAAATACATGCATACACTTTTTAATCAGTCTTTTCTTGCACCTTTTGTTAATATATGAGATGGATGTGTCATTTTCCTCCCTCTTCCTCTGAATTTTGTTTAAAAAGGCAAAATACAAATGTAAATACCTGTAATCAAATATTAATCCTGCCTCTCTCCTTTCAATTCTGCCTTCTCGTGCTTTTGGTCTCTGGTTGTCATACTTTTTCAGTCTATATTCCATCTGTGCAAGAGCAGGAAGGATTCATATGTTACTCTGTGGCTTTGACGGTAATGCCATAATTGTGGCAAAACGCCCCCAGCCTTTGCTGCTCCTGATGTCAGCATCTCAAAGCGACAGTCTTGCAGGTCTCTGGCAATTGCAACCCAGTAGAAAGAGACCAAGCTGAAGGGGCAAATGGCATGTGTGTTTGTAAACCAAAACAAAAAACCCACACATTCTACTGTCAGACCAATTTAATCTTGCAGATAGGGAATGAAGACTTAAAACAATTTGCTGAGAAATAATGTCCAGATTGAGACATATGCCGGGTGGGTTTATCTGCCACCCTTAATTCTCTGATGGTAAAGCGGAAAATGCAAGGAGATAATTTGCTCTGGTTTCAAGACTGCAAGCTGAAGCAACTGACTGAGCGCCTCATTAACAGCTCATTAAGCTGTTAATATTACTCATAAGCAGTTCTCCGTACGACTCGAAGTGTTGCGCAGCATGGCTGTGGCTCCTTGTTTAACTCTTAGAAAAGCGCCCTGATTTGATCTATTGTGAAGTTGGAAGGGGGGCTTGCGCTTATCCCCAAAATAAAAATTTAAGAGATGCAGCCTTGTTATGTCCGCTTGGTCGACATTTCCCTTGCGGTGATGTTCTATCAACAGACTGGATGTTCTTGAAGAACAAAAGTCAGTGGTTTCCTGACTGAAAACATGGGCTTTTTTTTCTTGTGGCGCACAGGAGGTTCCTTCTGTTACTTGATGTGATGGAGCTTGATATGTAATGACACATCATGTTCTTCCATCCCTTCCATTGTTAGCTGCTTTGTGTTCCAACCTGCTAATGGCTCCTGAACTATGTTCCCATAGTTTTTGGGGACATTGTCAGAACACTTTGACCAAGAGCCCCCAGAGGAAGAAGACTGGGATCCAATGGCAAATTCTCTTGGACTCAGAACCCCCAGAGGAAGAAGATTGAGATCACACAGCAAACCCCACTTTCAGAGAGTATCCTCATGAATCCCAAACTATTACAAGGATGTTTTGCATTGGTTTCCCAAAGAATCCCTTGGATCCTATTCTTATGCCCTGCCACAGTTTCCAACCAAGTTCTCCAGAACCAGGTGGGAGAATCAAAGAAGATGTTGGAGTCTTGACCTGACCATCAGGAGGCCATTTTTACCCAGAGTCTACTCACTTTACTGGGGGCCAAAAAGACCCATCTGAAGCCAACGATGAGCCAGACCTAGTTGCAGCTGCTGAATCAGGAAGACAGGTTCTGGGATTCTGAATGAATACCATTGAGTTTTCTTCAACTAGGATTCAATCTGGGGGACCGTAGGGTGCAGGGAACTGTCCTGGGAATATATGGACCTGATGGTTTATAGTCTAAGATCAGGAATATCCCATTCCCCGCTTGCTCTAGTTTCATTTTCATTCTTTTGCATCACCTCCCGCAGTGAGATCATCACAAATGAGGCAACGGAGAGGAGGCTTTCATAACAGAGGGTGAAAAGGAGAAAGAGTGGAAAGGTAGCAATTTGCAACACATGTACTGCCGCAGTTTAATAGAACAATTGTATGCTAATTTCTCATTGATTTCATGGAAAAGCGGCAGGCTGGGACAGGGGAGTTTTCAGCAGCTTTAGTTCCCCCTTGTGGCCTTTAGCGACGGTCTCTGCCTCTTTGTCGACAAAGCAACAATCGAGAAAGAACAGCATGTTTTCTTTGCATAAACAAAAGGAATTGGGGGGTATACTCAACAGTAATTTAATGAACAGGTATACTATTATTAGAAGCGTCATTGCAACTTGACCTTTCTGAAGCATCAGATGCATCCCCGCAATAAGGCAGGCATCCCACAGATTGTAACAACCACTCAGCTCAAAGCAAGATGAAAGATGATTTAGATGGGTGGGCGGACGTTTATTGATGTACAGAACAAAGCAAATTATTAGGGGAGAAGATGATAATTCAACAGGATATTGAAGAGGTATGCAGGATGCTGCTGAATAGTGATGAAGGGCACATGTTCTTGTCACAGAGTGCAGAAACTGTGGGATTCACTGCCACAAGAGGTAGTGCCAACTTCCAATTCGGATGGCTTTAAAAGAGGGCCGGATGAATTCATGGTTGTTAGGACCATTGCTGATCGCTGATCATAAGGGCTGTGTGTGTGTGTGTGTGTGTGTTGTGTGCCTTCAAATCATTTCTGACTTACGGCAACCTTATCATGGGGTTTTCTTGGCAAGCTTTGTTCAGAGGAGATTTTCCATTGCCTTCCCTTGAGGCTGAGAGCATGTGACTTGCCCAGTGGGTTTCATGGCTGAGCTGGACATTGAACCCTGGTCTCCAGAGTCATTGTCCAACACTCAAGCCAGTACGCCACACTAACTCCTAAGGACTAGATATCTCCTCCAAAATCGGAGGCAGTTTGCCTCGGTATGTTAGGTGTTTGGAGATGTGAGAGAGATGCACTTATGTCCTGCATCTTTTGGGCAACAGTATGACCCCAGAATGCTTGACTAGGCAGGCCTTTGGTCTGATCCACTGTGATTCTTCTTATGTTCTTATTAAGATTTATTATGATGTGTACTGTACTGCACCCTTGAAGCACATTAGCATTCAATAAGGGTAGGATAGGAATGTAGCTCATGCATAAAACAAAATGCATAAAAGAAAAGCAAATGTATAAAAGCATATTGGAAAAAGTTCAATGAAGGCTTTGGAGGGGGAACAGACTAAAAGCGGAGGGCAAAATGAGTTCTCTCTGGGGGAAATGTTGCAAGGCCAGGGTGTCACCACCAAAAAGACCTTCCTCTTGGGAACCATCCGCCACATCTAAAGGGATAGAAGGAGCCAGGAAAAGGCCTCTCAGGCCCATCTCAGAATCTGGGCAAGCTCATATGGAAAAAGATCCACCTTCAGGTACTTCAGCCCCAAGCAGCAAAGGGCCATAAAAGTCAAGATCCTCACCCTGAAATGGGCTTTGAATAAATAAAACGAATACTAAATGTCAAGTGAGCACCTGGGCTGTGAAATTAAGACATATGTCTGCCATTGGAGTTGATGTGCAAGCAACGGTGAAGGCAGGCAGGCAGCCAGCAGTAATGGCAGGGCTTTTCGTCTCTTATTGTAGCCTTTCCAGCTGCCAATAGGTATGAAAGCACCTCATCCAGACTTTTAATTATCCAGAAATGTTGGACAGTGGCAGGCTTTGGTGGATAAATGAGGTTGCATCTTAGCTAATACTACTTGCTTTGCTTCTCAGAGCCAGATAATTGTGGCTGGTGAAAAGTGCCCAGGCTGATTCTTTGGAGCTGCTGCTTTTTAATGGAATGCTTGTCTTCCTGGTGGGTCCGACAGTCTGCATTAGGAAAGTGGAGCAATATATCTCCGTATGCTACCCTAAGTGAAAGGCAGGAGGGGGCTTGGCTGGTCTCCAGGTTGGGATGTTCGGGTGGCAAACAGAAAGGACTTTAGCCTGGAAGTGACTCTTTCTCTCTCGTTTCCAACGTCCAGCTCCATCCACCCCAAAACACACATTAAATCCTAATTATGAATTCTTGTCTTCTTATGTTAAAAGACTTAACCTGCACAGATCTCTGTTGTGATGTGGCTGTGCTCATTGTCATGGAGGCATATGCCAGGCATTTGTCTGGGATGACAATAGTAATGGGCACAATACTGTCAAGATTAAGCACTTTTGGGAGCTCCATTTATTTTAATGGGAGGATTAAGCACATGCTTAACTTCACTGTTGCTATCCGTTCATAATTTGGTAGATGGGCTGCCGAGAAACATAAGAAGGAGAACAACGAATGGACCCTCTTTTGTCCCTTTCCCTTTGTAGACCCAACTGGGCATTGCAGCAAACAGCAATCGCCCCAGCCTCCAGTTTTTAAAATGTGTGCTTGCAAAGGGAATGTGAGCTTCTGCAGGCAGCAAAGGAAAACCTTAATTGTGTTTTGAAACACCCCGGAATGGCTTAGCCTAAATTGTTTACTTGTTTGTCACATATAAGTTGTCATCCCTGCTTTGAAAACTGAAAGGGCTGCAAATAAAATCCAGATAATGACGGACTCTAATTATCTTTAGCCCACTATGGCTAGTTTTCCAACTCTGTGTGTAATGATGAACATAAAATGATTGTTTCTAGACCAAATGATTGCTTATAGGCACTATAGATGGCATGATGCCCTTCTCATTTTGCCCCGCTAATGTGGGGAACAGCCAAACGAATGTGTCTGTAACTTTTTCTGATTGCTCAGAGCTTCTATTCGCGCCGATCCATGTGCATCAACTTTCTTTTGGACTCGTCTCATTTTGGAAAGACACTTGCGTTCCCCTGTGTGGTTTTTCTTTCTGCCTGCCCTACCTTTCGTGATTGCACACAGTCCCGTAACTCAGCATTTTCCTATCTCTTAACTATTCGGGCTCCGTCAAGCAATGATCAAGAGTTTTCCTAGAAGTTGCCAGCAAATTACCCTGGGATTTCCTTCTTGTGTCAGAAGGTCACCGCGATGTGATCCGGCTGTGCCCTCCGTAATTGCTGTCTGATTAATAGCCTTTGATTCCAAAATCTTTTCCCTGAAGAGGAGGGCAACCATGTTAAACTGCTCAGGTGAAATGAGTCAGTTAGCTAATTGCATTGATTCTCAGTGTCTGAGCCTGGCGTGTGCTACTCCTAAGCTACCCTATGCTTAAAAGACTCTTTCGGCATAATACAGGCTGCTGTTGTGACTCTCTTAAGAATATGTGAATGTCTCTGATCATATTATGACTTATCTGGACCATAATTCTGGTTGCAAAATTGGGAAGGCAGACTCTTTTGAGAAGTAAACGACCGAGGCAGAAGGATGCCTCTTGTTGTTGTTGTTGTGTGTCTTCAAGTCATTTCTGATTTATAGAGACCAAGATCTATTCACAATTTTACCATTGCCTTCTTATTTAGACTGTTGTGTGTGGTTTTTAAGGCTGTGCTTTCACAATGGAGCCCAGTTCTGAGACAATTGTCAAATCAATGAGATACATGTTGTAAAATCAGACATCACTTTGTCTCATTTTTGTTGAATTGTTCATTCATTGACTAGCTCCTGACTGTCAACTGAGATGGCAGGAAGCAAAAGAAGAGCCCTTCCCTCACTCTTTTGTATAAATGGCTCATCGCTGGGGAGTCCTTTCTGTAAACTGGAGAAGACTACATAGAGTAGCAGTTATTTGGGGGGGGGGTGCATGTGTGAATGCTTACGCCTTAATGATAGAGAAACTTCAGTGCGCCCTAGTAATCTGTTGTGTACTGAAAGAACCTATGCTGTTAGACACCAAGGTTAAATAAAAACCTTGGAAAAGAAGCTTAACCCACCTTGTTGTTGACTCTGGGGTACATCCATTAGCCAAGGTGCTTATGTCTGTACCAGGGATATAGATTAAACTCTCCCAATGTCAGCCTGAAGTGATCCACTCCAGAAACCTATATTTCTGGGGCATGCAAAAAAAAATTTAAAACTGGTGCAAGTGATGTTCTTTGAGGGATTGAAGCATGCCTCCTATGTCCAGTTTCTTGGAGGGCTGGGACATCCATAAGCAAGTACCATGAACCAACAGGAAAATGTGATTGAGTCTGTTTAGAAGACCATGGCCTTCAACCAGAGATCCATATACAAGTCCAGATTAGTGGACTGGTGTTTTCTATAGTGTTTTCTACTCACCTGGCAGCGGATCTCTAGGAAAGCATTTCCCTATGTTTGATCCCCCATTTGTTTTGGACTTCAGCTCTCAGAGGCTTCAGCCAACTTGGCCAACAGTCAGGGATTATGGGAGCTGAAGTCCAAATCATCTGGAGAACTAATGGTTGGGAACCACTACTTTATGGTCTTGGACAGAGAAAGCTCTTGTTTATCACCTGGAGGAGCACATGGCTGGCTAGTTAGAACACTGAACAGGAGCACTTCATAACTGTTGTCCACTGCCATCGCCCACTATGATACTTTCTCTTGGCCTTTTGATTTTGGTTAGGGATTATTTCTTTATCTTTTGCATAGGTTTTGAATTTGTGTGTATGTTTGTAGAGGGGAGATGGAGAGGGAGAGAAGAAGGGATATTTCTGAATCCGCTCTGCCTTATGCCATGAAGGTTTGCCCCACAAATTCTGTTCCTGACTCCTGAGCAGATGCAATCTTCTCTTGGCATGAACTCCTCCGCTTGTTCCTGTTTATTTTCCGAATTGTACCACTAATGGCCTGTCTGCCTTTGCACTCCCTGCTCCTGTCACTGCGACAAAGCCATGGTTATCGTTTTTGGGGAAAACATCCATTAATTTGTACGGCTTGCTCTGTTTATGCGATTTGCTCTTTTTTCCCTGAGTGATTCTTCAAAGGGGTTGCTGGAGCAGGCTGGAAGGAAAAGCAAAAAATCCTCCTTAAATTAACAGCGATGTACAAAATGCTGCTCCAGCTCCCTGAGCAGAACGCAAGCGCTTGCTTTTAAATGACAAGTCAAAATACGATTTGGCCAGGCTGGCACACTCTTTTTGCATGCCAAAAAATGGAGTCTCCCAGAGGTTCTTTTGCTACACCTGTTAGTCTTGATAACGTCACGGCACCCAAAGCCACAAGAAAGATGCCATTTCAGTGCTTGTTTATGTATGAGTGATGACAAGAGTTTATGGACACATGCCTTGTGTAGAATGTTGCAATGCCTTTTGGATGTGAAATGCCACCTCTTAACATACTGACAGGAAGACGTTGATAGCATAAGCTTTTGTAGACTTAACGTCTGCTTCATCAGATGCAATCAAATGCTTTTGTAGACTTAAGCCTACAGAAGCTTATATTTCCAACTTCTTTCTCTGTTAGTCTCAAAGGTGCTGCAAGATCCCTTTGCATACTGATCCAGACTAACACAGCACTGCAACCCATGCCTCTTAATGTGGACTGCATCCGCACTGCAGAAATAGTCCAGTTTGACACCAGTTTAACTTCCATGGCTCAATGCGATGGAATTCTGGGAATTGTAGTTTGTTGTGGCACCAGAGACCTCTAACAGGGAAGGCTAAATATCTCAGTGTTCCCAGAATTCCATAGCATTGAACCATAACTGTTAAAATGGTGTCACACTGATTATTTCTTCAGTGCAGTTGCAGCCATATAGTGAATGCTTGTTCTTTCACATTTCCTCCTTCTCCTCAGTCCATGCTTCAAGCTAATTTTTTTTACACTCCCAAATGGTTTCTTAAGAAATGCTATTTTGAGGGTATTTCAAATACACTTTCAGTCTAAATTACTAGTTCCATCTTCTTCGAGTAGCATGCACTCCTCTTTTACAGTAGGTCCGCTAGAAGAGTGGATTTGTTGTGTTGTGACCCACAACTATACAATGACCTGATCTAAGCTGTGTTGCAGCGGTGGTGCTAGTACTCACGATGGCTCTGTAAAATCCCCAAGTTTAAAAATACCTAGCAGGTATGGACAAAGAAATCTAAAATGGCCGTCAGCTGGCATTTCTTGGGAGGAAATTCATAGCTGAGTTGCATGTGCAACACCACCACAAGTCATATTTCAAGTATTGTCTCAGTCTGTTGTTTGGAGGGTGGTGAATTCTGGAATTCTCACCCAAGAGATGCTCACTTGGCAAACTACACCAATATCTGTTCAGCATTAGGTTTAGATTTTTCTGTTCCACTAGGCTTTTAAAATAGGCTTGTATCTATAGCATTTGCGCCTTCAAGTCGTTTCTGACTTATGGCATGGGGTTTTCTTGGCAAGATTTGTTCAGAGGGGGGTTTGCCTTTGCCTTTGCCTTCCTCTGAGCTTTAGTATTTAGCATCCCTTACTTTAGTCTATTTTAGGATGTTTAAATACCCTGAAGGCACCAGATTGTGTCTGATCTCAGAAGCTAAGCAGGCAGAGACCTGGTTTAGTTTTTGGAAAGGAGACTCCCAGGGAATACCAGGTGCTGTGGGCTACTTCCAGAAGAAGGCAACAACAAACGCCCTCAGAATAAACCTTGCCAAGAAATCCCTGTGATAGGGTTGTCATAAACTGAAGTTGACCACAAGGCACACAAGAACAATTTTAATCCCTACAATATGGCTTTAACTCTTGTACTCTATGGTGCTTTTATTTTATTTATTTCTTTTGCATCCATGTGCTGTGTAGATTTGTCTACTAGTTTTATTGTAATTGCCGTGGTTTATTATGTTGCATCTTAGATGCTTGGAGAAATGTGCATCTTGAGGTTTTTAACGGCTTAGATAAAAGACAGAGATTTTGCAAAAAGCTAAGAGGACTAAATAGAGACTTCTCCCAGGAAGCTGGCATTAAAAGTGGATCCCATCCTGGAAAAGTTGAAGACAACTAGACTAGAAATATCTGTACTATAGAATCTTTCTCTTTCAAAGGCCAACTGGTATTTTTCAAAAGAGAAACAGACAGCATAGATCAAGAAAATCAGGGCAGTTTTTGGAGATGTTTACCTCTTGATCCTGACTCTGTTTTCTCAGAAGCAAATCCCAGTGTGGGTTTTCCGAAAGTCTGCGCTTAGGACGGCGGTTGTAGTTTGCATAATCCTTTCCGCAGAATGGACTTTATCACCCCAGGAAACTTTTGAAATCTTTTTGGCAAGGACTGGTGTGCAGTGGACTGTTCAGGGAAGAATAATGGCTTGCAAGCTGCTACCGGTACGGTGACAGATCCGAAATTCAGAAATGGGAAAGTGTGTAGTGAAAGCAAGGGCGGGTGTTGGTTTCTGTAGAGTTTCAACAGTACTTTGGTATTCTGAGACAGAAGGTACATATGATATTATATTCCAGCTGTGATGAATTTGACTTATGGAGGGCATATTACACGCAGGACATCCCTGAAAATATGGGTAATAGGGCTATTTCTCTCTTACTTTGGGATATAGGGATGGTTCCTTTCAGGGCACCAAATCCTTAATATATATATTTTTCTGGGCCCCACAGGATTGCTTTAGCATCATTCCCAGGCTTAGTAACAGTTACTGATTATTCCCCTTTTCACTTAATAAGAGTGGAACAGCTTTCTACAAAGATAGCAATGGATGATGCCTTGGATGAGAGACAATGCCTTTTGCAATGTAATGGTAATTTTTCATTGCTCTTTTTAGTTATAACAGTGTGCCCTTACTAAATAGTGGAGAAATAGAGCGTCAAGTACCATCTCATGTGCCACTGGGCATGGTCAAGTGACAACATCATGGGCAGTGTGTGGGGGAGCATTGAGATTTCCCCCCAAGTTATTGAAAAGTAGTTACTTTTAACTTTGGGGAAAGAAGGAGGCAAAATCTGGCTATCTGTTGGGGATGCTTTGATTGGGAGTTCCTGCATAGCAGAATGGGGTTGGACTGGGTGGCTCTTGGGGTCTCTTCCAACTCTACGATTCTATGAAAATGAACTTTCCAAGCTCAACATCAAGTTTTAAGATATTGCAGGATATAGAAACAGTCCCTAGACTAAAAGGAAAAGGCAGCACTATGAATTCAAACAAATTAACCTAGGCCACTCTCTGCTATAATTTACAGCTCTATTGAAATCACATTTGTAGATAGGGTTGCCAGATGTCCCTTATTAAAAGGGATGTCTTTTATCGGAGGGCCAAGAACCTTGTCCCTTATAGGCTGGCAGGTGCCCCTTGTTATAAAGGATGTCTCCTATTAGAGAGTCCTTCTGTAGAGACAGAATGAGATGCCAAAAAAAGAGAGAGAGAAATCCTTATTTTCATAAACACAGAAGTGTCTGCATCATGTAATTTATGATTGTGGACAATATCCAAATTTTACCGAGAATACATGACTAAATTAACTGAAATCAAGATGTTCATTTGGTACTGTATTTGGGTAGAACACAAACTTGCTAGTTGCTTTGCGTCACGAATTGGGATGGTCCCTCATTGCTATTTTGCAAATCTAGCAACAGTATTTGTGGAGGAGAGAAGTCCCACTTGGATTCTTGTCTCCATGGTTGCCCTCCCTGTGGGCACCCATACAACTGAGACAGCCCCAGCTCTTTTAAGATGTTCTCCCTAGAGCAGACCACAGCTGTATGTTGACTATCTAGACTATTTCTGCAAACCTGGGATCTTCCCAACTCCCCACGTTCACCAGCCAAAAAACAGCTGCAGGTTTAATCCGGACAGCAGGCAAGGTCCTTCTCATGCCACTGATGTCAGCATGGCACAACCAACCCTTCTGATATCCTGCTTTCTTCCCTGCCTCAAAAAAATATGCACTTCCATAGCGAAATCCTGATTAGACACGCTACAGAAATTTGACTGAAAAGTCCTAAGAAATTTACATTTTTCTTTCCTCGGGCAAAACCTTTTGAAAAATTCTGCAGAAAGTCAAAAGGGTGCCCCTGGACTGTTTAACATTTTTGAAGGGATGGCTTGTTTTGCAAAACTAGAAGTGACTGCTGGCTTCTTTTGAGTTTTTGCCATTGTTTGGAAGAATTTGAGGCTTAGCGTCTCCCAGAGTGTTCAGAAAAACACTCTGCAGCTGACTCTCTCCACTGTAGATGCAGCCATTGGTGCCGGGAGCATGCTGCTTGCAAGTTGCTACTCTGAGCTCTGATGGTTTTGACACTGCTTTCTTTATACGCAGAATCTCACAACACCACAATATAGGAACATACAGGCTTGATCAAGAAGCCAACACATAAAGACAAATCAGGCTATCGGTGTCCAAAAGCCAAGCAATGAATGACAGAAACTGGATGGTGCACCACAGAACAAGGCCATTGTAGTTTGCAGAAAAATCAGGATGCAGAGAATAATGTTTCTATTTCCTAGCCCATACCTGTGCTCTAATTTTTCATCAAATAGCTCCCAGAGGGGTAGGTGCCAGCAAGCCTTCATCTGTGGGCACGCTTGGTGTCGGTAGGTTTGCAGTGTTATAATCATTGTTACGTCTGGATCGGCTCTAAAATAAAGCCGGTTGACACAGTGGCAGAAATGCTAGCCTCTTCTCCGCATTAGTTACTGATGAGAGGTGTCAGAGCTTAGCTTTCTATAAACCTGTGAAAGCTTATTTGGAATATCAAAATGTGGCCGGTGTAGAGATTTCACACCCTCTTGGATTTTAATACTGTATGTAACTCATTCAGATGCGGGCGCTTACAACCTAGCATTGTCAAGCAGCCGGATGGGTACCTGCCGGAGTGGAGAGGGCCATCGACATGTTTCCTGTCACAGCAGGGCTTAACCTGGATTTAAGCTGAAACACATCCCAGTCCCTTGAGGGAGAAGCAAAAATGGTTGAGGCATTAAGTATGTCATTGGTGCTTACATGCTTAGCTTTAGTTGTAAATATCTCAAGGGATCAAGGGAAGTAATAGTGCCACTCTATTCTGCTTTGGTCAGGCGCACCTGGAATACTATGTCCAGTTCTGGGCACCAGAATTCAAAAAGGACATTGAGAAACTGGAGTGTGTCCAAAGGAGGGTGACTAAAATGGTGAAGGGTCTGGAAACCATGAAGCCCTATGAGGAACGACTCAGGGAGCTGGCAATGTTTAGCCTGGAGAAGAGAAGGTTCAGAGGTGATACCTGAAGGGATGAGATATTGAGGAGGAAGCAAGCTTGTTTTCTGCTGCTCCAGAGACTAGGACCCGGAGCAATGGATGCAAGCTGCAGGAAAAGAGATTCCACCTCAACATTAGGAGGAACTTCCTGACAGTAAGGGCTGTTTGACAGTGGAAGACACTGAAGGGATGTGATACTGTATTTAAACAGGGCTATCATATCACCTCTTAACCTTCTCTTCTCCAGGCTAAATATACCCATAAGATCCTTTCATTATGGAACCTTGAATTACTATTGTAATGTTTGAAGCAGCCCTAAGAGTAGCTGTTTCAAACAGTATCACAGAAGAAGACAGCCGTAAATACAAAACAAAAACCGAATGCTGTACAAGGAAACAAGTGCAAGAGCGTGTAAGACAAATCCATAGAGTTATAAAAACAGGATGGTAGCAAACAATCAGTAAGCAGAAAACCAAGGCCACAGAGACTCTAAATATATGTAAAACATTGAACAGATTCAGAGGTGTGGATGTACAGAGACAGACGAACAACAGGGAAATAATGATTTATGCAAACAAGCAGCGAAATCCTTTTTGGAGAGTACAAACCATTCATCAGATTTACATTTTATGAGATCTTTAGGAATATTAATCCTTGACCCTTCGCTCCCAGTGCTTTAAGCCAGCTGGAAAGATGTTTTTTCCTTCCTTACAATTTGCAATGTAGAGAAAGAGCACTGAAGAAGAAACATCAAACCAAGAGATGATCTAGAAGTCCTATCTATATTTAGATTACATTTGTCAACTTTATGATGTCTTTCTGCTTTGTTCCAATGTTTGGTTGAACGTTCCTCTGCTTCTTTTCACAAACCGTTATTTTTTTTTTCTGGATACTTATTTCTTTATGTTCCAATCTCTGTATGCATTCTGTGTTTTATATATATTCAGATTCCCTGTAGGCCTTGGTTTTCTGTGCAATGGTTGTTAGAATCGTGTTCTTGTATCCGGTTATGGATTGTGGTGGCTTTAGCCATTTTCTGGTCAATTCCACATGGGTTTGGAAAAAGATCTTCTACACACACCATACACATACCATATACATGAGCACTTTGCATGGAATACAGCATTTTTGGTACAGAAAGTATTTCTACGCAGAAGTATTGCTTCCCGCACAGAAAATGCTGTTTTCTGTACAGAAAATGTTGTTTTTGGTGCAAAGCACCTCATGCGAATTTTGTGCAAAAACCCACAAAGTGTAAATATTCTTGTCAGTCCAGGATTCTTCTTGTCAGAGTTTCTCGAAACTCCAAATCATGTTGCGTGACCATTTTAAATATTCTTCCCCTATCTTGACATCAAGTGCACTGTTATACATGGAGATACATCCAGGGAAATCTTTTATGAAGCGATGTTCATTTCTGCCTCGGTGGGGCATGCAGCCTTCTTTGCTCATCTGGTTTTAAGAGACCATTAAAATAACAAGCACAATAAATAATTATGCAACTTATTTTAATCAAATATTAGCCTGGTTGTACCTACTTTTGCTTTTCATTGTTTAATTGTGCAACAGCAGTTTTGCCACGGCAAACGCAAAAGCAAATCCCATCGACTTTATTGATATTTTTGATTATTGGCACAGCTCTTCAAATTCTTCTGGTTAGTTTTGACTGAATTGTTTCTTATTCTGGTTTTCTTTTTTATTTCCTTTTCCATTTTCCCCCCCTTTTGGGTGTGCGTTTCTGTCGTTTAATGGAGCGGTAAATAAGAATTTCTGATAATGAGCCCAAGCATCTGTCACAACAACCTGGCGCTGGTTATTAACATTTCCATTAACGGCGGGGTGGGCAGCGATAATACGGAAACAGCGCAGTTAGAACAAAATAAATAGTTGGTGTCAGGCTGAGTGGGTGTTAATTACTATTTTATTTTATAACCCCAGAGAGGAAGAGAGCAAAAAGAGATAAATATATAATAGTAATGTGGCTCGTGAAGGTCACTGTCTGTAAAGAAGGAGCCCACGGGAAGAGCAGATAACCTGGGCTATAACTTGTATGGGTGGCAAACATTTTACGGCTTCCATTTGTCGTCTGCTAATGGGCATAGAGCAAAGAGACTCTGCTTTCTAGCACCGTGGGCAGAGGTTATTACAATACCATCTGTGGGTAAGAAAGGAGGCACATGGCTTCCTTTATGTCCTGTTTGAGCTCCCCTTGTAAAAGTTGGCCGCCCTGAGCTGGAAGAGAAAGTAGGCAGAGACTGATTCGGACTGTCAAATGCAGTCGTTCGCCCATTGACGAATACCAACTGCGATGCATTGGGCAGTCCCTCTTCCAAAAGGCAAATTGATCCCCCGTTCAGGAGCTGCTCTGCACTTGCACTCTTCAAGACGTCTCCCAGATATCCCTGAGCAGTATTACATCTAACTCAGGTCTAGAATGTGCTTCTCGCTAATATACATGTCAGGAGATTAGGAATGGATGAATTGGCATCCTCTGGGCAAGCGGAATTTAAAGTAGCTGGTCGGCAGCTATTGTTGCTGCTAGCAAAGATGGCTTGGCTTGAGAAAGATAACATCCAGTGCGTAATGCTAAGGGAGGTCTGCCTTCCATTAAAGGGTCCAAATAATAGAGCAATGGAATAATACTAACAAAACACCTATCTGTTGGTACATAAGGATAGTCTGAAGTGATATGCACCAGTGCAGAGCTTCTTTCACAGCTGAGCGCTTGGCTAGAGACAAAAAGTGGCACAGTGAAGAAAAAGGGGCCATGCTTAAGCATCATGAAGGAAAGTGAGAAGGAAGGAGATCACTAAGGTGGTCACTCTCATGCGATCAAAAATACCATGGTGCATCCACACTGCAGAATTAATGCAGTATGAATGGCTTTAACTGCCATGGCTCCATGCTCTGGAATCCTGGAAGATATTTGGCCTTATGTGTCAGAGAGCACTAGTTCCGCAACAAGCAACGAATCACAAGATTCCATAGGATGGAGCCATGGCAATTAAAATGTTGTCAAATTGCATTAATGTTGTCACGTGGCACCAGCCCTAAGCCAGTTGCAGAAGTTTTTAATGTCTTCATTGTGAGTTGTGCCACATCCCCTCTCGAGCGATGCTCATGTCCTCCCATGGCCAGTTCATGATCTAGCGTTTACCTGGAAGAGAGTGCAACAAGTACTCCTGTTTGAGTTTCTTCCCAACTGGTGTATAAAACTCCATGACAGATTTGGATAAGGAAGGCAACCAGGCTGGCTAGTGCCATCTCATCTACAGCATCTATATAAGAGGAGTGAATATCCAGAGCTGGCACACAATAAAAGTCAATAGCCAGCCTAATGAAAAATCCCCTTACGCCTGCATATCCTTCTCCCTGATAGTTGGATGCTGTGCTAGTTCATAAAGCAAAGTTTGACAACTCTTCTCAAAAGTGTTTGAAAGACCTTTGGAGAAACGAGTTCCTCAATTTGGGAGCATCCCTGCTAAGAACAGCTCTCTACATGACAAGTCCTTGAATGAATTCATCTTGAACTAATTGCTGCTTGGTTCTTGAATAATTCTGTGGGCACTTTCAGAAGTAAGGTATCGTTTTGTTTTCAAAGCTGCTCAGCTTCAAGAAGCAGAAAGTGCCCAGCGCTGTGCCTAACAAGCTTGGGAGCTGCATTTCCTTTTGAAGAGAGAGATCCCTGCTCCCTGTAACCCTCAAGCCAGGCAGAGAAGAGAAACAATTGCGGGAAAGAAAAGGGAAGCAAGAGTCCTTTGGGAGAGGGGTTCAGGTTTCAAAAGACTCTGCAAATAGCAACAGCCACCTCTGGGAAATCCAGCTTGTGTGCTTGCAACAATCCCTGTCCCTGCCTTATGCTTTCTCTAACCTGTGTGTGGTGATGGCTCTTGTGTTCGCTTCTAATTCTCCTCCCTACCTCTCTTTGTTGTCTTTCTCCAGCCCCAGCGATGCCGCCTCAAAATATCCAGATAAATGCACTTTCTGCCAGCCAGCTGGAAGTCACTTGGGACCCTCCTCCTGTTGACAGCCAGAATGGGAACATACAAGGTTACAAGGCAAGTGTGTGCACTCCTCTACTACATCTTGGTATGACGTTAACCTTTCTTCCCTTAGGAAGACTTGGGAACAGAAACAGCAGCTAGATGCCTTTTTAGCTGGGGGAAATTTTACATGTGGAATTAGGCAGGTGTAAGAAAAACATTGCATGTGCATGTATGAGTATAGTGAAGGGGTCTGCTTTGCTGCATGTAAGTACCTGGGATTTCAGTTCATGTATATACTATAGCCTAAATCCTCCTCTCTTAATCCTAGCTGCAGTAGACCTTTTGAATCAGGTGGATTTCATCATTCCACAATACAATCAATGGGTTTTATCTAGTTGGGAGTGACCAACCAGACTCTGGAAGACAGTGATGGGATCTTCACATATGGTGGGGTATATTAGGGTCTCCCCACCCTCACTGGCTCTGTTGCCTGAAAAATAGGAATGTAAAACTAATTCTCCTGGATTGGACCAGAAAATCCATCTTGGACCCAACAGTGGCCAGTCATCAGATACCACTGAAATCTCATCACCAGGACAAGAGGGCAGGAAGAGTCCTCCTTTGAAGTCATTGCCTCCCCAACTGGTATTCAATGGGATGCCACCTCTGAATTTGAAAATGAAGTGGCCCTCAGGAGGAAGGGTTTGCAGTGGTGAGAAGGGATGGAATCTTTCAACACAAGTGGAGGCCTGAGAGGGAGAAGAGAGCAGGGATCAAACAGAGATGGGAAGGGTAGTTCAGACCTTTCGACAACATAACAAATTTTCAAAAAGGAATGTTTCCTTTCCATATTAATGTTCAGTCTCATCAGAACATCCCTATGGCTTTTGGCCAGATGTTCTGAGCAAGACCACTTTAATTAAATTGTGAGTCACATATATCCAACAAGCAAAAAGATGGTTGCAATTTCTAGTCCTCATGAATCTTATATTGGTTTATTTGGTTATGGCATTTACAGTTGGCCCTCCATATCTACAGAATCTGCATCCACAGATTCAATTGTCCATGGCTTGAAAATACCCCCCCCCCCAAAAAAAAAAATAATACCAAAAAAAAAACTTGGTTTTGCCATTTTATATAAGGGTCACCATTTTATCATGCCATTGTATATAGTGGGACTTGAGCATTCACAGGTTTTGATATCCACAGGGTGTCCTGGAACCAAACTCCAACAGATACCAAGGGCCCACTGTATATTTTGCCCTTTACTCACACTCAACCCACAAGGCACTGCCCAAAGTAACAAAATAACATTAAAACAACAACTGACAAACAACCAGCATAGTCAGTGTACAATAACCCACAGCAACATAGACTTTCTCAGTGATTTAGCTCCAAAATCCCTTCCAAAAACCAAAGTTTCAATGGGGAAGAGGCAAGCTGAGACTTCTTATGGTACAGTCATCCCCATCTTGTTGGAGAACATGAAGCAGGCCCTCTGAGGATGGGATCATACATCTTGATCAGTTAGAGCTTTAAGAATCAAAAACACCACCAGCCAGCAAACTTGGCAGAAAATTGGACATTTATGCCTTGAATGACCCTACTGCATTCCAGTTGCCATTTCCAGGTACTCTTCAAAGATGGCCCTGAGTAAAAGGTGTTAGCAGTAATCTCCACTGGATATTGCCAACAGAGTAGATCTGTCCAGGTCCTTTTTGTCCAAGAAGGGTACAGCTGGTGCACCAACACCATCACCAGCTCGAGAAAAGCACTCCTGGACATTGCCACCAGTAGTTGCACAGGATCCAGGATCACACCTTGGATGAGACCCTGCCAAAGGCTTATTGCAGCCCTATAAGCAAATCTTTGAGACTGCATTGGACACACACTTACTTTGAGCCTCGAAGCCTGCCTCTTGTTCATGGCTTGGCACATCTTCTGCCTGTGCATTAGACCCACAAATGAAGAAAGCTGAGCCAATGAAAATAATCTGGCATTACGGCTTGGCAGAAGGGCCATAACCTGCCATAACCATTTGTATATTTTCTCTTTTGTTTGCACACAGGCTGTTCTAATAGCTTGGCTTGTAACACCAAAGCAGACTCTTGGCTGGGTGTGGAGGTCAGGTTCTTGGCTCACCTCAGATAGGATAGATTAACTAGTATACACTCATTAGTCGCTCTTTCAGAGCCAACCTGGGAGTCCTGCTAGGAGAACAACCAGGCTGAGGAGACTGTGTTTGTAGTGTTACTACTGGGCACTGTGTTAAGAGATAGTAATTACATTGCAAGGCACTGAAAAGAGGCCATGACTTACATAGCCATGAGGGCCCATCTAGTTCGCTGTTCTTTGTTCCACAGTGGATTGACCAGATGCTTTCTGGGCACTCACAGGTAGGCTTGAAGGCAATAACCATCCCCTATTCTTTGGCCCTTGTAAGCATCTGATGTGCAGAACCCTGCAGTCGCTATATAGCCAGCATGGCAAACAGGCACTTCTCCGCCACCATTGCTTGGCCTCATCCTCTTGTAGAGCCATCCAACTGTCATTATCACATTTCAAGAGAGCAGATTCCATAAAATACTACATTATGGGAATGGATCATTTGTCTGTTCTGAACTCTCCTTTGGATGACCCCAAGTTCTAGTATTACAGTATATGAGAGAGAAGAACTCCCTTCTATCCATTTGACATAATTTTCTTTGCTCCTTATCCAGAGTTCTGATATGTATGGATACAGTTGGGTGCTTTGGGAGTTTGGGCTTTAGGGGATCAGTCATTGGGCAGACAAGTGGCAGCAGAGGAACAGATGATGACATTATGGATGATGAGTGCGCTAAACTTCCAAATAAAATAAGCTTTTCTCCCCCTTCCAATTAGGTTTATTACTGGGAAGAGGATAGCAGGAATGACACAGAAAAAGTAAAGGTCCTTTTCCTCCCAGAGACAAGTGTCCGGCTGAAGAACCTGACCAGCTACTCCAAATATTTGGTCTGTATCTCTGCTTTCAACGCAGCAGGAGATGGGCCAAAAAGTAGCCCTGGTCAGGGCAGAACACACCAGGCAGGTAAGAATATATATAAAAACAGTTTTGTGGATTAAGGGAAGATCTGTGGTACTCATGGCCTAAAATGTTGCTTCTGCTGTTGAGCATAGTCTCCATACTTCTTTCAGCTCCAAGTGCTCCCAGCTTCTTGGCTTTCTCCGAAATCACTTGCTCTACGCTCAATGTATCCTGGGGAGAACCAGCTGCAGCCAATGGTATTCTGCAGGGATATCGAGTGATCTACGAGCCTTTGGCCCCAGTTCAAGGTAAGACGTCCAGGAAGGATTGCTCTGCCCATACTGGGAGGAAGAGACAAGTCCATCAGTCATGTGTGATTGGCCTCCATTTGTATCTACCAGGCCTATCCTCTCCATTTTACTGTATCAGCACATGCCAGTGGGTGACATGGCTGGACAACGTGTTCTGAGAGGCTCCTTGTGCATTCCCAGTACAAAAGCAGTATTCATTGCACCCACCAGTATTTTGGATATCATCAAATCCATTGTGCTGCATTGACACAGACCAGCTCAAACCTCGCTAAGACTAATACGTTTGCATTCTGAAAATCTACTCCTGTCTGTCAGTACTTTTGGAAGGAATATCCATTCCAAAGGTACAGTTACAGAGAAAACTGAATTTTCTAGTCTGAAAGTCAGATAGCAAAGGAGTTGCCTCTGCTTTTACTGGCCACCAGCACTCTTTGTTTTGTTTTGTTTTGAGCCATCTTGAAAGTATTTTTTTACCCTTGAAAATGAGTGTATAAAGATGTTAAATAAATAGATTGTATACATGAGTCCAGACATGTTTGAGGAGACCCACTTGCATTCACTACACCAGAAGAGGGCAAAGCGTAGCTCTCCAGATGTTGTTGGACTGCAACTTCCATCAGCCATAACCAATGTTGAAAGATGCTAGAGAGGCAATTCAACACCTGGAGACCCCATTTTACCTGCTCCTACCCAGCACTCGGTCTGTATAATAATCCTGACATGAGCTATTTCGACCATATTGTTCTCTAGCAAATGACTTGATTATCCCAATCAGTATTTCAGCTGCATTCGGGGTTGCTTCACTTTCGGCTAGCATTTTTAATCCAGCCCTGGCTTTAATCTTTCCTCCTCTTTGACTGGGAGCCTAAATAGTGTGATTAATTTTCTAAAATCATCGCCAAGAAAGAATTGATAATCTGTCTGCAAATGAATATAAGATCATTCTGAAGGTAAATTTGAAAAAAAAAGATTAAAAGGTTTTGTCGTGCAGGTGATTTAATGTTTATTTTATGTTTCTGGAGGGCTGCAAGGGGTCCAATCAGGTCTTCGGCTTCAACTAATTCCTGCCGATTCAAAGGAAAGAGAGGAGCAATCACTCGTATTGTTGGAGCTCTCTCTTTTTTTCTCATTTTCTCGCTCTCTCTTTTTTCATCCTTAGAGGGCGGCTGAGGGTTGGAGAGAAACTGTCTTTGACTACCTGTCTTGCATTTCCATGGCTTGTGTGCTGAAAATAAACCAAATGAAAGCAAGAGAACAAAAAAGGCCTTTACCGTTTAGCACAGGCAAGAGGTTCAGCATGAAGTGCGAGTGCAGAAAAGGTGTAGTTTTAATCAGGAAACATGAGGAGAGGAGCTGCAACAGGCTGGGATATTTTGGGATCCCTCCGCTGTGTGCTCTGTCCTACCAAACCTACAGTGCATTAATCTTTTACAAGGGAGTCACCGGGGGTCAAGTGTTATCAACCAGGTCTGGAATTAACTCTTCATTTGAAGAGTTCTGGGTGTTATTTAAAGAGTCTAGATTCAATCTCATGCTCCGGGATACGTATTTAATCATTTATGGGGAGCCGGAGGGGATTCTGCTTCCATCCAAAGACCTGGGTTTTATGCAATTGACTTGTCTGCACGATGCGTACTGGGAGGTCTCTTGCCTTGAGGCGGCAGGCTGAGGCCATGCCTGGCAAAGGAGAGCACTGTTTTAGATGAGTACAGCTCTGTTGCTGCGCATGATAGGGCAGCAAGAAAATATGGATTCCTGGCACAGAGCTGGGGACTCTGCCATCCAGGAAAGACAATGTGGTATAAAGCTCTGGATTATATTCCTTGTATAGCTCCCAGTTTAGTCATGAGGAGATGCCATGCTTCATGATAGGATTATTGGGTATACGGTATGAACAGGAGGCTGCAAGGTCAAGGCTTGCTGAGAGGTGGATGAAGCTCTGTCCCTTTTGAAAGCTAATGTGTAATTGCTTCAAAATTGCAATTTGCAATTTTTGTTGAGCTCTAAATGTGACGGAAATCCTATTGGATGTATTTGGGGGCATTTTGGAGCAAAACCCCACATGTTCACCCCCTGGACACCCCAAAAGGCCATACTGTACTTTGCCCACTCCCGGTTTAGAAGCATATAGATACTGTTTCGTATGCACCCAGGGAAGTTATTATTCTGAGCTATTTTGAATTTTGATTCTATAAAATACTCGTCTCTGTACATTTCTGCTACATGCATGGAATGGTCCCTTGTTTCCAGAGCCTCAAAGTGTCTTTCAGAGAAGGAGGACTGCCATGCATCTTTTTCTGTGCTGTTTCTCTCTCCTTGGGTGACCTGTACTTGAAGTCCCTGTTGAAAAGATTTGGGGATTTTTTAAGGAACTGCTTTCCTCGCCCTAGTAGCCGCAAATGACAAACCAATCCTGCTGCTATTCTTCACCGCTCACTTAAAACAACAACAGTGGTTCAGCATTTCCATTGTTTGCAGGTTTTCCTTGTCTCCAGATTTATGTCTGAGAAATGAAATAATCCCCCCGGGGATAACGGATGCATCTAATGTAATTTTCCTCTGTTGGGCTTCTTATGCTTCAAACAGTGATTTAAGTCTCAGAACTAAAATAGCAATTAGAAGGAAAGCTTGAACCAACCTGCTTTGGAACTTTCTTTGCTTTAGGTTTTTTTTCCCCTTTTAACCCATAAAAGCAGAGATAAATATCTTTAATATACCCTTAGTAATAAAATAAAAAGAGGGATGAGAGTGTAGCAGACTTAATGCACTCAGCCAAGTTTAATCCAACTCTCTGTTGTTGAATTCTAAAGCAATTGCCCAGGAAGGAAACATGAGACTCCTCATTCTTGGCAAGGATCACATTAAAGCTCATCCTCAAGGGGGGAAAGCGTCTAGAATATTGCAAGTTTCCCGTTCTTTTTGTTCTGATTTTACCTACATATTGCCAGGTATGCATCCAAACTCTCTTGAAATATCCTGGGTTTCCCATCCTCGCCCTTTCCCTTGTGTTCTTCCTCCTTTTTCTCCTACTGATCATGCATCACATCCAGATTCGGACACATTTCAGAAACTGGTTTTCACTGATTTCCATTGAGCCACCTTTATTATTCTTCAGATGTTACAGTCAAAGCACTAAAGTGCTTTAGCAATATGCTATTGGTTAAGCATTAAGGTCATTTTGTTTGGGTGCAAACATTCCTTTTTCTCTCTAGATCTGTATCCTGGAAATAATAGTTACGGTTACGGATAGTGTCCTCCTGAGCTAGTTAATGCAATATGAGAACAATTGCTCTCCTTTATTTTCCATGGGGTCTATCCACCTTCTTCGGCTGTCGGCGGTTTCACTCATGCAAAGTGAATTAAACAAAAATTAACCCAGCCTAAATTGTTAAAGGATTTTTACCCTCATGTTGTTCTGCTGTAAATAGAAGAGACATTGGCCAGCAGAGACTTGGCTTGGTGGATGTTTCTCAAGAATGATTTGACAGAATGATTGGCATGGAGGTGCTGCATGGAGACAGGTTGGGCTAAGGAAGAAAGCTTCAATTTTCCATAAGACGATGCTCACCTCTTTCCAGCTTCCCAATGCAATTAGTGAAGTTGTCTTCAGCCTCTTGGTAATTTCCCAATTGCACTGCAAGAGTATCCCCCCCTTGTCAGTCCCCACTTATCAAGCTTAAAGTCTAATTACACTTATCTGGGCTGAAAATTGGCCATTATCGCTCCTTAAATTCCCACTAATTGTGAGAAATACTTCCTCAGCAAACAGCTAGATAATTTT
This sequence comes from Sceloporus undulatus, assembly GCF_019175285.1. Classification (NCBI taxonomy): domain Eukaryota; kingdom Metazoa; phylum Chordata; class Lepidosauria; order Squamata; family Phrynosomatidae; genus Sceloporus; species Sceloporus undulatus. The sequence continues at coordinate 27,374,484 of NC_056529.1, forward strand.
ACTGGTAATCTAGACCAGATCAGCTTCACTGCTTTCTTTTTTTAAATTAACACGTTATCTTATTTTCTCATCTGGTCGGGCCCATTCCAGGGGTGAGCAAAGTGGTGACTGTGGACATCAAGGGGAATTGGCAGCGCTGGCTGAAAGTCAGGGACCTCACCAAAGGGATGACCTACTTGTTCCGGGTCCAGGCCAAGACCATCACCTATGGGCCTGAATTGCAAGCCAACATCACAGCTGGGCCAGCAGAGGGTAAGTGGAGACGCGTTGGACTTGCCAAAATGAAATGCAAAACGGTGGTGTCAATTGCATTAACCCGGCACCCAACAGCAAGCTAAAATATTCCAAATACATTCTCAAGCCAAGAGAGAATTAAGTCAGAAGCCATGATTTAGTGGTGTTCTCAGCAGTCAATGTCAAGTGCCAGGTGTTTTTGCATATGAGGCTTAGTCCATAGACTCATGGTCATGGGTATGTACACAGCGATCCAAGACAGACAGATCTCTCAAGAAACGTAGACACCCATGATGGTCCACTAAGGGAAAAAGTCTAAATGCTACAGTAAACTAATGTAATAATTGGCCATTTTAGTTGGCCCTCATTGAAGCTGTTACTCTATTGTAGGATTTAGATTCTCCTCTGCCTCCTGAAAAATAAATAACCCTTACCACCGGTATAAATTGGACCAATTTACATAATTTATCTTATATTATATTATGTATACATTACATTTTTAAACATTTTTCCATATATTATTATAGTTTTGCTAGTTGTTGGGAGGAGGATATCCACCAACACCCCTGTTCCTATACCAATTGCAACTATTGGTTGGTAGACATTGCACACACAGTTGGTATCCTAGTTGTAGCTGAAATGTTTAGATAGAATGCTCCTCCCTTTTCTCAATGAAATTGAGATTCTTAGGATGTTCTGTTTCACTGGTACCACATGCTACATTTGCATGGAAAGTCTATAATCTTCCAGCCCTACTTAAGGAGTCTATGGCCTGTTACAGACTGCCAAAATAAAGCTGCTTTGGGTCTCTTTGGAGGTATGCTATTTAAATGATGCATGAGTTCTAAGAGTCCGGAGGTCGCGCCAAAGCCAAACTCCATTCCTAAGTACTGGAGTGCAACTTTGGTGCAGCTTCCAGATTCTTAGGATGCATGCATCATTTAAATAGCATACCTCCAAAGAGACCCGAAGCAGCTTTATTTTAGCAGTCTGTAACAGGCCAATAATACAAAAATCTCAGTCTTAACCAGTTGAGGTAGAGTTCGGTAATAAGTTTGGTTGTTGGTCTTCCATTGACTGATAGATGGATGAAATGATTGATTTATACAAAACCTGAAGAATTAAGTCTAAGAATTAAGAATGAACCTTGACTAGAACTGTGTGCTGGTCTATGACCATAATAAAGATGAAGTGAACTGACAAGGGCTGGAGCTTAAGTCAGAGTGCCTTCCAACCAGTTCACTAACATATCTAACATGAGGCTTGGCTAGGAAGAGGCTGTAGCTTAGCAGCAAAACAGTGAATTGAATGCAAAAGGCCCCAGGTCCATTCTCCAATTCAAACATCTCATGGAACATGGAAGAAATCAGACAAAGACACACAATCAGAGTAGACATAGCATTAAGTATGCTGTCCTCTCTCTTCCGTTTTTAATGTTCCTTTCATATGGCAGCTGCAAGAAGAGACGTGATCCATGCTGAGACTGCAGTGTAGAAATGGCAGGAGGTTAATCCTGCTCCCACCTACACCGCTCACACATTGAAAATCCTCCTCCTCAAAAGCTGTTATTTATCCCAAAGATGCCACTAGTGTGTGTGAACCTCACCTCCCACACGCCGCAGCCTTGGTTGAGATTTCTTCCGATGTGGCTGCTAATTCCTCCATGCAGTGCAGGGACAGACATATGCTGCTATGTTTTATGTCACATCTAGTTTGGCTCTCACAGTAGCCGATAGCTAAATAGATGGTATATGGGTGAGACAAGTTTGGGTCAACCTACTAGCAGCAGCTGGGCCTACTAGGGCATGGATGGCCATGGATGCTGACACCAGCTCTGCGCAAAGCATGCAGCTGGCTTCAGATGTGAAGGAGGCGGTGGAGGGTGGAAATCAGCACTCTGGATGCATATTACTAGGTAGTTTTTCTAAAGTATCCTTTGAAGCAGCAAGACACCTCTGGCATGTTGCACTTTCTATGGTTCAGGCTCAATCTGCGAAACTACGGGGCGGTACTTCTTTTTCAAAGGACACAGTGCTTTGCCGGGGGCTTGCTGGTTTTTGCTCCCGTGTCTCTGAAGTAATTAGAGCGCATGGTATGAATAATGGCTGCTTTCACACTCGCCTCACCTTCGCTCTTTCGGCTTCCCTCCCACAGGATCGCCTGGTTCCCCTCAGCATGTTCTGGTTTCCAAAACAGCCTCTGGACTGACTTTGTACTGGACCGAGGGGGTCTCGGGAGGCAGGCCCACCACTGGCTACATCATAGAAACCAGGCCTTCAGGTAACTCCTTGCCTGTGTAAAAACACGAGCTGACCCAGAAAATATAGTAATAGGCCTACCGAACAAAGATAAGGAATAGAAAGATCTGGCAACGCGGAGGTTTGGAGTATCTCATTTTATCTCAAAGAGAGATGTGAGTGCTTTATTTTTTTACTTTTGGTGAGCTGCTGACCTTACTCTGCCGGGGTGCAATTTGCTCAGGGCTGGCTCTTACAAGGAGTAGGTCACCTGTGTTGGCCTTCAAGAGGGTCTCCTCTCTTGAATTCTCCTTTGGTCATTCATTGGGGTCTAATAAACCTTAACTTGGTGGAGCTGGGCAACTGAGGGCTGTATTCCCGCAATGATATTCCCTCTGTTTGATAGGGCCAGAGCCATTCCTCACTCTTCAACTAATGGTTATACATAATATGATATCTACGGTAACTCCCTCTATCATCAATGTCTTCCTTTAAGTGGCTACTGTTTATTGATCCTACTAATCTTCAAATCCAGCCCTAGAACATTTCCCCTGCTGTATCTGTAAGAAGGCAATTACTGCTTCCCAATCCTTCTTAAAGCTACTCAAGGATTCCTCTCTAATTAAAGCAGTCAACTTATCCATCTCTGCTAAGTCATACAGTTTCAATATCTGGTCTTCCTTTGTCGGGGTCATCTTATCTTTCCATTTCTGCGTATACAGAAGTCTCACATCCGTGATCATTTATTGTATGATTCTTCCATACTTTGTCTCAAATTTCTCATCTAAGAGTCTCAGTGAAAAGACTTTTACATTTCATTTGGAGTTTTATTTTCAGTATGTCTTGAATCAGTCCATGAATCAAAATCAAAAACATCAGCAAGTTTCTGGTTGCTGGTCATATTTCCAGGAAACAACACAGTTCCTTCAGATGTTTTCAACAACCTTTCAGATAGAGATACACTGCCTTAGTACATAACTAAGGTAGTTACACAGTTAAGTAGTTGATCTAGTATACCAGTCTCTGTTTCCTGAGCTGAAAATGCTATATTTGGGGACTTCTGTGCAAAGGTTGCACTTAGTTGCTTTATCCAGGACCAGCATGTTCTGCACAGGAAATAATATTTTGATATAATATATAATATTTTTGTGCAGAAATATTTTTCTGCAGAGAAAAATGCTGTTTGCTGCTCCAAAAAAAAATCATGTCAAAATTTTGTGCAGAATGAGTCCTGCATTGTGAATAGTCTTTGGAAACGGCACAGTTTTTGAAGACTTACATGCAACAGGTGACACCTGCTAAAACTACTTGCTTCTTCCTTCAAAACAAGATTAATGTTTCCATCATCTGAGATGTCTCAGCTGCCTCTTTCAGCACTTTGTTCTTCAATGCAGCCCCCATTTTCTGGGCCATTGGCCATTGGCATGCCCTGCGTTGGCTCACTGGGAAGCCGTTGAAATGGTCCCTTCAAGGAGGCTTTTGGCTGCATTAACCCAGCTTTGTGCAGCCTGGCCCCACTCCGCTGGATCTGCAAACAATTGTGGGGCACGGGAGAGAGCCCCTTGCTGCTTCCGCTTGCTGGGCCTAACAACAGAGTCGTTTAATTTCTCCACAGATAATTTTTAATCCTATTCATGCCACTGTAATAAACGAACGGGGCCATTTGTGTGCTAGGATGCCTATTCTTCATTTGGGTAGAATCTGCAGAGAGCGTGAAATGTGATCCAGGCAAAAGGGGACGATGGTAATTGGAATGTCGGCTTATTTCACGCACGCTTCGGCTTCATTATAACACTTTGTATCTGGCTTGGTTTTATTTTGCCTGCACTTTGGAGAGGTTTTCCTCTCTGGATTCAGAGCTTAGCCAAAGTGGAGGTGAATGCTGTTTTCCCAAGTCATTTGTTTTCATCTCCTATTGGAGATGATGCAATTGCAGCTCACTGTTGTACAGGGATGCGCTGATGCGTCTGACCTTATGGAAGGATAGCGTCTGACCCCACGCAGCCGACTCCACATAAGAAATGTAAGCCACAATGAATCGGGGAGGATTGCTATCTCTCTGTACCCACCACACGGCATCTTAACAAGCAAATGAAAAGTGTTAACACTTTGTCAATATTTAAACAACTTACCATTATTACCTTAGGGTTTTTGCATCTCAGCTGTCATCTATTATAGGCCTCATTACCCTTAGCATTTAATGCTGCATTCTGTCTCACTTTCCCCTCTCCTCCCTATTGCTGTTGTAGTTGCTCAGCCAAGGAATTAAAAATGGCACGGTGAAATAATGTATGTTGTCCACTACCTTCGTGGCCTCTGATTTCCAAGAATTTAGGGTATTTCTTAGTTGTACGGGGATTCTTCCGCTTACCATTTGAAATACCTTTAACCTGGGCCTGTTTGTTTGTTTAGTAAGTTAGTTCTCTAGCTGGGTTACAATATATATTTTAAAAGTCAGAAAGGAGTCAGATTAATGGATTTAAAACTAAACTAAGTGTTAATGCCTCCACCAGCAACACTTTCTGCTATCTTCTATGTACTGGCATCTCTTATCTATTCTGCATCCATTAAGCCTTGCAGTTTGGGTCACTGTCATCCACTTACTGCATTCCATTCTCTGCTTCTGTATCAGGTTGGGTCTACTAGGGTCACTAGCTATTCTCTTGGAGAACTAGAGGAGGAGGAGATGAGAAATGACAGACACACAATTTTATGGGGGGGGGGGGTCCAGCTCTGTGGCTGTGTTCTGGAAGAGTTTATTCCTGAAGTTTCGCCAGCAGAATGTGGGATGGCAGAATTGCAATGGTACTATTAAATGTACTTCATGGTGGCACTTGCTTGTCAGCTGTTGTGCTTAGCTTACTGGCAAAAATGGTAATAATAATACCTTGTCTTCAGAGTGAATCTCACAACTCCTGTGTACTGAACTCTGAATAATGTTTCGAGGGCGAGATCTGTAACAGCAAAAAATGTGCCACTCTGTGATGTCCAAATGTCAAAGGAAGTTTACCTGGTTGCTGGTGAAATTCTTTAAAAACAATACTTCACAAGACATGGACGCAACTGACCTACTTAGCTTGGTCAGTAATATTTCTTCCTTGTAGATCTGTGATAAAACCTAAGACCCGTGGAAATATAACCTACATAATCAGGATCTAACATGGCTTTTGCAACAGCAGAAGCGTTTCCTACAAGGTAACCAGGCAGCAACTAAGGGTTCTGACAATAGGTCCTGCAGCTTCCTCTTTTCATCAGTGGAAATTCTGATCCTGAAAAACCTTACAAACATAGAAAGCTGCCTTTTACCAGGTCAAGGTATTTGTCTGTTTAGCCCAGTATTGTCTGCTCTGACTAGCAGTGGCTCACTGGCATTCAACAGAGGGTTACTTAAAGGATGGCTTTGCAGATTTCCAAGGAGAAATGTCTCCTCAGCTCTCCTTCCACTCTGTTGAGTCGCATTTTTATCCCGTCTCTTTATTCTGCTGTGATCGTGGATGCAACCTAGCCAAAGCCAGTCAATTCTAAGTGAGGTCTGTGTGGCTGTATGACCAGTCCCTGCCATGGGGACTTCTTCATTTCCCCCCACCCCTTTGTTCCATCCTCTGGGTGTCAGGAGGCTTGCAGACAGTTTGCCAGCCTACCCTTCGCATTGCATCCTTGTCCTTTTGTTAGTCCGTCCTGCAACTTCAACCTTTTCTCCTTAAAAACAAATTAACATTTTAATTTGGTTGGTCTTGGGAGATGTCTTGGAATGGTTCGCCGCCTGTCTTGACTGGCATGTGATTAAGGGCCAAGTTTTATAGCAAGGCTCTGTCCTCCCGCCTCCAGCTGTGCAGGGCAAAGCATTGCTGGTTGGAGCAGAGAGACGTCTAAATAGCCAGCTTCCATCCAGGCTGGCTCTTAACCATGGCAGGCATTTGTCCATGCCATCAGGCTTCGGAGCCTCTGTTGGTTGACTGACAGTTAGATACAGCCCAGAGCCCCTGATTAATTGTCCATGAAATCGCACTTGCTTGCGCTGGTGTTGTGTCTGTTCTAACACCTGCAGCTTGCTGGTGCTGCTTGTCCCTGTAGAGGGATAAGATGCAAAGGCAGAGCACTCCTGAGCTGCGAGAGAAACAACCCCAGGAAAGAGCCACTGTGCTCTTCTATGGCGATGCCAGGGCACACCTCAGCATCCCACGGAAAGCTCAAAGCGGTCAGGCAAGGATAAAACTTTGCATTTCAGGCAACAACAACAGGGTAAGAGGCAGTGAAGTGTTCATAATAACAAGGAAACTTTCTGCTATTCCACCCCCCTGTTTTCTAAGGAAATAACTTCCCCTTTAGGGTTGAGTCTTTTCCCTTCTTTTCCAAATCCTTGCTTCCAACCAAGGCAACAGGAATGGAAGAGAAGAGACAGATGTTTCCGAAGCGCGTGCATATATATATATATATATTAAATTGAGAGCAATCCTCTTGTAACCCTGTAGCCAGCTGGGCTGCATCTCACAGTACATTAACCAAGAACTGACAGGGAGGAACTGCACTTGTGTTTGTGTGGCGGGGGGTGATTCAGAATGGCAATTTTTCTTTTTGCAGTAATATTAACCATTGCTATTACTGTTATTGAGACCCAGCATGGTATAATGGTTCAAGAGTAGGATTAGGACTCTGGGAGACTAGGGCCTGTTACAGACAGCCAAAATAAAGCTGCTTCGAGTCACAGTGGAGGTATGGTGTTTCAACATATGTCCCTAAGAGTCAGAAGTCACACTAAAGCCACACCCAGAATGAGCGTGGCTTTGGTTGTGACTTCTGGACGTAGGACGCATGCATCATGAAACACATACCTCCACTGTGACTCGAAGCAGCTTTATTTGGCTGTCTGTAACAGGCTAGGGTTGCATCCCTTTTGGCTCATTGGACACCCATGAGTGATCTGGGCAAGTGACACACTTTGAAGGCAGTGTGTGGGGGGGGGGAACCCTTCGAACAAATCTTGCCAAGAAAACCCTGAGATAGTTTTGCTTTAAAAGGCCACCCTACGTTGGAAGTGGCTTGAGGCGTACAACAAAAGCAGATTATTGTTATTAGAGTTAGAATTTGCATTGTGTTATTGTCATTGCTATTGCATGCAAAGTCTCCTCTGAGAGCAAAAGGAAAACCTGTTCCACTGAAGCAATCTCTGTGACAAGTGAAAGGCAGCCCCCTTTTTTGACGCTGTTAATGAAGTCCCTCTTTCCAGATGCGGTTTCTGACATTTTTTAAAGCAAACATTTTGGAAGAGGGAAGCAATTATAAACGCTTTCAATTAGGAGAGGTAATTATGTTCTAATTAGAGCGTTCTCCATTAGCACCAAAAAGAAAACTGGAGTACCTCACCCAGAAATCAGCAGAATTGAAGGGTCACTTGCAACAAATCCCAGATGTATAAGTTATCTGTGCAATGAGTTATTGGAGAAGGGGTGGTCTAAAACATGTGTGGCTGGTTTTTATTAAGCCCTGAAACTGACCATTATGTTGCATGGAGAAGAACAATCCCTAAAGAAGACTAGACTAGGATCACCATTCTTATCCTCAAAACCATGGAGAGATAGACCACACTCTTTGCATGCAAAAGATCCCAAGATCTGACTCCAATGTCTCTCAGCTGAAAAGATCTCAAGGAACAAGGCAAGCAAAGACTTTCTTCTGTGAGACCTTTGAAATCATCTCTCAGCTAAAGAACTGGGCTAGGTGATCTGTAGTAATTTGACCATAGGAATGCACTAGGATTTTTGGTTAGTCTACTTTTGAAACCAAAAGTAACCCGATTTGTATATGTGGATTGGAACACCGCCCTTCGTATTTTGTGATTTCAGCGTTCTAGTTTTTAAAATGCACCCAAAAAAATTCATATGAATAGTGTATTTTTTCATTAAATGTGCATAAAATGCATAGGAATTGCCATGCCAATTCAAAACAACACAGGTGAATGGAGAAAGAAATAGGACAGAACAGAATTGCCAATAAATATATGCAGCACTTTTGCAAAACATACATAAATAAATGATACACCCATTTCTAAGTGAGACTACGAAGAAGCCTAATAAATCTGTATAAAAGGAAGTCAGGGCATAATTCAGGGCATAACTCTGTGGTGAGGCAAGACTTTTGCATACACAAAGACCTGGGTTTCTGATGTCTGCAAAGAGATCTGAGATGACAAGGAATGCGAAGGAAGTCTGCCTGAAGCCCCAGAGAGCTGCTGCCCATCAGTGTAGCATGTGCGTGTGAATATATATGTGTATGCGCATATGTGTACAAATGTACATACGCCCTTAAGTCACCTGTCAACTTAGATGACCCCATGAATTTCACAGGGTTTTCTTAGGCAGGGAGTACTCAGAGGTGGTTTTGCCAATTCCTTCCTCTGAAATATAGCCTAAGGCAACTGGGATTTGTTGGCCATCTCCCATCGAAATACTAACCAGGTCTGACCCTGCTTAGTTTCCAAGATCAGACAGCATTTGGTTCCTTTGGGCACACATTTCAGAGATGAAAACCCAACATTTCCCAACATTTCAGAGATGAAAACCAGGACCCATGCAGCCAAGCAACATCAGAGTCTGGTTAGGATGACAAACAGTTATAAATGAAAAAGAACAGACCAAGTAGGAGAGGTCACAACATTTCACTTTTACCTCCCTAAGTTAACTGAGTGTCAACTACTTTTGCACTTTGAGCTCAGTTTGCAGCCATTGCACCAAGCCAAAGACGAATGGGGAAAGTGAGAGGAAGAGCGAGAAACTGGGACATTTGAAAAGCAGCGGAAAAAGTGGGATGACAGGGGGATTAATCCCTGCCAAACCAGGACAGTTGGAGGGTATGGAGTGAATATCAGAAATCTAGATGGACCAAAGGCCTGACTCGCTTTAGGAAAGCACCCTGTGTCTGTATGTAACCTGCTGAGCGTAGAACCTGAATCATAAAGGAAAGGACCTTAGCAAGATTACGCTCTAAGTGCTCCTCTAAATGACAGCTTTAAATTGTTTCCAGAGTGATCTGAAAAGAATAGAGGCTTCAGGTCAAGAGTGAGGCCAGCTGCCAGTAGAGCTGATACATTTCCCCAAGCAATTGAATCCTTTCCCTTGCAATGGGCAAGCGACCGTTGTTGCTAACCATGGCAAAGACGCCTGGCTTTGCAACATCACAGTCTCCGTCGGTTTAACTAATGGGATCCGCCAATGGAATTTGGCCTTTATAGAGGACTACGGTGCTAAAAGGGGAAGCTAATGCCCCGATAGGCCCTAAATTGAAATTCTCCTCAGTATTACTAACCCAGACAGCTCCATCTATTACAAGGCTGTTGTACAGAATAAAATGAAGCTTTTATTTGTTTTTACGTACTCCCGAGTTATATTTGCGGCTGCCGTATATCTACCCTCTGTCTCTTTCGAGTAAATAAAACTCTGGGATTTCCTTATTACATTGTAAAATTGTTTTTAAAGACAGTATTTTTTTCCCCCGCCCGTTGCAGAAATATATCCTCAAACATAAATGGCTGTTCCGCTGAATGATTATCCATGTTGAGAAATAATCCTCGGGTCCGGATTTTTAATAGATGAATTACCTGCTTTCTAATTATCCCATATTTCTAAAAATGTGGCCAAAGCGGTAAGATATCCAGCCAGTGAAGCCTGTCCTGCCAGTTGCCTTGATCAGCAAATAGGCGCTGGGGGACTTGTCATTAATTGTAACTGGCACAAAGCATGCAGAAATGAATAAAATCCTCCATGGAACTTTACTGACAGCAAACCTTAAGGGAGCATAGATCCAAAGGCCAGAACATTATTTAATGGCACCCTTTCAGCGGCTGCAAGATCTCTACCTCAAGGGACCCTAAGTAAATAATTGCCTGGCACAAGAAAGGGGTCATGAAAGAACCAGGGGACCCATTCACACTACCCATATATACTCAACTATAAGTCGACCTCATGTATAAGCCAAGGGCAAGTTTTGGGGCTAAAATGATGGATTTTGCTATGACCTGTGGATAAGTCGAGGGTAAAATTTAGGGGCATATAGCGAAGGGTGTAAAGGATGAAGCAAAGCAAAACAGTGTCAAAGAATGTACAAAATTCCAGCAGACATAACTCTTTGTGCTTACTATTAAGGCTGGATGGATGAGAGAGTAGAGGGGGTCGGTGCTTCACATATTACACTCTTGCTTTTCACCAGGATATAGTTCCTTCTTTTAAATAAGAGTTAAGATACAGTACTTACAATGACCCATGGATAAGTCGTAGGATAGGAAGGGCCATCACTAGTACTTTCCAGCTTCATCTTCGAAGGGAAGTGAGTTATGGAGTACCAAGAATGGCTACCTGTTTTAATACTTCTTGTAGACTTGTTGAGGTCTAAAAGATACTTGATACTTGATAAGCACCCATGTAAGGATCAGGAAATGCTCACCAAACACTTTTTCTTTCTGTTTTTGCAGATGAAGGACTGTGGGACCTGTTTGTGAAGGACATTCCCCACGGTGCCACCTCCTACACCATCAGCCTGGACAAGCTGAAACCAGGGGTGAGCTACGAATTCCGGGTGGTGGCCGTGAACGAGTTTGGATACGGAGAGCCCAGCACTCCTTCTGTTGCGGTATCAGGTTGGTTGCTTTTATGAAGTGCTACCCTGGAGACTTTAGTAAAATGTTCATAGGTGAAAAGGTTAAGCGCATGTAGAGACTGGTCTCATCACAGAAGAATAAAAGACATGGCCTCCAAGGTATTCTTTACACCACTTGAATTGGAGCACAAGTAGGAATCCTGTTTCGCTTTTCTGGTGATGTAAAAGACAAGACATATTGCAATGGGACATTATTTATTTGTTGACAGGCAGACAAGTCATGTTATATACAGGCATGTTTACTCCCTGTGTGCAATTGCTTTTCTTTCATTCATATGTGTCTGTGCATATGTATGTCCAACTACAAAACCACAAACAGAGAGACGGCTAAAGGGCAGATTCACAAGCCTACTTCATTCAGGGTCAGGTTATTTTCCCTATAGTTCAGAGTGAGCCATTCATACGGCAACTGAATTGATTGCTGGGAAGATATACCCGCCTCAGGTTGCTCTGTTGATCAATTGATAGTATTTCTGTATCGCCTCCCACCCCAAAAGAGCTCTTTACAGAAATGTCTCTTTGCTATGCATCCCTTGATAGCATTGGGAAAAGAAAAACAATATTTTCTTCCTTGTCTTGTCATCCCTTTTCTTCCCCATTCTGTCCTAGAAACAGTACCTTCTTTGAACTGAAGTGGATAGTGCCTACAAATATAGGCAACTGATGCTTTAAAAATAGCTTTGGGGAAGGATCCCTATGAAGTACGGACTACTTCATGCAGGACTGAAATAGAGCAGCTACAAATTAGGAAAGGTCAGTGTAGTCTGAAGGCAGCTAGTGAGCAAAAAACAGAATCCAGGTCAGCAGAAGAGCAAAGAGACAATCCTAAAGAAGAGGCGAGGAAGACCAGCTAAGGCATAGCGTGTACAAGACTGAAAACCAAACCAAAGAGTCTTCCAGTACTCTGGGCCCAGAGCTTAAAACTTACAGCTACCTTCAGGACTCCTCTCACAATACATTTGCAAGCTACTCAGAGCTGCACCAACTGCTTCACTCAGGAGTATTTTACTAGCAAGTAATGTGTAGTGTAGTGGATTGAGTGCTGGGCTAGGGGTCCCTAAGACCATGGAAGCCCTTTGAGCGACCTTAGGTGAGTCAATGGCAGTCACAAATCAGTCTTTTCAAGGAAAGCCTAGGATAGGGTCAGCATGGACCAGAGTTGCCCAGAAGGCACATATGACCAGCAAAAAAACCCTTTACATGTGAGGCCTTATCTGTCAGTAGACAGGCATCCCTTCCCAGAGGATGGCGAATGAGGAATGCAAGAGCCTAGTTCTGAAATTGGAGCCACTCTCCATTTTTAAGGGCCAGAGAGTTAGTGGGACAGAGCAAGCCATGGATATAACTGTGAAAAAGATAGCATTTTATTTCCACTTTTGATAATACTTTTGCTAAACTGTGCTTGAGCATCTCACAACGTGAGCAGGGAGCTCCCACTGCCCCCGCGTTTTGTTTAAAGCTGAGCATTGTCAGGCCTGCAAAACAGTTTGAATTTTCTCCCTCAGGTACCAAACTTTTGAACCGTGGAGACTTTTTTTTATTATTCCAGAAAATGATTTTTTCCCTCTCCTCCCCTCCATCTCTTGCTGAAGCAGCAAAAACGATCTGAGAAATGACTCCCTGAAGCAAGTCAGAGGGAGACTCTCAGCAAGCGCAAGGAGAGAGATTTGAACACTGTTTCATTCTATTCTTTTCTCCAGCCTTCTTGTAACATGCCTCAAGGAGCTGTGCTTTGTTTTGCAAAACACTGTAAAAATATTAAAGAAAACAGGAGTTCTCTTGTAGCATTTGAATGGGTAACCTCGGGCTTTGGGGTCCTTTTGCGTCTCCGGTTTCCAGCTCCACTCCCTTTTGTTTTCTTCTCATTTTGTGTAGCTACCATCCAGTTTCTGGAAAGGCTGTGTGTAAAACCAGGACATGGTTTTTCAAGGCATACCCCCACTTCAGACCACATATGGCCCATCAAGATTGGCAACTGTCAGATTGCTCCCTCTTTTCCTTGTCGTGATGTGATACGAAATCAATTCCCCGCCATCCCACTTCTTCAGCTGCTTTTAAAATGTCCCAGTTTCTCTCCTCTTCTCTCTGTCCTCAGCTTAAGTCAATTGCTGCAAATTGAGTTTAAAATGCAAAAGTAGTAGGAGATGTAATCTTGACCATGCCAGTCGGTTGTGGCAAAAGCAAACTAACTACTGCAATCTCTTCTAATCTGTGTGTTCTTCCTCATTACCAGCGTTTGCCATCTAGACAAGATGGTGATGTTACTTGGGCACAAGCGTTCAGGTTTTCATTTGTAAAACGTTGAAGGGTTTGCAAATTGCCTGGCTTGCCTCACAGGTATACACGCAACCCCTTGTAAATAAATTGCTTGTTTTGTATGTGCTGTGCTCGAACATAGCTATTTAATCCCTTTCTGCGTGAAGCTCTTACACATCCTCCAGATTGGCCAGAGAAAAGAAAGACATTCTCTGTTGGGAACTACAGAAATAAGGCATGCAAAGCACTGCAGGCGCCTGTCACTCAGGATGATGATCCATGGCTTGTCTGTCTCTTTAATTAATTAAACCAACGCTCAATGTGCGGCCCATGGCTTCCATTGCCACAACTGAGCTTGGCAGCTGCTGCTTTGATAATGCTCTGATCCTTGTCAGGTTCCCAGCAGATAGTAGATAATCTTTTTGAGGGACTTCAGACATTTTTGTCTTGCAGGAGAAGCAGGCAGCATGAGTGATATGCATTTCCTTGTCTCCAAGTGCATTTGTAGTTATGCAGAGTAGGACCTGAGCATCTCTCCTACAGTGGGATGTACAAATTACCCCTGGATCTCAACCATCTTAGTGCAGAACAAGGTGCAAGGATTCTAATATAGAGGTAGCAAACATATACAGGAAATCCAGACCTTTCTTGCTTCATCTTTTCTGCATATACCCTTTGTTCAGATGTAGTAGGATTTCATGCTTCCCTGTTGTGTGAATGAACTCCATTTGTCATCCCTCCACTCCTCTTTACTATGCCACAGTGATGCTTTCTATGTTAAACCGAACACCATTTCCTACAACTCAGGGAACCATGGATAGTGAGACAGTTTATTTAAATGGTTAGATGGTGAGAACAATTCAGGAGCAAACCATAATTTCAGAAGCGTTGCTTGTTGTCAAAAGGCTCAGTGGTTCCACTTGCCTCACCCCAGCCCTACTACACAGGAGCCTCGGAAAGCCTGCTGCCTTGAAGACAAGACTGTTGTCAGGGTTACTTAGTGAAAAGGTATAATGTTGAAACGGAGTGTGTGCAGAGCTTGGCAGAATCTATGCTTCCTCATGTGCAACACAGGGAAAGTGTCAGAGGTTTGGCTGCCAACTAAAGTGTGCCGGTTAGTTGCAGAGAATCCCATGTTGCGTTTGCAAGAATGAGAACCTATTTGCCCTCTAAAGAGCCTATCCTTACTTCTGTTAGGCATCACATTTTTTCCAGTTTAATTTTAATCTCTTGGTTTAAATCAGGACCTTTTTTTTTTTAGTATTGTTATCTGGATTGATATTTTTGTTGCACATTTTCTTATAGATACCATGAGCCTTATCACACTAGACAAAACAAGATTTTAAAAGTAGGAAAAACCCACAACTGCAGGATGTTTTTTGGATACATTTGCGCCAAACAGCAATAACGCAAAAAGAAAGCAAACGGAAAGTGGACAAAAATGATACCTTTTTACTGTCCTGAAAGTAAAAAGGTGTTATTTTTGTCCACTTTCCGTTTGCTTTATTTTAGCGTTATTGCTGTTTGGTGCACGTCATCTGAAAAACATCCCACATTTGCAGGTTTTTTTCTAATTTTAAATCCCATTTCTGAGTGGGATTTGTCAAGTGTGATAAGGTCCTATGTTCATTTGTTCCAAAGCAGCATAGAAATAAAAAGGTGAGATGAGCAAGTGTCTTCCTGTGGCACAACTGAACTAAGCCATTATATTAAGGGGGTTTAACTGGAGGGGAGAACTAGTCCCAAAAGGGTTTGTTTTTTTTAGCTTGCTTCTGTCTTGACAAAATAAATAATCTTTTCAAAGGAAAGAAACCGAGGTGGATTAGCCATGTGGGACATACGAATTTCTGATCTAAGGATCATTCCTCAGTGTGATATTGGTCCTTTTCTCCTCCTTGCAGCTCACACAGACTCTCCTTTCTATGAAGAATGGTGGTTTCTGCTTGTGATGGCTCTCTGTAGCCTCATTCTCATCTTGCTGGTGGTGTTTGTGCTGATCTTGCATGGCCAGACCAAGAAATACCGGAACTGCAATTCAGGTGAGATAGCCTCTCCATCATACACTGTACGATCCCTTTCTATCTATCTTTGAAAACAAAAAGCCTGCAAGGAATATTATCTAGTAGAATCGGCTAAGAGAGCCAGCCTGGTGTAGTGTTGGACTGTGACTTTGGAGACCAACGCTCAAATCCCTACTCAGCCTTGGAAACCCTTAGGTGACCTTAGGCAAGTCACACATTCTCATCCTCAGAGAAAAGCAAAGGCAAACTTCCTCTGAACAAATCTTGCCATGAAAATCCTTTGATGATAGCTGTGCCTTAGGGTCGCCATAAATTGGAAATGACTTGAACGCACACAACATGAAGAATCAGCTATGACAGCGTAATGAATTATCTATCTTCCTGCTGCATCCACTTTGTTCTTTGGGATGTCAGCAATAGAAAAGCTGAGGTGGTCAGTACAACTGTGAAAGTCATTTGTCTGCTATGCTAGTTTTCTGTAGGCAGAGAGCTTCGAATGAAGGACAGTCTCCAGAAAAGATGTTTTCCCTCTGCAACGGTGCATTCCATTTTCTGTTTGTATACATGATTATAATACAGAAATTTCCCAATTCTATGCATGGTTTGAAAGATGACAGGGGGAGAATCAGCTCATTTGAAATGTGCGGCTGGGTAAGTCGTCTAAGGATCTATAGACTGCTAAAATGGGTCCTAGAGCAAACCAAGGATGAACTCATCCTAGAAGACAAAGTGAATAGACTGTCATAGGAGTTTATCACATGGGAGGGAAGTGCCCAAATCCCCTGAATAAACAGGGTTTAAACCCATGAATATCCTGCAGCAGTGGGATTGTTTTCAGATGACATTGCACAAATTTGCAATTATCCAGCATTAATTCATGCAGGAAGCTACAAAATCACACTACTTTTTAACTTCGGGAAAATCCCTAGATCACCTAATGGGTTTCATGGCTGAGAGGGGGATTGAATCCTGGTCTCCAGAGTCATAGTCCAACACTCAAACCACTACACTATGATTTCACAGTACTTAATGTGGTTGCACATGGTACAACAGCACCGAGCTGTTGGCATGTTGTAGAGGTTTCCTCTTCTGCCTAGGGGTTGTGTAGCATTGCCATAATATATCTCTGAATTTTTATGATCTGCTGAGGAGATGCTGGATTGCAGCATGTGGTTGTATATACCACCATTGGCCTGTTCCATATAACAGTATTATAAAGGTTACCAGACAAAATGCTCAGCCATAAAGAAAGTGGCTCATGTTAAGTGCCAGAGCTATCCTGGTGGCAAGGCTGCCTCCTGCCCAGCCACTGCAAGCCTGTATAACTATTTATAGGTTTTGTTCTCCATGGCAAATTCTTAGCTCTTGGACTTTTATGGTGCCCTTCAGAAAGCCTGCAAAAAGTCATCTTCCTTGGACACAACCTCATGGTCTGTTGCAGGGGCTGTTTAAATATTCATTGCTGAGACCCTGAACTCTGCTTCAGGAACTTTCCAAATCCGTTTCTGCCCTTTCCTCCCGAGGCACAGAATCCTTTCACGCATTGCCATTGTGCATGCTGCTTCGATGACCTGCATGCATCTGTGACAGAGGCATTAACTCTTTCTTGCTGAAAGCCTGGCATTTCCTAAAAAGTGTATGTAGCAGGAATAGGCAGAAGATGAAAGGGTTCAGAGGACATTCTCTAGGGCTTAGGAAAGTTCCCACCTTTAGACCACAGCTTCCAAAGTCCCCAGCGTGGATGGGGATTCTGGTATTTGTAGTCCAAAAAGAGATTTCCTAAATTCTGATCCTCTTGGCATCTGCGATGTGTATAGAGATGGGGAAATTGGGGATCTACCCACCCACTCACCCCTCTAAAAATCTGCCTTTTCTTCTCTTTTTTAAAAGAAGACTCAGCAATTCTGAACTGAAAGACAGGATTTATATCCCTCCTCTCCCCCACCCCGCCTCATTATAAATTCACTTCTAACAAGTGTTAGTAAATCAGGTTTTATTCCCCTGGGATTCAAAATGCATGAATGCCATGGCATTTTACCAAGCTAATGCTATTAGGTTCCTGCATAGAGCACATAGGCAAAGCTCTCCTCTCCCTCGTCTCACTCTCCGTCTGGAGGGCAGACATGAAAAGGCACACCTGACCTGTCTTTCTGCAAAGCCTTAATGCGGGGATGCAATTGAAGCTGGAGATAAACTACCTGCCCGAAGCAGAGGCGATTTCTGGCAGGCTAAGAGATGCTCATTAAAAGAGCTAAGGCACCCTTGTCTTTGGGCATTCGACTGGAGGGATATTGAGCAAAAGCCCCTTGGTATTGCTTTGCACCCACACAGGCCACTGCGATTAATGCCATGTTGTGAGTAGCATGTCTGATCAGGACTAAGGAGATGCAACAGACTCACCCACAAAAATTGGGTAAACATGAGCCACTCGCCATCTCTCAACCTAACCTGCTTCACAGAAATAGAAGATAAAATGGTGTCCCTTTGAGCTCCTTGGAAAGAAGATGGAGTATACAGGCAATAATACACATTAGGGTGCCTTTCAGCAGACCAGTGCAAAATGGTGTCCTCTAGATCAAAGGCATCCCACCAGCTATATGGTGGTCAAATAAGGGGCAAATCAATTGCCGTTTATTGCCACCCTGGGCTGCAAAACTAGAGTCAAGTGGGTGGTTTGCTGAACCCCTGGCAGACATAACTCATGGCTTGTTGGCTAATTTATCTTGATGGCTTGCCTGTTACGCAGGCATGGTCTGTATCATTACTCTGGCTCCCTAACCTTACGGATATTGACCCTTGCTAACAACAAAGTATGGATTGTCTGATTAATAGCCTGAGCAAATTGCACATTAGATACATGAGCCTGATGGATCATTTTTCCTGTCTTTCTACTCCAGTGGTTAACAAGATGCTGCATTACTTAAAGAAAAAACAGCCAG